>NC_062518.1:1644371-1680446 GCF_022655615.1 Tachysurus fulvidraco
AAGAAAGAAAAGAGAGGAAGAAGAGAAAAGAAAGAACTTTTAGGTTAGTAGCTAGTAGGAGAGTGAGAGGAAAAAGACAGATAATATCAGCTAAATCAATAATAAAGAGAAGAGAGATACATGGGGCAGAGAGAGAGAGGAGAACAGAAAGAGAAAGAGACACTGACAGAGGGGAAAAAGAGCAAAGGGGAAGAAGAATGACAGAAAGACAAGAGAGACAGAAAGAGAGATCAGATGCTTCATGAAATCAAAACTGATCTGAAAATTCTGTCCGTTCATCGAGCATTAAGCAGATGAGACAGAGAGAGAGAGAGAGAGAGAGAGAGAGAGAGAGAGAGAGAGAAGGAAGGAAGGAAGAAGAGAGAAAGATGAAGCTAGATCTCTGGAACAGAGTTCTGGAGACAATATTTTCCATAATCCAGCTTCACATAGGGTGCCAATAATTCTGGAGCATGTATCTCTCCTTCTTCTTATCCCTCGCTTTTCTTTCTCTTTCTCTCTCTCTCCCTCTCTTAAGGCCACCGCTTTTACGTTAGCGTGAAAAGGCCAATGCAAGCTGACAGCTACAAATGAGGCTGAGTCTTAGCAGAGACGCTGTCCAAACTCAGAGACGCTTTAATCCCACCCAGAATAACCTGCCCCTGTGTGTGTGTGTGTGTGTGTGTGTGTGTGTGTGTGTGTGTGTGTGTGTGTGTGTGTGTGTGTGAGAGAGAATAACCCGCCCGTGAGGAGTTTAGAGATAAAAGTATAAATATATTATCCAGTGTGTTCGGTTGATTAGATTCGGAGACTCAAAATGACTTCACGGCCCAGGCTGAGTGACAGAGTGAGATAAATACATTCTAGTCTGTGTGTGTGTGTGTGTGTGTGTGTGTGTGTGTGTGTGTGTGTGTGTGTGTGTGTGTGTGTGTGTGTGTGTGTTTTAAATGCCATGAAGTTAGAGTTCTATACAGTTATAAATGTCACCACAGTCATGAACAGATCCTCTCTGTAATACAGCGCTGGAGAGAAATGAAAAATGTCTCCTCGGGTTTTACAGCCGAGCGGCGAGTGGGAACGAAGTCGAGATACTTTACTCACACACACTGACTGACACTCACACACACACTGACTGACACACACACACTGACTGACACACACACACACTGACTGACACACACACACACTGACTGACACACACACACTGACTGACACACACACACACTGACTGACACTCACACACACACTGACTGACACACACACACTGACTGACACACACACACTGACTGACACTCACACACACACTGACTGACACACACACACACACTGACTGACACACACACACACACTGACTGACACACACACACACACACTGACTGACACACACACACTGACTGACACACACACACACACACTGACTGACACACACACACACTGACTGACACACACACACTGACTGACACACACACACACTGACTGACACTCACACACACACTGACTGACACTCACACACACACTGACTGACACTCACACACACTGACTGACACTCACACACACTGACTGACACTCACACACACACTGACTGACACACACACTGACTGACACACACACTGACTGACACTCACACACACACTGACTGACACACACACTGACTGACACACACACACACACTGACTGACACACACACACACACTGACTGACTCACACACACTGACTGACACACACACACACACTGACTGACACACACACACACACACTGACTGACACACACACACACACACTGACTGACACACACACACTGACTGACACACACACACTGACTGACACACACACACACACTGACTGAAACACACACACACACTGACTGACATTCACACACACACTGACTGACATTCACACACACACTGACTGACTGAAACACACACACACTGACTGAAACACACACACTGACTGACACTCACACACACACTGACTGACACTCACACACACACTGACTGACACTCACACACACACTGACTGACACTCACACACACACTGACTGACACTCACACACACACACTGACTGACACTCACACACACAGACTGACTGACACTCACACACACACTGACTGACACTCACACACACACTGACTGACACTCACACACACACTGACTGACACTCACTCACACACACTGACTGACACTCACTCACACACACTGACTGACACTCACTCACACACACTGACTGACACTCACTCACACACACTGACTGACACTCACTCTCACACACTGACTGACACACACACACTGACTGACACTCACTGACACACACTGACTGACACTCACACACACTGACTGACACACACACTGAGTGACACTCACACACACTGACACACACACACTGACTGACAAACACACACTGACTGACACTCACTCACACACACTGACTGACACTCACTCACACACACTGACTGACACACAACACACTGACTGACACTCACACACACTGACTGACACACATTACACTGACAGACACACACACTGACTGACACTCACACACACTGACTGACTGACACAACACTACAACTGACTGACACCACACACTCACACACCACTGACTGACACACACACACACTGACTGGACACACCACACACACACCACACACACACACACACACCACACAGACACACTGACACGGACACACACTGACTGACACACACTGACACACACTGACTGACACACACTGACTGACACACACTGACTGACACACACTGACTGACACACACTGACTGACACACACTGACTGACACACACTGACTGACACACACTGACTGACACACACTGACACACACTCACACACACTCACACACACTGACACACACTCACACACACTGACACACACACTGACACACACACACACTAACACACACACACACTGACACACACACACACTGACTGGACACTCACACACACACTGACTGACACTCACTCACACACATGACTGACCACTCACTCACACCCATGACTGACACTCACTCTCACACACTGACTGACACACACACACTGACTGACACTCACTGACACACACTGACTGACACTCACTGACACACACTGACTGACACTCACACACACTGACTGACACACACACTGACTGACACTCACACACACTGACACTCACACACACTGACTGACACACACACACTGACTGACAAACACACACAAACTGACACTAACTCACACACACTGACTGACACTCACTCACACACACTGACTGACACACACACACACACTGACTGACACACACACACACACTGACTGACTCACACACACTGACTGACACACACACACACACTGACTGACACACACACACACACACTGACTGACACACACACACTGACTGACACACACACACTGACTGACACACACACACTGACTGACACACACACACACACTGACTGAAACACACACACACACTGACTGACATTCACACACACACTGACTGACATTCACACACACACTGACTGACTGAAACACACACACACTGACTGAAACACACACACACTGACTGAAACACACACACTGACTGACACTCACACACACACTGACTGACACTCACACACACACTGACTGACACTCACACACACACACTGACTGACACTCACACACACAGACTGACTGACACTCACACACACACTGACTGACACTCACACACACACTGACTGACACTCACACACACTGACTGACACTCACTCACACACACTGACTGACACTCACTCACACACACTGACTGACACTCACTCACACACACTGACTGACACTCACTCTCACACACTGACTGACACACACACACTGACTGACACTCACTGACACACACTGACTGACACTCACACACACTGACTGACACACACACTGAGTGACACTCACACACACTGACACACACACACTGACTGACAAACACACACTGACTGACACTCACTCACACACACTGACTGACACTCACTCACACACACTGACTGACACACACACACTGACTGACACTCACACACACTGACTGACACACATACACTGACAGACACACACACTGACTGACACTCACACACACTGACTGACACACACACACACTGACTGACACACACACTCACACACACTGACTGACACACACACACACTGACTGACACACACACACACACACACACACACACACACACACACACACTGACTGACACACACACACACTGACTGACACTCACTCTCACACACTGACTGACACACACACACTGACTGACACTCACTGACACACACTGACTGACACTCACTGACACACACTGACTGACACTCACTGACACACACTGACTGACACTCACACACACTGACTGACACTCACACACACTGACACTCACACACACTGACTGACACTCACACACACACACTGACTGACACTCACACACACACACTGACTGACACTCACACACACACTGACTGACACTCACACACACACTGACTGACACTCACACACACACTGACTGACACTCACTCACACACACTGACTGACACTCACTCACACACACTGACTGACACTCACTCTCACACACTGACTGACACACACACACTGACTGACACTCACTGACACACACTGACTGACACTCACTGACACACACTGACTGACACTCACACACACTGACTGACACACACACTGACTGACACTCACACACACTGACACTCACACACACTGACTGACACACACACACTGACTGACACACACACACTGACTGACACTCACTCACACACACTGACTGACACTCACTCACACACACTGACTGACACTCACTCACACACACTGACTGACACTCACACACACTGACTGACACTCACACACACTGACTGACACTCACACACACTGACTGACACTCACACACTGACAGACACACACACTGACTGACACTCACACACACTGACTGACACACACACACACTGACTGACACACACACTCACACACACTGACTGACACACACACACACTGACACACACACACACACACACACACACACACACACACACACACACACACACTGACTGACACACACACACACTGACTGACACTCACTCTCACACACTGACTGACACACACACACTGACTGACACTCACTGACACACACTGACTGACACTCACACACACTGACTGACACACACACACTGACACTCACACACACTGACTGACACTCACACACACACACTGACTGACACTCACACACACACACTGACTGACACTCACACACACACACTGACTGACACTCACACACACACTGACTGACACTCACACACACACTGACTGACACTCACACACACACTGACTGACATTCACTCACACACACTGACTGACACTCACTCTCACACACTGACTGACACACACACACTGACTGACACTCACTGACACACACTGACTGACACTCACTGACACACACTGACTGACACTCACACACACTGACTGACACACACACTGACTGACACTCACACACACTGACACTCACACACACTGACTGACACACACACACACTGACACTCACACACACTGACTGACACACACACACTGACTGACAAACACACACTGACTGACACTCACTCACACACACTGACTGACACTCACTCACACACACTGACTGACACACACACACTGACTGACACTCACACACACTGACTGACACTCACACACACTGACAGACACACACACTGACTGACACTCACACACACTGACTGACACTCACACACACTGACTGACACACACACACACACACACACACTGACTGACACACACACACACTGACTGACACACACACACACACTGACTGACACTAACACACACACACTGACTGACACTAACACACACACACTGACTGACACTCACACACACACACTGACTGACACTCACACACACACACTGACTGACACACACACACACACACTGACTGACACACACACACACACACTGACTGACACTCACACACACACACACACACTGACTGACACTAACACACACACACTGACTGACACTCACACACACACACTGACTGACACTCACACACACACACACACACTGACTGACACTCACACACACACACACACACACACACACACATTGACTGACACTCACACACACTGACTGACACTCACACACACACACTGACTGACACACACACACACATTGACTGACACTCACACACACTGACTGACACTCACACACACACACTGACTGACACTCACACACACACACACACACACACACACACACACTGACTGACATTCACACACACTGACTGACATTCGCACACACACTGACTGACACTCGCACACACACTGACTGACACTCGCACACACACTGACTGACACTCGCACACACTGATTGACACTCACACACACTGACTGACATTCACACACACTGACTGACATTCACACACACACTGACTGACACTCGCACACACACTGACTGACACTCGCACACACACTGACTGACACTCGCACACACACTGACTGACACACACACACACACACTGACTGACACACACACACACACACACACACTGACTGACACACACACACACACACTGACTGACACTCACACACACTGACTGACACTCACACACACTGACTGACACTCACACACACACTGACTGACACTCACACACACTGACTGACACTCACACACACTGACTGACACTCACACACACACTGACTGACACTTACACACACTTACTGACGCTCGCACACACTGATGCTCACACTTACTGATGCTCACACTTACTGATGCTCACACACACTGATGCTCACACTTATTGACTCTCACACACACTGATGCTCACACACACTGATGCTCACACTTACTGACTCTCACACACACTGATGCTCACACTGACTCTCACACTTACTGATGCTCGCACACACTGATGCTCGCACACACTGATGCTCGCACACACTGATGCTCGCACAAACTGATGCTCGCACACACTGATGCTCGCACACACTGATGCTCGCACACACTGATGCTCGCACACACTGATGCTCACACACACTGATGCTCACACTTACTGACTCTCACACACACTGATGCTCACACACTTACTGATGTTCGCACACACACACACACACACACTGATGCTCACACTTACTGATGCTCGCACTTACCGATGCTCGCACACACTGATGCTCACACTTACTGATGCTAACACTTACTGATGCTCACACTTACAGTACTGATGCTCACACACACAGTACTGATGCTCGCACACACTGATGCTCGCACACTTACTGTTGCTCACACACACTGACACACACACACACACACACACACACACACACACACTGATGCTCACACACTGATGCTCACACACTGATGCTCACTCACAGTGATGCTCACACACACTGATGCTCACACACACTGATGCTCACACACTGATGCTCACACACACTGATGCTCACACACACTGATGCTCACACACACTGATGCTCACACACACTGACGCTCACACACACTGACGCTCACACACACTGATGCTCACACACACTGATGCTCACACTTACTGACGCTCGCACACACTGATGCTCACACTTACTGACGCTCGCACACACTGATGCTCACACTTACTGATGCTCACACTTACTGATGCTCACACTTACTGATGCTCACACTTACTGACTCTCACACTTACTGACGCTCGCACACACTGATGCTCACACTTACTGATGCTCACACTTACAGTACTGATGCTCGCACACACAGTACTGATGCTCGCACACACAGTACTGATGCTCGCACACACAGTACTGATGCTCGCACACTTACTGTTGCTCACACACACTGACACACACACACACACACACACACACACACACACTGATGCTCACACTTACTGATGCTCACACACACTGATGCTCACACACACTGATGCTCACACTTACTGATGCTCGCACACTTACTGATGCTCGCACACACGGATGCTCGCACACTTACTGATGCTCACACACTGACACACACACACTGATGCTCACACTTACTGGATGCTCACACACACTGATGCTCGCACACTTACTGATGCTCACACACACACTGACCCCCACACACACACACACACACACACACACACACACACACACACACACACACACACACTGATGCTCACACACACTGATGCTCACACTTACTGATGCTCACACTTACTGATGCTTGCACACACTGATGCTCACACTTACTGATGCTCACACACACTGATGCTCACACACACTGATGCTCACACTTACTGATGCTCGCACACTTACTGATGCTCGCACACACTGACACACACACACACACACACACACACACACACACACACACACTGATGCTCACACTTACTGATGCTCACACTTACAGTACTGATGCTCGCACACTTACTGATGCTCACACACACTGACACACACACACACACACACACACACACACACACACACACTGATGCTCACACACACTAACTGACACACACACACACACACACACACACACACTGATGCTCACACACACACTTACTGACACACACACACACACACACACAGATGCTCACACACACTTACTGACACACACACACACACACACACACACACACACACACACACACACACTGATGCTCACACATACTAACTGACACACACATGCTGACGCTTACACACACTTACTGACACACACACACACACTGATGCTGACACACACACACACACTGATGCTCACACACACTTACTGACACACACACACACACACACACACACACACACACACACACTAATGCTCACACATACTAACTGACACACACACACACACACACACACAGACACTGATGCTCACACACACTTACTCACACACACACACACACACACACACACACACTGATGCTCACACATACTAACTGACACACACATGCTGACGCTTACACACACTTACTGACACACACACACACACACACTCCCTAACTGATGCTTATACACAATTACTGATATGCACACATAACTACTGCTGCTGGAGGGCCACCAGGGGATCTGGGGATCTGGGGAACTGTCTCTGCCAAGAGGTTACAGCATTTCCTTTTACCAAAAGAGAAAGAGAGTAGAAAGTGATGTGATGGAAAGATACAAAAAGAGAAGCAGAGAAAGACACAAAGAAATAGAAAAAGAGAGACAGAGAGTAGAACGAGTGTAAGAGAGACAAACAGAGAGAGAAAGTGAGATACAGACACAAAGAGAGACAGAGAGACTGACTGACAGACAGACAGACCGACAGACAGACAGATAGATAGAATGGAAGGCAAAATGAAAGGAAAGCTAGATAGAATGGAAGGAAAGAATGAAAGTAAGACAGAGACTGACTGGTCTGAAGAAAGACTAACAGACAGGTAGAAGGAGAAAGAAGACCAGAGAGACGTGAAGAAAGAAAGAAAGAGAGAGAGAGAGAGAGAGAGAGAGAGAGAGAGAGAGAATGTAAGGATGTTTTCTCATTAAAATTGAGATTTACTGAGATTAGATTAGATTAGATTAGATTAGATGAGATTAGTTTAGATTAGAGTCAGCTGTGTGACATTAAGATGTTCCTCACACACATTCTTTCTTAAATCACTGATCTGTGTGTCTCTGCCAGGAGGTTACAGAGCTTCGTCTTTAGATTTATATTATTTTATATACTGGTCTTTTATTAAAGTGTCAAACATTTTCACTAAATTATAATTATAATGTTGATGTTTTCCTCAGACGTCTACACAGTGATTTAATCCACCTGCAATTAGTCTCTTGTCCACCAGAGGGCACTAGACTTTCCACAGAACTGCAGCTCTGTTATCATTTCCTGTAATCACCTTTCTGTTTCCTGTTACAACCAACACATGTTTGGGTATTAAAACCCTGCTTTAGTTTACTCTGGAGATCTTTATCTAGTGATTTCTGGAGAGTTTTTAGAGTTTCTTTACTTTGAAGCAGTTTGAAGGAGCACCATGTTTGTATGGGGAGGAATATTTAGCTTGATTTGGGAACAATTGGAGGGACAAAACGTCAGAGACTTTCCGATGAAGCGGCTCGGACTGCACCACAGATCAGAGAGCGAATGTGAATATATACATCTATATCTAGAGCTATACCTCGAAATATATATATATATATATAAATATTACACAGATAGACATCAGCACCACAACACACCGGGTGGTGAAAAGCTGGTTCTGTATGCTATGATGTAGCATTCAGAACATCCAAGGAATCGTACAGCGGCTAAAACAGCTAACGCTCGCCATCGTTTGGGATGCACTTATTTCCATCAGAACAGCGTAACAGATATTGCGTCATCGGGTAGGCGTGGCCTATTTGATAAACTAACTCTAACCTTAACCGTAGTTTTTGGTTGTTTATTTGTTTTCTAAAATAAATCTACCTGTATGACTGTTTTGTCCTTCGTAGTAAGCTCTCTCTTTTTTTTTTTTTTTTTTTTTTTTGAAAGAGGGCGTTTTTCCACGACACGCCCACTTTGCGTCGTGGTAACGAAACCCCTGGAATTTAGAGAATGCCCGTCATCGTTCATTAGCAATTTTCTTAAATTCAGATTTCAAATCAGAATTATTTTGCTGATTCTTCCTACTTAATGGTGGACTGTAGAATTCTGGAATAATGAATGCTACGAGTCTTTTTTTTTTTTTTGCTAACTCCAGTAATTGAGGTCCGTCTGGTGAGGTGGTGGATGTGGTGCACAGTCATTAATCACCATCCCCAAAATTATTTAAAACAGCCACCATCAGGAATCCTGTCATTTACAGCATCAATATATGAACTGATTATAGAGCTGTAACTCTGCATTCACGCTAGTCAGAGGTTTTTAAACATAGATTCAATTCTATATGTATTCATGAGACAAATCGTGGTATTTACTTCACGTGGGCCGTCGTTATTTTCCGGTCCCCCGCTCACAACTTTAGTTCCTACCTATAATTAGCTCCTATTTAAAAGTACAGGACATTTTTTTTGCTGTCAAAAATGTTTGGGTTGCTTTAGGACACACATGTAATAACACGGTGGGTGGTTAGCACGTTCACCTCACACCTCCAGGGTCGGGGTTCGATTCCCACCTCCGCCTTGTGTGTGTGGAGTTTGCATGTTCTCCCCGTGCCTCGGGGGTTTCCTCCGGGTACTCCGGTTTCCTCGCCCGGTCCAAAGACATGCATGGTAGGTTGATTGGCATCTCTGGAAAATTGTCCGTAGTGTGTGTGAGTGAATAAGAGTGTGTGTGTGCCCTGTGATGGGTTGGCACTCCGTCCAGGGTGTATCCTGCCTCGATGCCCGATGACGCCTGAGATAGGCACAGGCTCCCCGTGACCCGAGACGTTCAGATAAGCGGTAGGAAATGGATGAATGAATGAATGTAATAACATTCTATGCATGATGACGTTACGTGACACCATGTGACAGATCTCGGCTCAAATCGGCGGGAAAATCGGCCAGATTCTCCAGATGCTTGATTGATTGTTACATTACCAGACATAGACCTCTTCTAGTTAAATATCTATAGAGTATTTATCTGTCTATATCTATAAAAATAAAGCTCGAAGGCTGTAGCAGAGGCCGTCAATGTCTCTATGGAGTTTGTGTAGCTAGCAGAGTTAGCTTTGCTTGGCGAATCTGTTTGAAAACAAAGCTAATGTCGTATATAAATCGAATAAACATTCTCACGCTGATCAGAATGCTGTTTATTTGGAATGGTTTCACTTTAGAAGCTATTTGTAGCTACTTCTGTTGCTTACAGGAACTAAAAAAAAAGCCAGAGAGGCCATGCAGAAAAGTGACAACAGGAACAGTAGCTACAAGCAGCGCAACGACTTTTCACATAGCGAGTGTGAACGTAGGATGCTCGCTAATCAGATAAGCTGATACAGAGCTAATAACCAACCTTCTTCCATTTTATTAAAGAACAAAGGAAGTGTGTGTGTGTGTGTGTGTGTGTGTGTGTGTGTGTGTGTGTGTGTGTGTGTGTGTGTGTGAGTGAGTGTGTGTGAGATCCTTTTTGCTGTTTTTCTCTCATAGCAAATAAAAAAAAAATCATATCAAACAATCATAAACATCATAATAACTTACTGAATGTTTCTTAGCTTTCCTCTAAACTTCAATATAATACTTGATCTCATATTAGCTAGCATGCTAGTGCTAGGCTTTGATACTCACAGAATACAACATTTAGCCTCATGTTAATTAGCTTGCTATCAATAAAATGATTCTGATTATGTAATTATGTAAAAAATTGTTTACTGAAAGCTAGCTAGCTCGCAATTCGCTTATATACAGCTGCTTCATTAGCTTACTTTACAAATCATGGACATGTAACTCTAACGTTCGCTAACCGATCAGGCGGATCACTGTCGAGGTACACGTTTAGTCCGGCTAACATTTTATAACGCGTGTTAATAACTTTATCGCATGTCCGCTAGCAAAATAAAGGTGTTTACAGTGAAATCAATTCTTCCCCTGAATAAAATGTTACAAGATGAAACTGCTACCAATGTTAATGTTTAGGTACGTTAGCTACCGTAGCTAAGCTATAATTCTAGGCAGTACATGAAGAGGAAGAAATGAAAATAAAGGCTAGTTCGTGGTTTGATCTAAGCGCCATACGCTATTTTTCCTACCGTTTAGTAAATTTCTATATTTTTTTAACCAGAAAATAGTATGCACCAGATCAAAGAGCATTGCAGTCAGTATCAGCTCGGTACATCCTCGTGTAAAAATAAACTTCTCAGGAATTGAGTAATTTATGCATAAAAATATAAACTGAACACAAAATAAAATAAAATCAGTTCACAGGAATAACATAACATCCTGCACCAAATGTCTTCTCCACAGTTTTAGCAGAAACACAGAGTTCTCCAAAGTGTTTTGCCCATCAAGTACTTCAGGAAGAACCAGGCCTCCATGCCTCTTGCTTTCTTTTTGTCCATCTCTCTTTTGTCCATTTTCTTTTCCACCCTAAATCCAGTTTTGGGAATCTGTAGGGTGGTTGGAGTCTGAGAAGGTGCTCGTGGGAAAATCGTCGGCTCTACGGTTTCTTGATAGAACACGACCTGCAGCACTGCTCGCTGTAGAACCTGTGGTTACACACACCATGTTGAGGAACCAGGTGACACCAGGTGAAGTAATCAGCACATGACTTCTCTCCTGTGAAAGAAAACACAGATTATTTTATTACCATTCACTTTACCAACCACAGCATTTCTCACTCTAACCTGGGAGAAAGAACTGCATTTCACTAGCGATTACCTGGCAATGTTCAGAATGGTTTTAATTTCTTATTGCATTTCCTATTTGCATACAATACACATTCATAGATACATATATTTGTTAATGGTATAAAAATATATATTCAAGGGTCTTGTAGATGAACTAAGTTGAGATAAATGGTGTTCAGTGATTGGTCACCAGTAAGAAAAATAAACAGTGATGGGTATTTGGGAACAGCTGGGATCCATTATTGGCAATCAGGCACGGTGGAGGCCAGTGATTGGCTGTCAGGCACGGTGGAGGCCAGTGATTGGCTGTCAGGCACGGTGGAGGCCAGTGATTGGCTGTCAGGCACGGTGGAGGCCAGTGATTGGCTGTCAGGCACGGTGGAGACCAGTGATTGGCAGTCAGGCACGGTGGAGACCAGTGATTGGCTGTCAGGCACGGTGGAGACCAGTGATTGGCCGTCAGGCACGGTGGAGACCAGTGATTGGCCATCAGGCACGGTGCAGACCAGTGATTGGCAGTCAGGCACGGTGGAGACCAGTGATTGGCAGTCAGGCACGGTGGAGACCAGTGATTGGCAGTCAGGCACGGTGGAGACCAGTGATTGGCAGTCAGGCACGGTGGAGACCAGTGATTGGCAGTCAGGCACGGTGGAGACCAGTGATTGGCAGTCAGGCACGGTGGAGACCAGTGATTGGCAGTCAGGCACGGTGGAGACCAGTGATTGGCCGTCAGGCACGGTGGAGACCAGTGATTGGCCGTCAGGCACGGTGTAGACCAGTGATTGGCCGTCAGGCACAGTGGAGACCAGTGATTGGCAGTCAGGCACGGTGGAGACCAGTGATTGGCTGTCAGGCACGGTGGAGGCCAGTGATTGGCTGTCAGGCACGGTGGAGGCCAGTGATTGGCAGTCAGGCACGCATGAGGCCAGTGATTGGCTGTCAGGCACGGTGGAGACCAGTGATTGGTTGTCAGGCACGGTGGAGATCAGTGATTGGCTGTCAGGCACGGTGGAGACCAGTGATTGGCAGTCAGGCACGCATGAGGCCAGTGATTGGCAGTCAGGCACGCATGAGGCCAGTGATTGGCAGTCAGGCACGGTGGAGACCAGTGATTGGTTGTCAGGCACGGTGGAGATCAGTGATTGGCTGTCAGGCACGGTGGAGACCAGTGATTGGCAGTCAGGCACGGTGGAGACCAGTGATTGGCAGTCAGGTACGGTGGAGACCAGTGATTGGCTGCCAGGCACGGTGGAGGCCAGTGATTGGCTGTCAGGCACGGTGGAGACCAGTGATTGGCCGTCAGGCACGCATGAGGCCAGTGATTGGCAGTCAGGCACGGTGGAGACCAGTGATTGGCAGTCAGGCACGGTGGAGACCAGTGATTGGCAGTCAGGCATGGTGGAGACCAGTGATTGGCTGTCAGGCACGTGGAGGCCAGTGATTGGCAGTCAGGCACGGTGGAGACCAGTGATTGGCTTTCAGGCACGTGGAGGCCAGTGATTGGCTGTCAGGCACTCATGAGGCCAGTGATTGGCTGTCAGGCACGGTGGAGACCAGTGATTGGCAGTCAGGCACGGTGGAGACCAGTGATTGGCTGTCAGGCACGGTGGAGGCCAGTGATTGGCTGTCAGGCACGGTGGAGGCCAGTGATTGGCTGTCAAGCATGGTGGAGACCAGTGATATTGTGGTATTTGGGTGCAGTGGTGATAAGTGATGGTGTAGGGAACATTGGTGATTAGTGACTTGCCATTCAGGAGCTAGTGTGTTTAGTGATTGGCTGTTAGGAACAGAGGTGATCAGTGATTGGCTGTCAGGAACAGAGGTGATCAGTGATTGGTTGTGGAAACTATGGTCCAGGTCTGTTACCTTTGAGAGCAGGTCCTGGTGGAGGACAGAAGTGTGTGTTACAGGCTCTGGAGCTGACAGGTCTGTGGTGTGTTAAACATCCTGATGAAGGTCGACCGTGTCTCAGACACTGAACGCTGCGCATCTGCACGCCACCTCCACATGACACTGTACACTAACACACACACACACACACACACACACACACACACACACACACACACACTCATTAATCTGTTCACTTTAATGTTTCACTTTCTTACATTCTTGTTTTGTTTCTACTCAACATCTTAACAGCTAGTTGCTTTTTTTTCTTTACCATTAGCTACCTTTTGCTCAATGTCAGTGTTTGCCAGTTGCCTAGCAACAGTTTTCTCACCATATTACCCACTTGAATGGTGAATGTGTCCTTTGCTAAAAGAATGAATTAGTGTCACTGCTGTAATTACTGTCATTTCAGATATGATGTGAACCCACAAACGCCTTTATAAAGCAGTCGGACAGAAACGTACAATGACGTAAATAGGATGGATTTTTGTACCTGTTGCCATGGTGATGAGTACCAGCCGAGCGCCATGGCACTGTTCGGTCTCCCCAGACCGGGCGGAGGGAGGTGGGGCTGCAGGTCAGGACACTGCGCTTTATTACAGGCCTGCTGGAGGTCACTGTGGGGTTTCTGGAGATTTCTACACCTCCTGATGGGAAACTCTGCAAATCCTCCATTAGAGTCTCTCTCTGCACAGCGCAGCTCTCGGCTCCTCACACCTCCTCCACAGGTAACAGAGCACTGAAGACGGCATTGAAAGACGCCGTCACATTTTTAACGCTTTATCGTCGTTTGTAAATTTGTTACGAAAGCGACCGAAGTTTTACTTTAGCAGGATTTTTTTAATGCTTCTTTTTGTTCTAGTACATTATAAAATATTTTAACATGAATATTCTTAAAACTTTTACCTTTTTAAATATTTTTTGTTCAAAATGTTTTGTGAAGATGCAATCGTGAAGATTTACTTTAAGCCACGCCCACAACATTCCGTAAAGGCAAAAAGCGCACAGAGAACTGATCATGACAAGATAGCAAGTAAACATTTACAGAGCGCTTCCTTTACTGTCATGCAGCTCGGACACTGCAGTGTGTTGGCTATGGACACGTGAAGCTCTAACTTTATACTAGTTTACACTTTTTTGTGGTTTCTTTGTAAAAAGCAAGCAAAAAAAATGAGGGTAACTGCTGTTTAAAGCTGCTATAATGTAAGAGAAAACAAGAACCGACTTGTTTCAAGGATGTTGAACTATAAATGGACAAAAACCACGACGTATGTATTTATATGTTTATGTGTACGTATATGTTGTAAGTATACGTTTTTGGGGCAGTCGTGGCCTAATGGTTAGAGAATCTGACTCGTAACCCAAAGGTTGTGGGTTCGAGTCTCGGGCCGGCCACGAGTGAGATGCCCTTGAGCAAGGCACCGTACCCCCCAACTGCTCCCCGGGCGCCGCAGCATAAATGGCGATTTTTTTTAACCCGACTGGACCTGAATGTTGCGTAACTCTACACTAAAGTAACTGCTACAGAGTGGATTCAAAATTGATTGACAGGTCTGTTTCAACGAAAATTAGCTTACCGCCAGCCACACGTCACCGGCCACATGTCGCAAGCGGTCTTGGCAAACAGAGGAGAGGTTGGAAAAGGACTCGAGTCGAGGCACACACACGAGATACAGTAGTCCGGGTCTTCTCGGGTCCGTTCGGTAAAAACACATTCATTTTAAATTACCCGAGACCCGACGCCGCTATTATTAAACCCAACCCGTTATTAAACATTTTAGACCCAGAACCCGCTCGGGTCTCGGGTCGGACCTCGGGTTTTCGGATCTAAGTGGAATCGTGAAAACCTCTAAAATATGCGTACCTCTCCCCAGGCCGTGGTGATCCACTGCAGCCGCTCGTTTTTCGGGCAGCGGCTCATCACGCAGCTCTCCTGAGATTTGAGCTTCAGCTGGAGTTCGCACAAGCCGTCACGCAGAACAGACACACCAGAGAGGTGATTGACGCTGTGGCAGTACACACTCCGTGTCTTCACACCTCGTCCACAAGTCTTCGAGCACTACACACACACACACACACACACACACACACACACACATGCAGAAAGGAAAGTAGAAGGAACAAATAAATTTGCCATTTAGTAATAAAAACTTTTCTGCAGATGTGTGAGAGTTATTGTTATTGTCACTTCACCACCAGAGGGCAGTAAAATCTCTCCCTTTCCCAAGCCGCATACTTACACATCAGGTCTATTCAATTAGTTTGTATTAGGGCCAGTTCATGAGAATCATCCAAATGAGGTGCCGGAGAGATGTAGCTGTCAATATGGTGATGACACAACAACAATATAGGAGCTCATATGTTGTATTTTTGCCCAATGAGACACTCAAGTTTTTTCTCTACATTTAAACATGCTTTTGTTTTATTTTGAAACTACACATTAGTGCATTGTAAGATGCCCAAGTCGATGTTTTTCTACATTCAAATGGGTAAATCAGTGAGCCATAACACACTCATTTACCTTAGACTTAAGTGCGCATAATAAGTGTGTGTGTGTGTGTGTGTGTGTGTGTGTGTGTGTGTGTGTGTGTGTGTGTGTGTGTGTGTGTGTGTGTGTGTGCGCGTGCATGTGTGTGTGTAGTGTGTGCAGTGTGTGTATGTGTTTACTGACCGGTGACCAGGAGCCAGCACCCCACTCCGGAGGGCAGGAGTGTGAATTGCAGGGCTGTGTGTGAGCTGGAACAGGTGAAGTACATGTGGAAGGCGGAGCTAACTCCTCCCTCTGGTACATCACCTTCCTGAGACAGCGGATGGTGCGACTTTGCTGTCCTCCTCCACACGATACACTACATGCAGTCCATTTACCCACTGACCAGCTGAGAGAGAGAGAAAGAGACAGACAGAGAGAGAGAGAGAGAGAGAGAGAGAGAGAGAGAGAGAGAGAGAGAGAGAAAGAAAGAAAGAAAGAGTCATTTTGTCGTTTACTGAAACATTCTTCTGAAATGCTAAAAACACTCAAAAGCCGAACAGATGAGAGGTTAAGGGCTTTGTCTGGGCACAGAGCACAGGGCACAGTGGCACAGAGCACAGGGCACAGTGGCACAGGGCACAGAGCACAGTGACACAGTGGCACAGAGCACAGTGGCACAGGGCACAGAGCACAGTGACACAGAGCACAGTGACACCTGTGTGGTATTTAGGATTCATAACTTACTAACTTGCAGAAAACCCCACACCTTATTTCTCCTGCATCTCCACAAGCTTCGACCTTTAGAATGAAGTACAAACTTTTTCAAAACCATCAGAGTCAGAGTCGCTCTCTTGGCTGGATCGGAGAGACTATCTGATGCCACCTCAGAACTCGGAGCTCAGAATTCCATTGTTTTTGACCTTTATATGGAACTGTAGCGTCCGTGTTACAGATCGAGAGCTAACGTGTGTGCGTGTGTGTGTGTGTGTACATACGGTTTAACTCGTGTAAAGTTAAGGAGTGCTGTTGTGTGTCGGTCTGACATTACTTCATGAACTCTGGGACCTGAAAAATGTCAGGGTTTCCTGGTCAGATTTTGGGGATCATAACGTGGGGCCTCTAGATGTCTGAATGCAACATTTAGTGTATAAATCGGACCGTGTGTGTGTGTGTGTGTGTGTGTGTGTGTGTGTGTGTGTGTTTCCTACATCATGCAGATGATGTCTAATCGCATGTTCTATGGAAACCTGAAAATACTGTAGCCACAAAAGAACCTTCTTTAGATACTCGGTCCTTCGTGAGGTGTCTGATTCCAAACTTGGCAAAGATCTTACGCTGTAGTGTAAATTGTCTCCTGTCAAAGACAATTTCATCATCGGTTTTGCTTTTAATCGGTTATTCAAACTGATTCATGGCTTGTTTTTAAGGCTTCTGTTTCTCAGTACCTTTGTGCTAGAACCACTAGAACCTTTCCCATTCAGAACATGACCTCTTCCCTCTTCTCGTAAAGATGTCTCGAACAGCTCTAAACAACTCCAGACGAAAAAGCCAAGACACGTCCGTCCATCCGAGTGTTTATAATCTAAGATAACTTTAGAACTTTATCTTAGATAAATATCTTTATCTTTATCCCCCCGTGTTGGGGGGCACGTTCGCCTCACACCTCCAGGGTCGGGGGTTCGATTCCCGCCTCTGCCTTGTGTGTGTGGAGTTTGCATGTTCTCCCTGTGCCTCGGGGGTTTCCTCCGGGTACTCCGGTTTCCTCCCCCGGTCCAAAGACATGCATGGTAGGTTGATTGGCATCTCTGGAAAATTGTCCGTAGTGTGTGTGTGTGTGAGTGAATGAGAGTGTGTGTGTGTATGCCCTGTGATGGGTTGGCACTCCGTCCAGGGTGTATCCTGCCTCGATGCCCGATGACGCCTGAGATAGGCACAGGCTAGAGAAGTTCGGATAAGCGGTAAGGAATGAATGAGAGTGAGTGAGTGAACTTTAGCGTTCTGGTATCTGCGAGTGTTTTTGGAAAAGAATGAAAGAAAGCTTTAAAATAGATCCTACCGTAACGCCATGAACATGAGGAGATTAGAGCAAACCGCATCGTCCACCAGAAAACGGGGCGAGGACTCGGGTGGAGGTCTATCACACCAGACCGCTTCACACACGTCTTTAAAAACAGCTAAACTGCAATTTGCATCGAAGGAAAGACACAGCAGCCGTCGCACCGCGTCGATCCTCGTTTTTTCTCTGCCCTAATATCTTCTCACCACATGAACCACCACGTGTCTGCCTCCCAGCAAAACCGCTCCAGAGTTCTGCTCTAATCTTACTGTAATATTTCTGGAACCTTCCAATAACTCGAATATTTCGAGGTATGCAATTAAACTGAAAGTATGTTCGAGTCGACTTCGACGGATCGCCGACTGCCGCCTGCACATTCTTCAGTGCCCGTTCCTCTTCGGTTGGCACGGTTACAGCATCGGCCCAAAATAATGCACTCGGGCATGATCGCAGAACAATTTCCACCGGTCAGATGAAATCCAAGCTGCTGCTGGTCACCCAGTGGGATGAAGGGTGAATTTTTAGTGCATGCTAGGGAACGGTTTGTGGTTTGGAACCGGTTGTAAGTTTAAGAGCATATGAAGGGCTACCAAACCTCTGCAGGCCATTTGGGTTCATCTTTATACTGAAGATTTACAGTACAGAACAATCGAGAGGATCCGAAACCTCATTAGCGTCTGATATACACGATATAGGACGCTTATAGTTCAGCTTGTCAAGGTGAAGGTTTTTGCTTTTTCTCTGTTCTTCAAAACAAGTTATAAATTCAAAGAGATTAAACTGACATGGAGATTTTAATGAATTAACCTTAACTTCAAATTCCTGGATGCAGTTACTTTATTGTGAGCTTCTATTACATCTGGTTCACCTCAAGGCTGTATTTTAGGCACTATTTTATTTTCTTTGAATTCCTAATCTTACCATCTATTGTACTGCTGCACATTTATGCAGTTCTATCTCTACTCAGCCAATGTATAATAGATCATGATGAAAATGTACGATTCCTGTGACCGTGGCATGGATATTGGCACCACATGGGCTGGCTTGAAAATCGGAGAAACTGCCACGTTATTGTAGTGAACTGCAGAAAAGGGAATTATGCAAAAATGCTGATTGTGGATTACAGTTCGGCGTTTAACACCATAATTCCCTCCACGCTCACCTCTTAGTTGGAGGTCCTGGGACTCTGTCGCTGTGTCGATGGATCTCCGACTCTCTGACAGACAGACCATAAGCCGTACGGGTGGGCAAACACACCTCATCCACCCTCACCCTCAGCACTGGAGCTCCCCAGGGTTGTGTTCTGAGCCCCCTGCTGTACTCACTGCACACATATGACTGTGTGGCCACTTCCAACTCCACCACAATCATCAAGTTTGCTGACGACACTGTCGTGGTGGGCCTGATCTCCAACAACGACGAGACGGCCCACCTACAGGAGACTAAAAAGTGCCAGGAGAACAATCTTCTCCTGAATGTCAGCAAGACTAAGGAGTTGATAGTGGACTTCAGCACAAAGCAGGAACGGTCATACCAACCGCTAAACATCAACGGGACCCCAGTGGAGAGAGTGGACAGTTTCCGGTACCTAGATGTTCACATCACACAGGACCTGGTCTTAGTCCTGTCACATCAACACCCTGGTGAAGAAGGTCAGTCAGCGTCTGTACCACCTGAGACGCTTAAGGGACTTCAAACTACCCTCTCAGGTGCTAAAGACTTTATACACCTGCGGTACCATGCAGGACAGGCGAGTCCTCCAGAGGGTGGTGCGGTCAGCTGAACATACCATCCACACCGAGCTCCCTGACCTGCAGGACATCTACAGCACATGGTGCTGGACCAGAGCCAGGAAGATTGTAAAGGACCTCAGCATCCCAACAAGGGTCTCTTTTCTTTGTTGTGTTCAGGGAAACGCTTTCGCTCCTCGAAAGTAAACACAGAGAGAATGAGGTGAAGCTTCTTCCCGCAGGCCATTCGGAGTTCTCCCCGTGCCTCGGGGGTTTCCTCCGGGTACTCCGGTTTCCTCCCCCGGTCCAAAGACATGCATGGTAGGTTGATTGGCATCTCTGGAAAATTGTCCGTAGTGTGTGCGTGTGTGTGAGAATGAGAGTGTGTGTGTGCCCTGTGATGGGTTGGCACTCCGTCCAGGGTGTATCCTGCCTCGATGCCCGATGACGCCTGAGATAGGCACAGGCTCCCCATGACCCGAGAAGTTCGGATAGGTGGTAGAAGATGAATAAATGAATGAATGAACTTTCAGAGCTTGCACTTCTGTACCGTAATTTCAGCAAAGATGTAAAGTCACGCGCCACCATCGCCGTGTATCACAGAAAATGGAGTGCTTCGAATTGCTGTCTTTTATTCTGTACTTTCTCCTCCTCCAGAATATCATTCACTTGTCTGTCCGAAACATGATGCCACAGGGTTTAATGACCTTTTTGTGTACAACGGTGTTTTAGTTTTCGTGGCTTTAACAGCAGCTTAAATCATAAAAGTTTTAGAGTTACTGGAAAGGTTCCTTCTGAAACTGTATTCTTCCCTTTCTATTTCTATCCTCTTTTAGTCTTGAGGAACGCTAGCACTCTGTGTGTGTGTGTGTGTGTGTGTGTGTGTGTGTGTGTGTGTGTGTGTGTGTGTGTGTGTGTGTGTGTGTGTGTGTGTGTGTGTGTGTGTGTGTGTGTGTGTGTGTGTGTGAAATTTTGGTTTGGGATTGGCAGAGTAAACTGGGCTCGTCTAGAACTTATGCTAATCCGGTTTACTTTGGAAAAAAAGTGAAGTATGAAGAGGGGAAAAAGTTTGTACATGTTTAGAATAAAGTAAAAAAAAAGTTAATTCTATAGTTCCTGTGATTGGGAGATTGAGAACCTTTAACAGTTCCTCAAGGGGGAGGGGGGAGATCTAAAGAACAGGACTGAGCAGGAGATGAGGAGAAAGAGAAAATGAAGGAGACGTATGGATGGAAAGCGGAAGAAAGATGGAAAGCGGAAGAAAGAAGAGGTGAGATGATGATGATGACGACGAGGAAGAGCTGGAAAGGGAGGAATAGGGAAAAGAAAGGAAATGAGCAGGAAGTAGAGAAGTCTGGTCTAGGAAATGAGAGGATGGGAAGAAAGAGAGAGAGAGCAGGAATAGAGAGAACAGATGAGACAGAGGGAGAAGTACATAGAGGACAGGAAGACATTAGAAAGACAAGAAAGGAGATAACAGGAAGAGAAATAAAAGGAGTGGGGTGGTGTGTGTGTGTGTGTGTGTGCGTGTGTGTGTGTGTGTGTGTGTGTGCGTGTGTGTGTGTGTGTGAGTTACCTGGCTGGACACGGCTGTGTGTTACAGAGCTGAGACGCCAGAGCAGGTTTGCTTTGAGAGTCACACAGCGAGGAGTTCATCACCTGAACCTGTTCATCCTGCACACACACAGCCTTCACCGACACACGACCTGAAACACACACACACACACACACACACACACACGATATCACTTAAATACGATTCGGTTTAATCTTCACTTTCACTATCCTGTGTTTACATCTACACACTTTGGGCAGTTTTCCCTCCTGAACCTACATGTATGACGCATCAGATGGACCTTTTTAGGAACTTCGGGAACTCCAGAGTTTAAGGCCTCTTACTACAAGCGGGACATTTGTAAAGAAATTTTGGAATTGTAGGTCAACTTGTTTCCCAAAAAACCCCTGAGCTTTGTCTGAGTGTTTAATAAAAACCCCTGAGCTTTCTCTGAGTGTTTAATAACCCCCCCCCCCTCTCTCTCACACACACACACACACACACACACACACACACACACACACACACACACACTCACTTTCTCTCTCTCTCTCTCTCTCTCTCCCTCTCACACACATACACTCTCTCTCTCTCCCTCTCCCTCTCACACACATACTCTCTCTCTCTCTCTCTCTCTCCCTCTCCCTCTCACACACATACACTCTCTCTCTCTCCCTCTCCCTCTCACACACATACACTCTCTCTCTCTCTCTCTCTCTCTCTCTCCCTCTCTCTCTTGAGTTAATAAACAAGTGTGTGGTGGTGAGGTTGGACAGGAGGATGAGTTTGTGTTTGTTCAGTTCACAAAGGTGTTTTAGATCCAACTGGGCTCTGAAAACTCTGTCTCTCTCACACACACTCACACACACACTCACACAAATACACACACAAACCATTCACTTTCCATTCACACAAACAACCACACACCATCTTCCACAACTCCCACAAACCTTGTGCATACAAGCGACCTTTCATTCTGACACACACACACACACACACACACACTCTCTCTCTCTCTTACCTCCTGCACATGAGGCGGAACAGTCTGATCGGGTCACTCTCCACTTGTAGGTGTGTGTTTTTTCCTCTAGAGGAAGTGTGTATTCCCACAGCACTCCAGGGTTTTTGTCCTGAACCAGGATCTGTGATTCAGAAAAAAACACCAATCACTGAAGATCGTACTGTCAAATGATCCGCTTAACGTACCGCTACATATACGGATACAGAGAACTGGCACATGTAGTTAGATTTTAATTACTAGCTTAGCGTTTTTATTCACTAGGTTCGTTTTTACACACTCATTGCTTAGCATTTTATTTACTCTTGGATACATTTAAATGACTGTTATAGCTTAGCTTAGCATTCACTCATTAGCTCAGTTAGCTATTGGTCTCTTTAATTTAGACTTCACTCGTCATGACCTTTCATTCTTGCCATGTTAGCTCATTAACGTTTCACCGTGTTAGCTTTTGATAGATTAGTATCGACTCTCCGGATTAGCGTTCCCACAATAACTTAGCTTTCTTGCTAGATTAGCTTTTATTTGAGCCTACGTATGCAATTAGCCCCGTTCCTTTATGTGCAAAGGGAATGAGAAGTCAGAGTTCGATCAGGAGTAGCTAAGTCCAGGAGAGCTGTAGCGTAGCATCAACAGAAGATGTATCTTGTTCACACACCCCAGCTGCTTCGTTTCCAAATAGCCATGAACCACTTTTAAAAAAATCCCTCGGTGTTCCTGCAAACGAATTTCAGCCAGCTTTAGACCTGGAAAGACGCCCGATTGAGAGTCAGCCACAGTGACCTCTTTATCGTCTGTCCCCTGTCCTGCGGATCAGGTGGGTGGTCCTCCAAAACCCCTCACTGACTCAGATTTGGGACAGAACCGAGGAGGAAGTCCACTAGACCTGAGCCAGGGTCACGGCACACTGCCCGAGGTTTTGGCTCTAATGAAGTGGAAAAGCCCAGAAAGAATAGGGCCTTTGTTCTATTCTTAATGTCTGGGGATTTTTTTTTCCCTTGTACAATCTGGCAACC
Organism: Tachysurus fulvidraco; assembly: GCF_022655615.1. Taxonomy (NCBI): domain Eukaryota; kingdom Metazoa; phylum Chordata; class Actinopteri; order Siluriformes; family Bagridae; genus Tachysurus; species Tachysurus fulvidraco. The sequence goes on from NC_062518.1 coordinate 1,669,340, forward strand.
TTGAGCCTGAAGGGAAGACAGTGACAACAAGGTCACAGATAATAAATTATACGGAGGACACTCGAAAGTGAAAGTTTATTTTAATGCCCGTGTTCTGATTCTGATAACGATAACGTCATTTTTAAAGCAAGAGCTCATTCATTTATACACAAGGTATAGTTAATGGTCATGTGACCTACTAACGATCGAACACTTATAATCGTGGAATGGAACGTTCACGTTTAGACACACCCATTTTTCTGACACATCCATCTGTCTGACTCGATTATAGCCTTAATACCCCCGGATTCTGTTACCTCACTTCATCCTCACTTCTGTAGGTGTTCTGAACAATATACAGCACATTTCTGAATTTCACCACAACGCATGAGTAGTCCGAACGATGTGGAACTCCAATAATGCACTTTTAAATGATAACATTTAGGAAAGTTTCCAACTGTATTACAAACGATCCGATTAGTTTAGATCACATTCACAACCAATCCCCAAAGCAGAGATTAAGTTCTGACTCGCCTCGCTCCCTCTGAACTCGGAGCGTGTTCACGTTTTACAGGAAGCGGCTGTCAGATTATCTCCGAGCTTGTTCACAAAAACACAATGACACTCTTCAGTCTGGCCGAGCAGAACAGGCTCCGTCAGATTAGCGGATTAGCTTCACGCTAAAGCTGAACTGGGATCAAATTCAGCGACAATGTTTTACACACAGGGTGAGGAGATGAATGGTGTGTGTGTTTCTCTCTCTATGTGTGTGTGTGTGTGTGTGTGTGTGTGTGTGTGTGTGTGTGTGTGTGTGTGTGTATGTATTACTTATTAATCTCTATGACCAAGGAAATGGTGGGTCCCCATAAATCAGTATGGTACTTATTTGGAGAAAATGTCCTAATAAACCACCCGTAGCTGTGTGTGATTGTGTGTGTGTGTGTGTGTGTGTGTGTGTGTGTGTGTGTGTGTGTGTGTGTGTGTGTGTGTGTGTGTGTGTGTGTATTACTTATTAATCTCTATGACCAAGGGAATGGTGGGTCCCCATAAATCAGTATAGTACTTATTTGGAGAAAAAGTCCTAATAAACCACTCATAGCTGTGTGTGTGTGTGTGTGTGTGTGTGTGTGTGTGTGTGTGTGTGTGTGTGTGTGTGTGTGTGGTGCCTCTATGGGTTCTAGAGCTGATTACTACAGGTGAGATGGTACAAATTAGATGTTCAGCATGCAGCTGTGAAAAGAACGTCTGTGTGTGTGTGTGTGTGTGTGTGTGTGTGTGTGTGTGTGTGTGTGTGTGTGTGTGTTACTTATTAATCTCTATGACCAATGGAATGGTGGGTCCCCATAAATCAGTATGGTACTTATTTGGAGAAAAAGTCCTAATAAACCACCCATAGCTGTGTGTGTGTGTGTGTGTGTGTGTGTGTGTGTGTGTGTGTGTGTGTGTGTGTGTGTGTGTGTGTGTGTGGTGCCTCTATGGGTTCTAGAGGTGATTACTACAGGTGAGATGGTACAAATTAGATGTTAGAGAAGTGAGTAATTTTATTTTTCAGCATGCAGCTGTGAAAAGAAAGTCTGTGTGTGTGTGTGTGTGTGTGTGTGTGTGTGTGTGTGTGTGTGTGTGTGTGTGTGTGTGTGTGTGTGTGTTACTTATTAATCTCTATGACCAAGGGAATGGTGGGTCCCCATAAATCAGTATGGTACTTATTTGGAGAAAAAGTCCTAATAAACCACCCATAGCTGTGTGTGTGTGTGTGTGTGTGTGTGTGTGTGTGTGTGTGTGTGTGTGTGTGTGTGTGTGTGTGTGTGTGGTGCCTCTATGGGTTCTAGAGGTGATTACTACAGGTGAGATGGTACAAATTAGATGTTAGAGAAGTGAGTAATTTTATTTTTCAGCATGCAGCTGTGAAAAGAAAGTCTGTGTATGTGTGTGTGTGTGTGTGTGTGTGTGTGTGTGTGTGTGTGTGTGTGTGTGTGTGTGTGTGTGTATGTATGTGTGTGTTACTTATTAATCTCTATGACCAAGGGAATGGTGGGTCCCCATAAATCAGTATGGTACTTATTTGGAGAAAAAGTCCTAATAAACCACCCATAGCTCTGTGTGTGTGTGTGTGTGTGTGTGTGTGTGTGTGTGTGTGTGTGTGTGTGTGTGTGTGTGTGTGTGTGTGTGTGTGTGTGTGTGTCTGTGTGTGTGTGTGTCTGTGTGTGTGTGTGTCTGTGTGTCTGTGTGTCTGTGTGTGTGTGTGTGTGTGTGTGTGTGTGTGTGTGTGTGTGTGTGTGTGTGTGTGTGTGTGGTGCCTCTACGGGTTCTAGAGGTGATTACTACAGGTGAGATGGTACAAATTAGATGTTAGAGAAGTGAGTAATTTTATTTTTCAGCATGCAGCTGTGAAAAGAACGTGTGTGTGTGTGTGTGTGTGTGTGTGTGTGTGTGTGTGTGTGTGTGTGTGTGTGTGTCTGTGTCTGTGTGTATGTGTGTGTGTGTGTGCTGGACAAGATGCCAGGCTCCAGGACCACGGTGAACTCGAGTGACCCTGCTTTACTCGACCACAAGCAGCTCCAAACCAGAATGAATGTTTGGTCTGGACTGAACCATTTCAGTTCCTCATCACCATGTCCGTGTTTATCCTCCTATCCTTACAGATGTTGTGTTTCTCTACCGAACTGTGTGGGAGAGTTCCTGTTCAAATGCTCTCAAATGAATAAATCCGTTCCCAGGTTTCGTTATCGTTGTGTCGTCCAATACAGGTCACGTGATCATGATATATATTGTATAATGTGTGAGGAATAAACCACTGTGTGTTGTGCTGTTACAGGAAAAGCATCACACAGACGCTGCATATCCTGCAGCATATCCTGAAGTCTTCTAGTCTTATAATAACTGTACCTTTGTTACATCATAGTGACTGTAATCTTTTTCTCTCTCCTGAATATAATAAGACAAAAACAATCAGAGCGAATACACAAAGCATAAAGTCCTCTTTGCTGAAGATGTTCCAAAGCGCTGACACTGGAGACTCCTTCCATAAATGTTACAGAAATAAACACATTTCTCTATACAGGAAACTTTGTGGCTTATGTGAATGAGCTGTTGCTATAGAGACATATTAATCTGCGTTTTCAGCAGGACCGCTGTCAGACCTGCCGTCATGTTGTCGTTTTTCAGTTCTCTATGAGCTTTTTGCCTATCACGGCTCCGTGGGGGCGTGGCTAGAGGGAAATCGTCTTTCTGTAAGCGCGTTCGGCTTGGACTTTGTCCAAGTGTGAAGAAAACGAGCGATTTTTTTCTGTTTAGTCCGTTGATGAAAAAAAAACACAAGGCTCACAGTCGGGAATCTTAAAAATGCTCGTATTAAAAAAAATCACCTCGAAGACGAGCGTCTGATTGGTCGGACCTGGGGCGTACAGGCTCTCCGGCTGGTTACTCGAGCGCTGATACAAGAACGTGGTTCCAGCAAAGTTGAATCTTCCCGGCCAGTCCACTGTCCAATCAGAAGTCAAGAAATAAGAGCCGCGTTTCTGTCCTCGAACCGCCAGATAACCGCTGGAGATCTCCGTCTCCTGAACACGGATACTTCGAGCTCCTGCAGGAACTGTCACCACCGGATAGTACTCTGGAGACGGAAGGAACGTATCGCTGTTATACATGTGTGTGATTAAAGCTACAAGCCCCGCCCCTCACTTTAGCTCTGACCAATCGGTGAGTCGTGCTGTGACTTTACCGTTGGCTCGATGCTGGACGTCGTAACGGCCGCTGTAGAGTCGGCAGGTCGAATTGTCTCCTTTACACACACCGCAGACATCCAGAGACGCGCCGGAGCCCAAAACATGGTCACAACCCACCGACTGCAGAAGAACAGAATAAACACAGGCAAAAAAATTATTATTATAATAACTTTTGCTCATCTGGGGAGGATGATGAGAAAAAGAAAGACAAGTAACAGAGGACAAAAGCAGTGGAAATGGAATTAGGCAAGAGAACAGTAGGAAGAGAACGATGAAAGACGGATTCAGAGCCGTACCTCACACACCCCGTCGATGCACACATCCGGCGTGAGGTCGGAACACCGCGTGCCGTCCTTCACCTTGCTGGACATCGCAAAGAAGAAATCAAAGTCCTCTGCGATGCAGTAGAGCTTACAGATATCTTCATCTGTAGACGAGGAGAAGGAGGAAGAGGAGGAGGAGAAGAAATGAATCACAGCAGAGCTTTAATAACAGGATTAAACCCCGGGGAGGAAAAATAAACAGGATTAGTGCTTGATTAAGAAAGACGCAAAACAATCCAACAGTTAATGTATTTAGTTGGCAGAAAGTTCAGGATGATGTAATGACTCAGTTCTGCACCATGGGAGGTTCAGCTAGAGAGAGATTTACAAATGACCTGAAGTAACCTCTAAGTCATCAGTCACACCAGCTACACACCATAACACAATGCAACACACACACACACCACAACACACGGCACCCTGGCGGATCGGGCAGGTGGTGAAAGAAACTCTTTAGCTGAAAGGAAGCCTCATAAACCATCACTCAACGTTCTCCCGAATATAAACTATAAAGTGTTTAAAACGACAGGAAGTGAAGAGACGATCATCACAGCATCAGAACTGACATCTATAAAATATTAAAAAAATAATAATCAACGTTCTGTCTACAAAAGAGCTCAGGCTTCAGGAACAAAGTGTGTGTGAGTGTGTGTGAGTGTGTGACACTGGAGACTCCTTCCATACACAAACACATCACAAATCTTCACCAACACCAAGTATTAAAACAAGCAAAACTGTTTAAACCTGCGACCAATCGGAACGGGGAATTCTGTTAACTCAGGAACGTGTGTGTGTGTGTGTGTGTGTGTGTGTTTGAGTTAAAACTCTTCCCTGAAGCTGCTTCCCTGATCCATCAGCGCGAGCAGCTACACGTCTAAACACTAAATCACGCTCGTTACGCCTCGGGTGCGGCGCAGTGCAGCGAAGCAGCGTTATAGCTAAACATTTGGCACAACTAACTAATACAGAAAACATGTCGTCATGACGACGTCTCACACATATATATATATATATAATGCTTGGGAGTCGTTCCTACCCTCCACTTTGGTGTATGGTTTCCATTTATAGAACCAGCCTCGGAACGCTTTGCCGTTGTACTCGGCGCACTGCTGTGCTCGGAATCCCACGGCGTCTCGCTGGCACGGCCCGGTGTTACAAAGTTGGTACAGTCGACTCGAACCCTGGCAGAATCGCCCGCTATGCTGCGGCCTACGCCGGCAAAACACGTTAAGATTCATTCGGTTATTAAATCCAGTCAAGTTCTGAGTCTGTATTCTACACAGGGACGATTTTATACATGAATTCATTCATTCATTCATTAGAATTGACAATTAATCAGTTGTTTTTATTAAGGCTTGTGTGTCCTAAATAAAAAAATGGACTCATGTTCGTCCCTCGATATTTATTAACACTCTTAAACAATTAAACAGCTGTTTTTAAAATGTAAAAAAAATTCATAAGAATAATAAATATATGATTTAACTCAATATACATTTAATATATAACTTAATATCCCCAAATCAACCCCATGTTTTATCTCAATTATTGTCTGAAGGGAATTGAAAGGAAGAGAGGAGAGGAGAGGAGAGGAGAGGAGAGGAGAGGAGAGGAGAGGAGAGGAGAGGAAAGGAAAGGAAAGGAAAGGAAAGGAAAGGAAAGGAAAGGAAAGGAAAGGAAATGACGTAACTGAAATACAATGAGAGTACAAGTCACATTCACCCTGCAATAAGAAATACTAGTACATACCCTAACTCAATGAAATTCACTACAGTAACTTAACCTCAAACTTCTATTCACTTACCCTTAACTTCCCCTCCCCTCCCTCTCTTCACTTCCCCTCACTCCTCTTCCCTTACCCTCCCTTCACCTCCCTTCCCTCCCTTCCCTTCCCCTCCCCTCCCCTCCCCTCCCCTCCCTTCTCTTCTCTTCCCTTCCCTTCCCTTCCCTTCCCTTCCCTTCCCTTCCCTTCCCTTCCCTTCCCTTTCCTTCCCTTTAATTCCTTCCCTTTCCTTTCCTTTCGTTCTCCTTTCCTTTCCTTCCCTTCCCTTTCATTTCCTTCCCTTCCCTTCCCTTCCCTTCCCTTCCCTTCCCTTCCCTTCCCTTCCCATCTCTTCCTTTCTCTTCTCTTCTCTTCTCTTCTCTTCTCTTCCCTTCCCTTCCCTTCCCTTCCCTTCTCTTCTCTTCTCCTCCCTTCCCTTCCCTTCCCTTCCCTTCTCTCCCCTGTCCCTTCCCCTCCCTTCTCTTCCCTTCCCTTCCCCTCCCTTTTCCCCTTTCCCTCCCTCTCCCTCCCTCCCCCTCCCTTCCCTTCCCTTCCCCTCCCTTCTCTTCCCTTTCCCTCCTTCCCTTCCCGTTCCCTTTGAACAACTTATTTAATTCAATCACATTTTTAGTTGCAATTCCTGCGAGCAAATATATATATATATATATAATTATATTATTATTAATGATATTATTTGTAATAATAATTAGAGATAAAAAAAGGCATTTAGTGCCTTTTGTTAGTTTTGTCTTTACAGACGTTTATGTAACTAAATATCAAATCAAAGTTTTTATCTTTAATTAAATCGCAGTGAGACGTCTCAGATTTACAGCCGCCGAGTGAAACGTGATCACGGAGCTTTGGGGATTTGTGAAGATTGTTGTTTTTATGTGTTTCAGATGAAATGATAGAGCCATAATAATCCCTTATAAAGTTTTTATGCTTTTTAATAAACACTGTACTGATATCTACGCAGTCATAAAGCTACAGACATAAAAACTGAACACAATATTAATGATTAATATTAAATCTCCTGCATCTTAATTCAAACCTGAAGGAACTTCCTAAAAGATCGCCATGACGATAAACACTTTAAATACCTCTGCGTATGAAATAGTGTTTCTCTTGTGTGCACTTTTAATGAATTTTAAAAAAAAATAAAAAAGAATGAAAAAAAATAAAAACAAAAAGGATCATTTTTCCTCTGACTGTTTCATACGATCTCATAAGCTGTAAAACATAAAACACAAATATTGTGGCTAGAAGGCACAAAAATTGTATTAATCGTTCCTAGTTTATATTCATTCATTCATTCATTCATTCATTCATTCATTCCCTACCGCTTATCCGAACTTCTCGGGTCACGGGGAGCCTGTGCCTATCTCAGGCGTCATCGGGCATCGAGGCAGGATACACCCTGGACGGAGTGCCGACCCATCACAGGGCACACACACACTCTCATTCACTCACACACACACACACTACGGACAATTTTCCAGAGATGCCAATCAACCTACCATGCATGTCTTTGGACCGGGGGAGGAAACCGGAGTACCCGGAGGAAACCCCCGAGGCACGGGGAGAACATGCAAACTCCACACACACAAGGCGGAAGTGGGAATCGAACCCCGACCCTGAAAGTGTGAGGCGAACGTGCTAACCACTAAGCCTTCGTGCCCTTCCTAGTTTATAATAAATAAATAAATAAATAAATAAATAAACAAACAAACATTCGATACATAACGACGAACGTCACCTGATTTCCTTTGTTTGTTTGTTTTTTATTGATAGAAAATATTAAAAGTAGTACTTTTAAAACTAAAAGTAAATAAATAAATAAATAAATATATTTACCTTGGACTGTTACAAAAGCGTTCCCGATACATAACTCCGCCCCCGCAGCTTCTGGAACAATCCGACCAATCGGACCACCCTGACCACTGACCGTGTACCGCCTTGGGCCCGTGATCCCCGTACTTCACGCACTGCCCCTTACGACACCACTGCATTATGGGTAACGATACAGAACACGCAGTCAGGTGATGTTTTATATGTTTAACAAGTAACTGAGAAGCAGAACTCGATCATTTCTTCGTTAGTTTTAATGTTAGAATGTTTCATAGAATTATTTAGCTTCAATAATACAAGTAAATACAGAAAGGCAGCAGATAAAACATACAAGACTGTACTCAGATTCAGATGTATTAGCTTAGGTTTAGAGAGAGAGAGAGGGGGGGGGGGAGGGGCTGGGAGACAACAGAGTGTGTATCTGTAGAAGGATCTTGAGTGTGTTGGACTGGGACAGAGGCCAGCATTTCACCTGGAGAATACTGCTGAGCCAAACCAAGACACACACACACACACACACACACACACACACACACACACACACACACACACACACACACACACACACACACACACACACAGAGCAAGTTGCTTGCTATTCTCTTATGCAGAAGCAACACAAGCCACACTGTTTAACATCAGTTCTGTGTGTGTGTGTGTGTGTGTGTGTGTGTGTGTGTGTGTGTGTGTGTGTGTGTGTGTGTGTGTGTGTGTGTGTGTGTGTGTGTGTGTGTGTGTGTGTGTGTGTTTTCGGGGTTTTTTCAGTCTTTTCAGTGTTAAGGTCAATGTTTGAACAACACCTTGTGCTGTTTATCTGGTTACAGTTACATGTTGAAATGTTTCCCCATTTTGTTTCTTCGTTTCTGTGAACACTCACATTGTCCAATGGTATGAAGTGTTACATTATAACCAATCAGCAGCAAACAGCACCACTAGCCCCGCCTCCAAATTCCTTTACCTCCTGTAGGATGCTGTAGGCTTTGGATGATGGGTGCAAAAAATTGTGCACGAGGTCAAAGCTCACGGTGTCACTCACCATGTCCGGTCCGCATGTCGTCCCCTCAGCAGCGGGCATGAACTTGGTCTCGCACCGATGACCCAACCGATGGCACCATAACGACTTACAGATGTCCTACAAAGGACACACACACACACACACACACACACACACACACACACACACACACACACACACACACACACACGTACATTAATCTAGCACAATGCAGCTTGGATTAAATTGGATTTTATAGCAGTGAGTGAGTGAATTTATATATAATTAATATTTATTCTGAAGTGTTAACTCCCTCTTAACCAATCAGATCTCAGCTGAAAATGATCTCTCTCTCTCTCTCTCTCTCTCTCTCTCTCTAATCTCTATATAATATATATCTATATCTACTATCATCTCTGTCACTCTCTCTGTAAATATATATTATCTGTACTCTCTCTAGTATACTATCTTTGTAATCTCTCTCTCTATCTGTCACTCTCTATCATCTGTGATCACTCTCTCGTCTCTCTCACTCTCTCTGCTCACTCTCTCTATCCTCTCGTACTCTCCTCTATTGTCACTCTCTCTCTCTTTCACCCTCTGTCATCTCTACTTCTCTCTGTAAATATATATATAGCTATAATATATCATATATCACTATTTCATATACTCTCTTTCTTAACTATCTCTCTCCTCTTCATGCTCATCTCTCTCTCATCCTCTATCTCTTCTCTCTCTCTCTCACTCTCTATTTCTCCCCATCACTCTCTCTCTCTCTCTCTCTCTCTCTCTCTCTCTCTCTCTGTCACTCTCTCTCTCTCTCTGTCACTCTCTCTCTGTCACTCTCTCTCTCTCTCTGTCACTCTCTCTCTCTCTGTCACTCTCTTTCTCTGTCACTCTCTCTCTCACTCTCTGTCACTCTCTCTCTCTCTCTGTCACTCTCTCTCTCTCTCGGTCACTCTCTCTCTCTCCCCATCACTCTCTCTCTCTCCTCATCACTCTCCCTCTCTCCCAGTCTCTCTCTCTCTCTCTCTCTCTCTCTCTCTCTCTCTCTCTCTCTCTCTCTCTCTCTCTGTGGACATGAAACCATTGAACATGACCCCCTGGAAGCTCCGCCCACTTTCCCATACCTCAAGGCAAGACAAAATGAGGAAAAATGCAGCCACGTTTCTGTTTAAGTCTCAGACTCTAGAACTGAATGAATTCTTATTAATGTCTATAAATCTCATCTTTTTTTCCAGAACAGGAAGAATCCGAATGCCTGCGTAAACTTTCCTAGCATCTTCTTCATTCATCCTGAAGCCATCCCAAGCACGCTAATCCAGTGTTGTTAGCACCGCTAATTACTCCCCCGGACGCTACGTGACGAGGACACTCAACTCGGTAGGAAAAAGAAAACAACATGGCTGGGCGTCACCGGACACAATCCCACTAAATTAAGATGTACAGCTGCTTTCCTGGGAAGTTGGCTTCCAAAAAAACGCCACACAAAGACCTTGAAAGAAAGAGGCTGTAGCATAGCGGCTAATCCTGCAAAATAACCCACACACCGATCCGCTTCCCAAGACTTAATACACAGCGCCTCAGTGTCGAACCACTCGACATTTACATGTGAATGTGTGAATCAGACGCTGAGCTGACGGAGGAAGCGAGCGGCTCTTCTCTTGGCCTGGGACGTGGGAGCCGTCACTGAGATTTTGGCTCAGAGTGTCAGCGATGAGGACGATGAAACCCGCTGCTGCTAGCGAGATTTAAATAAAACTCTGGCTAACATAGCATTAAATTGTTTCATGCTGACAGAAGCAGGAAGCGGAAGCTGATCGTCATTCATTTATCTGACACATTTATTTTATTGCTTTTTACATAGAAGGAATTTGAGGTAAAACTTTTTGAAGAAAATCGTTAAAGTTTGAACTCTGAGGAGAAAAAGAGTCAGATTTGAGTCAGTCGTGTGTGTCCACATTCCACGGCTCTGAACATTTACTTCAGCTTTGAAAGTTTTTTAAAAGTGCATAGACAGACAGACAGACAGACAGACAGACAGACAGACAGACAGACAGACAGACAGACAGACAGACAGTCAGACAGACAGACAGACAGACAGACAGACAGACAGTCAGACAGACAGACAGACAGTCAGACAGACAGAAAGACAGACAGTCAGACAGACAGTCAGACAGACAGACAGACAGACAGACAGACAGACAGTCAGACAGACAGACAGACAGATAGACAGACAGACAGTCAGACAGACAGACAGTCAGACAGACAGACAGACAGACAGTCAGACAGACAGACAGACAGGCAGACAGACAGAAAGACAGACAGACAGTCAGACAGACAGACAACACAGACAGTCAGACAGACAGACAGACAGTCAGACAGACAGACAGACAGACAGTCAGACAGACAGTCAGACAGACAGACAGACAGACAGACAGACAGACAGACAGTCAGACAGACAGACAGACAGACAGAC
>NC_062518.1:1680946-1685946 GCF_022655615.1 Tachysurus fulvidraco
AAATTCCACAGTTTATTTCTTTATTTTATCTTCATCCTGCTTCTGATCTCACAGTACTGAAAGCTGATGTTGACTCGAGTCTCGCTCTTTTTTTAAATACACACAGTCCTCTGTTTTCTTTAAGACTGGATCGATGCACAGCGACTCGATGCCTGTGTCTTATCTCCACAACACGCCACTTCACCTGAGAGACGATTAGAGAATCGACTCTCCCAATTAACATTTAAGGCCTGGGTTAAAAATAATAAACTCCAGTGCTGTCAAATTTATACAGAATAATATTTAATGAAACGTTGTTGTCTTTTAATTTTAACATTTAAATGTATTTAAAAAATTCAAGTATTATTTAATAAGGACAATTGTTATTACACACTATTATTATTATTATTATTATTATTATTATTATTATTATTATTATTAATCGTCTTCTTTATGGGTTACTAACTTTTTTAATATTTTAAACCAAATTTTTCATTCAGTGGTTACAAAAAAGGACATTTTAAAAAATTGTTTAACTGCAAATTAAGTTTTTTTTTTTTTTATTAAATTAAAACAAGTTTTATAAAAAGAAAAAAATAAATAAAAACAAATATACATAAACATAATACACCATCCGATATATATATAGGTGTACAACATTATTCAGTACTGAGATACGTTTATTAAAATATAATATATAAAAATATCAAACAGGAAAGACGTTTGTGCTATTTGCAGTCTGTCAAAGTCAAATAATTTATTACAAATTAAATTCTGAACTTGAAATTTGTATTTAATTTTGCGTTAATTATAATTTAATTTAAAAAAATGCAAATTGGATAAAATAATAAAGGATTTTTTTTGTGTAAATTATTTTGTACATTCTCTTTTTAAAAAAGGTTCACATGGTAACTGATGCTTTCCGAAGCCTCGCGTCCTTCGAGAGTCGCGCCGAAGGTTCTGTATCGTGTGCACACCAGCGCAAACTTGTCTAATCCGCTAGTGATGAACGAGCGAGCTGCGTGTCAGCAGGTGGAGGAAAGAGCGTTTGTGTTCGGGCAGAGATCCAGCACGGGGAAGGTGATAAATGTTTCCGCACACTTCTTAAATCATCACGCCGGAGACCCGAACAAAGCAAATGGACGTCATTTTGCTGCCGCGTGAATCATCACTTTGCACTTACGCCGACGTCGTGCCAAATTTCCCCGAGCGAAAGCCCAAAGCCTTTCAGCGGCTCATCGCCGGCCAAGAAAACGTAACGTGAGAGGAATTTTAACTCGCTGTAACACACGGGGCTTTTCATTCCCATCGTACGCTGCATGGCTCTTTAAGTATTCAGTCATTCACTTAAAATTAGTAATAAGTACTAATTCATTACAAACTTTATGTGACTCACAATCTTACGGTGAGGGAAGATTTAATACGTTTTCCTACATTTAGTCACCCCGCTAATGCTTTTAGAACCAATCCTCCGATGGTACCGGTTCTCGGTTCCAGATTTCTGAGTCGAATCGAGGTCGTTGGCAGCGACTCGAGTACTTATGAGCACTTATGTCATCTTTAGTCTTTTAGGGGAGAGTTAATGCAAGATCGAAGCAGAAAAAGGTGGAAATTAGAGAGAAATAAGATTAAGAAACATCTGCACCAGAAAATGCGACGCTAAAACGCTAAATTAGCTTTGAAGCTTTAGACTTGTTTTGACTTTGGGCTTTAAATTAGCGCTGTAATTGCCATCGAGTGTTTTTGTTACAAGCAACATGACTTTCAGAGTGCTAGGTTTTTATTTAAAATCATGACTACAAACTCAACAAGCAGCTGATTTTAATGTAAAAGTTTCCATACGTTCGATCTTTAACATGGATCGAAAGGAATCATTTTAAGCAGACGTTAAAAAATACACGGAGTTCATTTTGTTAGCTTTATTTTGAAATGCAGCACTTAGTGATTTACATGCAGTTTGTTAGCTAAGCTCAGTATCATGATACATACGTGATGAATTTAGATTCTACTAAAGAAATATCTTTATACTACTAGCTGAAGTTATTGCTGAGGTACTTAATGGTATAAAGTTATATATAAAAGTACCATATGTTGGTTGGTGATAATAATAATAATAACCTCCAGGGTCGGGGGTTCGATTCCCACCTCCGCCTTGTGTGTGTGGAGTTTGCATGTTCTCCCCGTGCCTCGGGGGTTTCCTCCGGGTACTCCGGTTTCCTCCCCCGGTCCAAAGACATGCATGGTAGGTTGATTGGCATCTCTGGAAAATTGTCTGTAATGTGTGTGTGTGTGAGTGAATGAGAGTGTGTGTGTGTGCCCTGTGATGGGTTGGCACTCCGTCCAGGGTGTATCCTGCCTCGATGCCCGATGACGCCGAGAAGTTCGGATAAGCGGTAGAAAATGAATGAATGAATGAATGAATGAATAATAACAACAACAACAACAACAATAATAACAATACTACTATTACTATTACTAATAACAATAATACCAATAATAATAATAATAATAATAATAATAATAATAATAACACCAATAATAATAATAATAATAACACCAATAATAATAATAATAATAATAATAATAATAATAATAATAATAATAACACCAACAATAATAATAATAATAATAACAACAATAATAATAATAGTTTTCATTATTTTTCCTTTATTTTATCTTCAATCTCAAGTCATTCAATCCTTCACAGTTACATCATTTTTTTTCTTGCTGCAGAATAACATTTTCAGTTCTTACCTTTCTCTTTACTTTTTGCCTCTTTGTTAATCAATAGAACTTTGTAAAACTTCTCATGTCCAATTGCAGTATTAAAAAAAAAACAGAATGGATCTGATTTGTTCTTACCTGTTTTTTTTTTTTTTTTTTTAAAAATCCAAAATAACCCCACAGTTTATTCTCTGGACATCCTGGGTTTTTTTTTTTTTGGGGGTTTTTTTTTTATGTACATCGATTTTACACCACTTGCACTTATACGGTGCTCGAGCACATTCGCATCCCTGGTGCATGAAGCATTACGTCTGGTTTTCTGAAGCGCTCGGGTCACTAGAGACAAAGCCAAAATGGCAGAAGCTATTCGCTTTGTTTAACTTGAAAGGAGGTTGACTGTGGGTCGGATCAGTTATGGATATTGATATCCTGAACAAAAGATGCTCTTTCGCTCGCTAAGTGCTCAGAAATGGCAGACGTGATGTTCTTTTCCTGACTAAAAAGGGTAACGTCTGAAATCGATCACGCCTCTGATCTGTTCTTGGCTTTCCGTTGTAGTTCCGTGGGACTCGCCAAAGCGGCTCTCGAGGCCATCAATGGATTCAACCTGTTTGGAAACCAGGTAAGAGTTCTTTATTAATACGACTGTTGATTTGTACCTTTGTGAGGATTTGTAATGATCTTACTGTAATAAACGTCTGTATGTAATGATAAACTATAATAAACCCTGCTGGCGTTTAACGGTCTGATGTATGAGGGGATGGAACTTGACTCATGGTGTAAGAATTATTATTAACTTATTTTTCTTATAACAATATTCATCTGTTTAAAAGTGTAGTATTGTATCTGTAGTATTAATTAGTAAATAAAATCAACAGACACCTTAGTTAGTCTTGCACTAGTAACATGGTAGGCCATGACCCATATCCTCTTCTGATTGGCTCAGATGTATTTTGGATGTAAAGTGTTGATACGGTTTAGTCGCACTGGAACAATCACTAATAATGCTTTTTGACAAGTTGTATTTACTCCAGCTCCACCTGTCTATACAGTGGGACCAAAGGTCCAGGGGGTGGACTCAGACTTGATCCAGCTCTTTTACCTTGACAAAGTAATTCCAGGTCCCTGGGGGTGGAGTCAGACTTGATCTAACCCCTTCTACCTGGGCAGAGTAGTCTCAGGGGGTGGAGTCAGACTTGATCCAGCCCCTTCTAACTGGGCAGAGTAGTGTCAAGGGGTGGAGTCAGACTTGATCCAGCTCTTTTACCTTGACAAAGTAATTCCAGGTCCCAGGGGGTGGAGTCAGACTTGATCTAACCCCTTCTACCTGGGCAGAGTAGTCTCAGGGGGTGGAGTCAGACTTGATCCAGCCCCTTCTAACTGGGCAGAGTAGTGTCAAGGGGTGGAGTCAGACTTGACCCAGCCCTTTTACCTTGACAAAGTAATTCCAGGTCCCTGGGGGTGGAGTCAGACTTGATCTAACCCCTTCTACCTGGGCAGAGTAGTCTCAGGGGGTGGAGTCAGACTTGATCCAGCCCCTTCTAACTGGGCAGAGTAGTGTCAAGGGGTGGAGTCAGACTTGACCCAGCCCTTTTACCTTGACAAAGTAATTCCAGGTCCCTGGGGGTGGAGTCAGACTTGATCTAACCCCTTCTAACTGGGCAGAGTAGTCTCAAATGGTCGAGTCAGACTTGATCCAGCCCCTTCTAACTGGGCAGAGTAGTGTCAAGGGGTGGAGTCAGACTTGACCCAGCCCTTTTACCTTGACAAAGTAATTCCAGGTCCCTGGGGGTGTAGTCAGACTTGATCCAGCCCCTTCTAACTGGGCAGAGTAGTCTCAGGGGGTGGAGTCAGACTTGATCCAGCCATTTTCACCAGGGCAGAGTAGTCTCAGGGGGTGGAGTCAGACTTGATCCAGCCCTTTTTACCTGGGCAGAGTAGTCTCAGGGGGTGGAGTCAGACTTGATCCAGCCCTTTTACCTGGACAAAGTAATTCCAGGTCTGAGGGGGTGGAGTCAGACTTGATCCAGCCCTTTTTACCTGGGCAGAGTAGTCTCAGGGGGTGGAGTCAGACTTGATCCAGCCCTTTTACCTGGACAAAGTAATTCCAGGTCTGAGGGGGTGGAGTCAGACTTGATCCAGCCATTTTCACCAGGGCAGAGTAGTCTCAGGGGATGGAGTCAGACTTGATCCAGCCCCTTCTACCTGGACAGAGTAGTCTCAGGGGGTGGAGTCAGACTTGATCCAGCCCCTTCTACCTGGACAGAGTAGTCTCAGGGGGTGGAGTCAGACTTGAT
>NC_062518.1:1705946-1710946 GCF_022655615.1 Tachysurus fulvidraco
GACTGTGCATGGATCAGTAAGTGGATTGTTTGACGTCACTCTGTGTTTATTTATTTAGCGCTGCTTTTATTCCTGTTTTCTGTCCCTGAACAGATCAGAGTCACATGACCAGAACTTACACACTGCTCACCATCTCACACTGTCTGCTGTTTATTAGCAGTTATAATACTCACACACATCGAAATCCTGCTCTCTGTGTAACATCGTCCGGAAAACTGCCTCGGAAAGGAACGTTTCTGGAAAGTTGTCAGCATTTAAACTTTACACGCATTAATTATTTATAAACGTTTCCACTTTCGTTATTTATTCTTTTTATTTTTAAGTAGTTTGACGTTCTCTGAATATTTCCTTAAAATCTTCCATAAAACATTTTTACCATTAAACACTTTGCTCGTGTGCAGGAAAGAAATTATTATTTATTTATTTATTTATTTATTTTTATTTCAAAAAGGATTAAATTCTGTAACTGAAATAAATATGCTGAAAATATCATTTTGAAAATACAACAATTTTCTTGTTGTATTAAAAAAAAAAAGCAGCAGCATTGAATCTGGCACCAAAAATAAATAAATAAATAAATAAATAAATAAATAAATAAATAAATAAATAAAATTGCTTATTATTTTTATGATTGTGATTTTTTTGTTTTATTTATTCTTTTATTTATTTTTTTATGCCTAAATTTAACATGACTGAATAATGATCAGTAAGATCAGTTAAAGTAAATGCTCTCAATAATTTGGAGAAAATCTTCTATTTGTATAACATTAAAAAAATATATTTAACCTTCTACACTTTTAGCGACCAAGAATTAAAAAAAAAAAAAAAGAAATCAATGTCCTGAGAGGGTCTGGGCTTCTATACAATAATAATAATAATAATAATAATAATAATAATCATAATAATAATAATAATAATAATAATAATCATAATAATAATAATAATTAAACATTATAATATCTCATCCACCTATTATTTATTATTGATTTTGTTAACAATTCAAAACCGCTATGAGAAACAGTCGTTGTTGTTGCTTAGCAACCTGTGATTATGGGAATGATACATATTTGTTGAAGATGTTTTCAGCCAATCAGGTCGCTCGATCAGAACCAACTGATGTATAACAAGGTGATGTTTAGGTGATTGTGGCTAATTGTTCCATCTTTTCTTGTGTGTGAGTGTGTGTGTGTGTGTGCACGAGTGGGTGGGAGTGTATGAATGTGTGTGTGTGTGTGTGTGTGTGAGAGAGAGAGAGAGAGAGAGAGAGAGAGAGAGAGTGGGTGGGAGTGTATAAGTGAGTGAGGTGTGTGTGGGAGTGAGTGAATGTGTGAGTGCGCGTGTGTGTGTGTGCGTGCGCGTGTGTGTGTGAGTGCGCGTGTGTGAGAGAGTGCGCGTGTGTGTGAGAGTGAGTGAGTGTTTGTGCGTGTGTGTGTGAGTGAGAGAGTGCGCGCATGTGTGTGAAAGTGAGTGAGTGTGTGAGAGTGTGTGTGCGTGTGTGTCTTTACCACGTTTGTTTGCGTGTTTCAGTTCCTCAGCGTCGTCTCTCCTCATTTAATGCATCGCTCCATCGTATCCACATCCTACATAAATCTCTCTGTGCTGTGAACTTGTCTGACTCTGATGTGCCCTTTATTCCTCTTCATATATGTGTGTGTGTGTGTGTGTGTGTGTGTGTGTGTGTGTGTGTGTGTGTGTGTGTGTGTGTGTGTGTGTTTCTGTGCATGTGTTCTCTTTTTTTGCAGTGTGTTTAGTCGTTTTTGTCGGCTCCCCGGGCGAGAGTGGGGAGTGTGTGTGTGTGTGTGTGTGTGTGTGTGTGTGTGTGTGTGTGTGTGTGTGTGTGTGTGTGTGTGTGTGTGTGTGTGTGTGTGTGTGTGGGAGGTTAACGCTCTTCTCTAAAAATGTGTCTGAAATCGTCTGCACTGAGTCCCACCGAGCCTCAGATCTACGCTTAGCATCAGTCCAACACGCTCGGAATAACAATCTCTATTCTTAACGTAGCGTCAAGGTGATCTCCAAATAGCTAGTAGCATAGCTAACGTTTTTGTTCTTGTTTGTTTCATTCCTTCATGTTACTCGTTGTTCACAAACATGTATCTGAAATACAGAAATCCTTCGAAATCCAACACACACACACACGTATGACACCGCTGAGAATGCTGGGTAATCGGTTCCTGGGGGGGGCTTAAAATATCAGCGTATGGAAATTTCATAGAGTGAAAGATTTTTAGACTCATTAAAAGCAGCTCTGTGCATTCAGGTGTGTGAGAAGTTTCTTAAAATGGCCGCGGCGCTAATTAAAAAACACTCCTGATGGAGCATCTGAAAGATGGAAACACTGGATGTTTTTTTTTCTGTATATCGTTCACTTCATTTCAAATACGTTCAGTCTCTCGCACGGCTCCTTTTTATTTCCGTGCGAGCTCTTTAGCGGCATGCTAATGAAGCCCATTTCCTCTGTTTTGTTTTGCATCTGCTCGCAATTAATCAGAGCTCTCACACAAGCACACACACACACACATACACACACACACACACACACACACACACACAGATGCGTTTAATAGCATCACGGCAACAAAACCAAGTCCTGATTTTTCCTCTCAGATGAAACGGAGGCCTTTATTAAAGCCTCAGACGTTTAGTGACATCTGGCTGTTTTTTTTTGTTTTTTTTTTCCTCCATTTATCATTTTTTTAGCCACCGATTCTTCGAAGCTTTCAGCGGAAAAAAGAAACTAAACGGATCTTTTCCGCAAATAACAGGCGGCGTTAGCAGCGTAGCACATTAGCACCTTGTCAGATTACTGACTGAAAGAAGTTTTGTAGTGAAACAGAACAGACGTAGAGAAGAGAAACGAAATGCTAACGATACGTCATGTTCCGCGCCGCGTCGTCCACACGTCGCCGGTTCGTTAGTAATAATCCAGTTTATCAAGCTAGCTAACGCTGGCTTACGCTATATATATATGTCAAGGTTTTAAAAAGAAAACAATTCTTATGGGACATTTATAAGGATTTACATCCTTACTGCTAATGCTGACATGAAATAGCTAATCCGAGAAGAAGCATTAGCTAGATGAACCTACAGTTCTTAGCTAGCTGGTTAATGTAAGCTAACAAAGTCATAGCCAAAATTTTAGGCTAGCTAAAATTTTAACATTATGCTAATCTGGAATTCTTCTGAAATTCTTTTTATCCTGCTGACCAGGAATTCTGAGAAGAATAAATGTTTATAGCACTTAAAGCTAACGATAGTTAAGCTAATTAAGATAAAATTTGGTTTCAAGACACTAGAAAAGGAAAATATAAATGAAATATAAATGAATTATGCTACATGTACAAAAGGGAGACAAATAACTATTTCTAGAATTAGCATACTGTGTTAGCGCATTAGCTCCCATGATCATTTACAAGAAGCACCGCTAACAGGAATAGGACTCTCAGATCTGGGACATGGTAGCTAGCTGACTAGTGAAGATATGAACCTGGATGATTAGCATTGTGCTAACTGAATGTCTAAATCAGGGAACATAAAACCGTTGAAGATTTTTGTTGGACCTTTTATTTGGGACCGAAGTGTTTTAATGTAACATGTGATGTCTAAAGGACCCTCAGAGACCCTCAGCACCAATCAGAGGCTCATTATTGTACTGAGCTAATGAGCTGAAGCGAGGGTCTGTCCATCATCTCTTTTACTCCACTGTTACTCTGTGATTATAAATCAGACCTTCTTTTATTAATTTCTTACTTTTGTTCTTTCATTCATTCCTTTCTTTTCTTTCTGTCTGTCTGTCTGTCTGTCTGTCTGTCTGTCTTCTCTGTCCCCAGTTGTGATGTTGATGTTGAGCTCTGAAATGTCACAGACGGTGCTTTATCCTTCAGGAAATAACGCTCACTGTTCTCTCCATCATCATGCTTCACGGAGAGGGGGAGAGAGAGGGAGGGGGGTGAGGGGAAGAGAGAGGGAGGGGGGTGAGGGGAAGAGAGAGGGGGGAGTGAGGGGAAGAGAGAGGGGGAGTGAGGGGAAGAGAGAGCGGGGGAGGGAGTGAGTGTGAGAGAGATAGCGAGAGAGGGGGAGAGAGTGAGGGGGGTGAGAGAGTGAGGGAGCAGGGGTGAGAGGGAGGGGGAGTGAGAGAGAGAGTGGGAGTGAGAGAGTGAGGGGGGTGAGTGAGAGAGTGAGGGAGCAGGGGTGAGAGAGGGAGTGAGAGGGAGGGAGGGAGCAGGGGAGTGAGAGAGAGGGAAGGAGTGAGAGAGTGAGGGGGAGAGAGAGAGAGTGAGGGGGGTGAGAGAGTGAGGGAGCAGGGGTGAGAGAGGGAGTGAGAGGGAGGGAGGGAGCAGGGGAGGGAGTGAGAGAGAGGGAAGGAGTGTGAGAGAGATAGAGAAGGGGTGTTAGTGAGAGGGGGTGTGAGTGAGAGAGAGAGGGGGAGAGAGAGAGTGAGGGAGCAGGGGAGAGAGGGAGTGAGAGAGAGGGGGGAATGAGAGGGAGGGAGTGGGAGAGAGAGGGAGAGAGAGGGAGAGAGAGAGGAGGCAGAAAGACAGAAGAGAAATCTGATGAGTGTGTTGTTCTTCCCCACAGGGTCCCATCGAGAATGATGTGGTGATCCACGTGGCTCTTATCGCCGAGAGTCAGAGGTACAAACATCTGTCTAGTCTTTTTTTTTTTTCTTGTTCTTTGTATTATTTCTCACTCGTTCTTTACATCTCCATTGTGTCTCAAATCTCCAAAAATAATGGCTCCCCTTTGGAAATAGACTGAAACGAACAATTAGTCCTTGATGTCGATGTAGCTTTTTTTCCCCTTTGTATTATTTATGGATTTGTTTGTTTACAAAAAGAGGAAATTCATTTTCCACCACATTCTTACATCATTTTATTGTTTCGACTTGCACACAAAAGCTGGAAATCAAATAGTCATGAAATTCCAACAAGAGAAAAGCGTTAAGTGGTCCGGACATTTCGGCAACGGACGTTGTTTGTTTTTTATAAAAGATCATCAAGCGC
>NC_062518.1:1718446-1753446 GCF_022655615.1 Tachysurus fulvidraco
TGTGTGTGTGTGTGTGTGTGTGTGTGTGTGTGAACAGAACGCCCTGCAGTTTATTAAGCAGTGCTGGAAGATGTCGGGCTGCCCGCTGTTCCTCGTTCTCATCAGAGAGGATAACATCAGGTTCGACTTAACACTTTATAAACAAACACTCTAATAAACACGTCACCTTTCGGTTTTATTCTCACCCCCTTTACCGCCTCACCGTGTCCTGCAGGGGGAGTCGCTTCAACCCCGTACTCGACATGCTGGCCTCCTTCAAGAAGGGGAACATCGGAGGGGTAAAAGTTCACGTCGATAGGCTTCAGGTGTGTCCAACTGAACCTGGATATTTACTGCAGTTTAATTTCAGACGATTTAATGAAAGAACAGAAATGTTAAGAAGGTTAAATAAAACTATTCCTCTTTTATACAGTTTTAATTTTAACCCCTGTAAGTCATACAGCGTGAGCTGTTCATTCTGTTTTATTAAGCCAACAACAAATAAATTAATGAATGAATATGTAAATAAATTAAAAGTAATTGATTAAGATTAGAGGGGGGCACGATGGCTTAGTGGTTAGCACGTTCGCCTCACACCTCCAGGGTCGGGGGTTCGATTCCCACCTCCGCCTTGTGTGTGTGGAGTTTGCATGTTCTCCCCGGGCCTCGGGGGTTTCCTCCGGGTACTCTGGTTTCCTCCCCGGTCCAAAGACATGCATGGTAGGTTGATTGGCATCTCTGGAAAATTGTCCGTAGTGTATGTGTGTGTGAGTGAATGAGAGTGTGTGTGTGCCCTGTGATGGGTTGGCACTCCGTCCAGGGTGTATCCTGCCTCGATGCCCGATGACGCCTGAGATAGGCACAGGCTCCCCGTGACCCGAGAAGTTCGGATAAGCGGTAGGGAATGAATGGATGAATGAATGATTAAGATTAAAAAGCATAGATATAAAATCTATGATGCTGTTTGAAATTTTCATCTGTTTTTACTTGTAACTGGTACGCTGGACAGTGTATTGATGTGTGTGTGTGTGTGTGTGTGTGTGTGTGTGTGTGTGTGTGTGTGTGTGTGTGTGTGTGTGTGTGTGTAGACTCTGATCTCCGGAGCCGTGGTTGAGCAGTTGGATTTTCTGCGTGTCAACGAAGCAGAGTAAAAACTAATTTTAATAATAATGATTGACTGTAAACAAAAGGAGCTGAAACATGTTTAGTGTTTATTTTTTTTTACTGAAGTATTTCCTGGTTGTAGCTTCGTAAAATCCATGTTTCCTCTCCTCGAAGGATTCCCGAGTTTAAGAGCTTCGAGGAGCTGGAGCTGCCCAAACACTCGAAGGTGAAGCGTCAGACGAGCACGCCGAACGCCTCGGACCTCGAGCAGCAACCTGAGATCGACGTCGAAGAGTGGAGGAACAAATCCACACACGAGATCCTGCAGAAGTTCAACGTGAGTCACGTGAAGAGTTTCGCCGAGCCGATTACAGTGACGTAGCTTCATCGTGTGTGTGTGTGTGTGTGTGTGTGTGTGTGTGTGTCTTTCCCCTTTAGGACTGCGTCTGTCTCGCCAGCCAGGCACAGCTCGCTAGTGTTCTCATGAAGAAAGAAGGTCCAGACTTCTTCAGCAAAGACGGTACCATCACCATCACCTTGCTAATGAATAAATGCCTTACAATTACATAAATCTACATAGATAGATAGATAGATAGATAGATAGACAGATAGACAGACAGACAGACAGATAGATAGATAGATAGATTAACTCTAATTCTGTTTTTAAATGAATGACGTTCCCCTTCTTCCTGTGGCCGTTTCCATGACAACGCACTGATAATGGAGACTCCTTCCTTAATATAAACATCTCCATTAAAAAGCTTCACCTCATCTGTTAAACGTCTTGATTCGATTCGATTATGTGGATACTTGTCATCAGTTACCATAGAAACAAAAAGAAGGGGACACCTCCTGACCAATCAGATTAGAGAATACTTCTGTGCTGCAGGATATAGAGCAAGAATCATCTGATTATTTTGTGTCCCCAGAGTACCTGAAGGCCGAGTTGGAGCGAGTCTACAGGAGAGCAGGCAGCAGGAAACTCTGGTCAGGTTTCACCTCTTCACTTCACACACCACGACAAACAGTTACACTTAACAGACAAAAGTTTGTGCACCCCTGACCATCACACCCATGTTATTCCCCTCTCTATGCTGTTACATTGAGCTCCACAGCTCTCTTCTCTGAAGGCTTTCCACTAGATGTTAGATTGTGTCTGTGTGGGTTTGTGTTCATTCAGCTACAAGAGCATCAGTGAGATCAGACTCTGATGTTGGGATGTTGAGGAGACTCCAGTTCCAGTTCATCCCAAAGGTGTAGAGTGGTGTTGAGTCAGAGTCAGGGCTCAGTGCAGGACACTCGAGTTCTTCACTCCAACCTTCACCTCCTCCACACCATGTCTTCATGGAGCTCAGGGGCTTTGTGTACAGGGACATTGTCATGATGGAACAGGGTTTTGTAGTTCCACTGAAGGGAAACTGTAACACTACAGAACACAGAGACGCTCAGTACAGCTGTGGGACTTAAACTTTATAACAGCTCGGAGAAGAGACACATACAGTATGGGTGAGACGGTCATGGTGCACATCATCATGTCAAATTCTCCTACTGTCTTTATTTTAGTCTTAGCTCTGAACCCTGAACGCAGCACATTTATTACGCTTTCGGTTCAAATCACACGTGTTTATAAAGAGCTTTTAACATCAGACATGAAGACAAAGAAGCTTTTCTAGAAATCCAGATACAGTATGGAGTTAATCACCTGGTGTTTATCTACATCATGAACATGAATAAGAACATCATTATACTATTACTATCAGTTCACTTTTTCTTTGTTTGGTGATTTTAACATTTGTCAGAAAGCAGCTTTACAGAAATAAATAAATTATACATCATTCACATCTTTTATTCGTCACACACTCATTACGACACCCAAATACAGTTCTGTCAGGGCCGGGCGATACGACTGACATCTGTATCACGATATCAGTGCTTCATATCGGTCGATATCGATAATTATCGATAGGTTTTATGACCCATTTAAAATAAGGACCAGGAGAGAAAAATATATTAGATATAATTTTTTTATTTTTTTAAACGTAACCTTCGTCTGATCAGAATCCCCTCAGTTATTAAGACAGAAACGTCACCGACCAGGAAACCTCCAATAATTATAATGTAAACATGAGTCTAAAGTCACAACGAACACTTAACTATTATCTCTTAACATTTAAGGTGCAACATGAAAGAAAATGTAAGAAATGTTTAATAAAGTGTAATAAAATAGTGCAAAGGGTTAAATATAAACAGAGAAAGCTGAGAATTTAGTGCAGGTTTAGTGTGAGGAAGTTCACTAGCTGTTCACCTTCTGGTGAATAAAGTGTGTAAAATATGTGCAGAGTTTTGTAAAGAGAAATAAACCTGAGGTAGACTGAGATACGTCTGTAATATAAAACACAGACCTGAGGTAGACTGAGATACGTCTGTAATATAAAACACAAACCCGAGGTAGACTGAGATACGTCTGTAATATAAAACACAGACCTGAGGTAGACTGAGATACGTCTGTAATATAAAACACAGACCTGAGGTAGACTGAGATACGTCTGTAATATAAAACACAGACCTGAGGTAGACTGAGATACGTCTGTAATATAAAACACAAACCTGAGGTAGACTGAGATACGTCTGTAATATAAAACACAGACCTGAGGTAGACTGAGATACGTCTGTAATATAAAACACAGACCTGAGGTAGACTGAGATACGTCTGTAATATAAAACACAGACCTGAGGTAGACTGAGATACGTCTGTAATATAAAACACAGACCTGAGGTAGACTGAGATACGTCTGTAATATAAAACACAAACCTGAGGTAGACTGAGATACGTCTGTAATATAAAACACAAACCTGAGACACTACAGTAATGTTGTGTGGAATATAAAACCTGCAGAAAGATGAAAAAGTCGCTGATTTTTCCGCTTTTATTTACGATTCCCTCGCTCGCGCGGGTCATTTTCTGCTCATCGGTCGCCGGTTACCGAAGAGGAATCCAGCAGACCGGCACGAGACGACGATATGGCGCAACCAAACTCGATACTGTTACACGATCGGCTGTTAGCGTGTCGCTCCCTACGTTGCTAGGTTACCAGAGAGCGAGTGCCTTTGTTAATGCAACCAAACTCGCTTCGCGACCTCCGTTTTCATCCGACGAAGGATAAAATATATCGAACGTTTTATCGGACACATTTTTTATCGA
Source organism: Tachysurus fulvidraco (assembly GCF_022655615.1). Taxonomy (NCBI): domain Eukaryota; kingdom Metazoa; phylum Chordata; class Actinopteri; order Siluriformes; family Bagridae; genus Tachysurus; species Tachysurus fulvidraco. The sequence continues at coordinate 1,722,732 of NC_062518.1, forward strand.
TATCGATCACGTGTCTATCGCGATACATATCGTTATCGTTTTATCGCCCAGCCCTGATTTCGACTGTCGACTGACTTGTGATAAAAATTTGAATCTAAATAATAGAATAAAAATAAAAAAGAATAATAAAAAAAAAAAGAATAAGAGAAAAAGAGTAAACATCTAGAATAAAGTAGTTATATAAAATAGAAATACAATAAAATAGTATCAAATAAAAAGCAGGAAAATACGGAAAACTTTTGCTCACACGAACACAGATAACAGCATTAGCTCTGAATCGTGTCCAGGAGATTCCTGGCTGTTGTTACATCACAACACCGAAACACAAAGGATTAATTAATTATTAAATAAATTCCTGAGTTAATCTCACCGTTTATGAACCAAATCAAATGTGACGAAGCGACAGCTCACAAAACTGAACTTAATTCTGAACACCAGAAGAGATCTGCGATCGTGTGCATCAACACTCATCTGTTGTTTCTTCTCTCTGTCTTTTTTATTTAAACCTCCATCTCTGCTGTAAAAATGAACTTATTTTCGAACCTTAAACCCGGCGTAGGTTGGCGGTGCGTTGCGCTGCAGCCGCTACTCAGAAGTTCGCCAGTTCTATAGCGCCTCATATAACGACCCTGTTGGTGCACGGTAAACAGGTAAAGGCTGCGGGAGTCTCACTGCTTCTGCATGCTTCCCTTTATATATCTGTCCAAACTGTGAGTGAAACATCACCAGGTTTTTCATTAACAGGAGAGCACGCTTCACTGACGAGCTGCCGCGATGATGATGATGATGATGATGACGATGGTGGTGGTAGTGCATGTGAAAGTAATTTGCACCTGAGATTATTGGGTTCTTGTGTACGATATTAGCTCAGTAGCTGACAGGAAGCTAATAATAACAACAGACCTGCCAACCTTTTAAGCTTCACGTGCAGGAGCTCAGGTGGAGTACGCTGATACGTCGATACAAGTTTGAACGCTATAGAAACGTCACGCGAGTCAAATCAGCTGTGAGTCAAGAACGACCGCAAGGAGTCATGTAGGTGTTCGAACTCTCTGAAGGAAGCCCCGCCCCCTTTACAGGCATCTCACGTCACCCGTTCCATGACGTTAAATCTGACATCTCTGTAATTTCTTCCATTGGGATTTTTTTTCTTGGCAGCTCTGTTAATAATAATAATAATAATAATAATAATAATAATAATAATAATAATGATAATTCAGTGTATTACAAAAACCTACAGAAAATGAAGGGAAGTGTCTGTTTGAAGGGTTTTAGTAAACTGATGGAAGGATTAAAGGATTGTTACCAGCTAAAGGAGACAGACGAGGAGGAAAATGACTTTTAATTAAACTTTTAATTGAACTGTCTTAGTGAAGCGTGTTCATTGTCATGCTGAGCTTCACTCCCTCACCACATCCCCATTGCTCGTCTTATTACTTATTTATTTAATTTGAGAGCGAGCTGGGCGATATAGACAATATATCCGAATGTATGGAAAGCCACGCCTCCTGTTTTCTGATTGGTCGATCTACCGTTAAATTATCCGCTGATATCTTTTAAACAGCATCATTGTGTAAAGTGAGTTTATCGCCCAGCTCCGTGTGTCTGTGTCTGCGACAGAAAGCACAAACTTCCACATCTCGTAAATTAGTGAACATTAAAATCCCTGTGCCGGAGTCAATTACACGATGGAAAGGTTTCATTTGAGAATTATTCATTTGAGAGCAGGAAGAATTGGAGTTGAATTCCCACTACGTGTTTGTCATTCGGCAACGCTTCTTGCCTGAGGGACAAACCTGAGAATTCTGATGGTTTAAAGGTCATCACGCTGTGAAGGGAACGTCATTCATTTACTGAAATGTGCGCATGGAGGACGGGCCAGTGGACAGAGAGACACTGAAATGGAGGGGCAGACAGTGGGGTGTAGAGATTAAGGAACTCTTAGGGATTAAGGGACGGAGAGACTGAGGGATGGGGAGACTGGCAGATGGGGAGACTGGTGGACTGAGTAACGGGGAGACTGGCAGATGGGGAGAATGAGGAACAGGGAGACTGGCATACCGTTAGACTGGCGGACCTGGAGACTGAGGGGCAGGGAGACTGGCAGACGGGAGACTGAGGAACGGGGAGACTGGCAGACTGGGAGATTGAGGACCAGGGTGACTGATGGATGGCAAGACTGGCAGATGGGGAGATGGTGTGACTGAGGGACGGTGTGACTGAGGGACTGGGTGACTGGCAGACGGGGTGACTGAGGGACTGGGTGACTGGCAGACGGGGTGACTGAGGGAAGGGGAGACTTAGGGATGGGGAGACTGGTGGACTGAGGAACGGGGAGACTGAGGAACGGGGAGACTGGCAGACCGTTAGCCTGGCGCACCGGGAGACTGGCGGACCGGGAGACTGAGGGGCAGGGAGACTGGCAGACGGGGAGACTGAGGAATGGGGAGACTGGCAGATGGGGAGACTGGCAGATGGGGAGACTGAGGGACGGTGTGACTGCGGGACTGGGTGACTGGCAGACGGGGTGACTGGCAGAAGGGGTATCTGGCAGACAGGGTGACTGAGGGAGACTGGCAGACGGGATGAATGGCAGATGGGGTGACTGGCAGACAGGGTGACTGAGGGAGACTGGCAGAGGGAGAGACTGAGCAGCCTGTGATAGTGGGGTTAATAACAGCTCATAATAAAGCTTTCAGGAATGTTTTCTGCTCCTGGATCTGATCCTTCACCAACCAGTTGCAGTTTGTTAAAACACTGTTAAAGGTTTATGTATCAATTTCTAAATCTGAAGTCGTGTTCGATTTTTCTGATTCCGCTCACTCACAGTTAGAGACGGCACGATACCGATTTTCTATCCCGATATCGATACCGAAATCTAAAGCATCAGCCGATATCGATATCCGAATCTGATCACAAACTCCTCCACTTCTGTTCATAAAGTATAAAGAGAATAACCTCGATCCTAAAAAAGACACACAATTGCCTAATAACTTTAGACCTAATAAAAGAAAAATCTGACAAATCTGATATCGTTCTGCTCTTTTCCTTCAGTTTGTTACAGAATCGGTTAAATTCCTTTTTTTTAATCCTTATATCGGATCCATTGTAATCGGGTACCGGCGCAGATCCAGCTATCGGATCGCTGCCGTCTCTACTCACGGTACTGACGGGAAACAAAGCTCTGACGAGCGGTAGCCCTGACGCCAACACATCGTTCACTCCAGTATGTCAAAGTAACGTGTACCTGCTGTGTTAAGGCCTGTGATGTTCCTGTCGAGCCGAGCGCTGACTGTTAACCCGTGTGGGATGATGTGTTTCTGTTCACCAGGTCCGTTGTACGTCTCGCTGCCAGTCTCTTAACTAAGCTAGTGGACAGCCTCGCTCCAAGTATTACTAGCGTTTTAGTGCATGGCAAACAGGTAAGTGGGAACAAGATCAGGAGGTCAAAGAAAGAACCAAATTTAAACATTTATAGTGGTAGAAATGCTAGAAGGATTTTTTTTTTTTAACTTGTTTATATGTGTGTTTAGAAAAAAAAAGAAATATTTTAATGTTCACTGATCATCTGTGTGTTGTTCGTGTAGTCACTAATTTTACACAACTGCATGTTTCATCACAAGTCCAATACGTTACACATCCTAACCTTCTCTACTCCGCTAACGTAGCGCACCACATGCTAATCCCACCGCTGCTCTATTGTTATCGGGGTGAGACGATACGCTCATGGAGGAAGTGCCTTAGTAACGGTTTTATTTAGCCGGAGGGACGTTACCCGGCAACCGCATCGAGCCTCATTTATCATTTATCATTTATCACAGTCTTTAGCCACACCCACAAAGATCCATAAAAGGCAAAGCTCAGAGCTAAAAAAAATGACAAAATGGTGAATAAAGAGTGAGAAATTTCTTCCTAAAGCACACAGTGAGTTCGTCGCTGCGAGTCTTCAGTCATCACGTCCAAGCGTTCCTATCCTTCTACTGGTTGCCATAGTGATAAGGTTTATCAGTGGGTGGAGCAGCTCGCATTCCAAGTCAGTTTACTTGCGGCTAAAATGAATCGTTCTGGAAGGAGCTTTGGGGTTGTGTAGAAGGAGCTTTGGTGTTTGTGTAGAAGGAGCTTTGGTGTTTGTGTAGAAAGAGAGTTGGTGTTTGTGTAGAAGGAGCTTTGGGGTTGTGTAGAAGGAGCTTTGGTGTTTGTGTAGAAGGAGCTTTGGTGTTTGTGTAGAAGGAGAGTTGGTGTTTGTGTAGAAGGAGAGTTGGTGTTTGTGTAGAAGGAGAGTTGGTGTTTGTGTAGAAGGAGAGTTGGTGTTTGTGTAGAAGGAGAGTTGGTGTTTGTGTAGAAGGAGCTTTGGTGTTTGTGTAGAAGGAGAGTTGGTGTTTGTGTAGAAGGAGCTTTGGTGTTTGTGTAGAAGGAGAGTTGGTGTTTGTGTAGAAGGAACTTTGGTGTTTGTGTAGAAGGAGAGTTGGTGTTTGTGTAGAAGGAGAGTTTGTGTTTGTGTAGAAGGAGAGTTGGTGTTTGTGTAGAAGGAGCTTTGGTGTTTGTGTATAAGGAGCTTTGGGGTTGTGTAGAAGGAGCTTTGGTGTTTGTGTAGAAGGAGAGTTGGTGTTTGTGTAGAAGGAGCTTTGGTGTTTGTGTAGAAGGAGCTTTGGTGTTTGTGTAGAAGGAGAGTTGGTGTTTGTGTAGAAGGAGAGTTGGTGTTTGTGTAGAAGGAGCTTTGGTGTTTGTGTAGAAGGAGCTTTGGTGAAGGAGCTTTGGTGTTTGTGTAGAAGGAGAGTTGGTGTTTGTGTAGAAGGAGAGTTGGTGTTTGTGTAGAAGGAGAGTTGGTGTTTGTGTAGAAGGAGCTTTGGTGTTTGTGTAGAAGCAGCTTTGGTGTTTGTGTAGAAGGAGAGTTGGTGTTTGTGTAGAAGGAACTTTGGTGTTTGTGTAGAAGGAGAGTTGGTGTTTGTGTAGAAGGAGAGTTGGTGTTTGTGTAGAAGGAGCTTTGGTGTTTGTGTATAAGGAGCTTTGGGGTTGTGTAGAAGGAGAGTTGGTGTTTGTGTAGAAGGAGCTTTGGTGTTTGTGTAGAAGGAGCTTTGGTGTTTGTGTAGAAGGAGAGTTGGTGTTTGTGTAGAAGGAGAGTTGGTGTTTGTGTAGAAGGAGAGTTGGTGTTTGTGTAGAAGGAGCTTTGGTGTTTGTGTAGAAGGAGCTTTGGTGAAGGAGCTTTGGTGTTTGTGTAGAAGGAGAGTTGGTGTTTGTGTAGAAGGAGAGTTGGTGTTTGTGTAGAAGGAGAGTTGGTGTTTGTGTAGAAGGAGCTTTGGTGTTTGTGTAGAAGGAGCTTTGGTGTTTGTGTAGAAGGAGCTTTGGTGTTTGTGTAGAAGGAGAGTTGGTGTTTGTGTAGAAGGAGCTTTGGTGTTTGTGTAGAAGGAGCTTTGGGGTTGTGTAGAAGGAGCTTTGGTGTTTGTGTAGAAGGAGCTTTGGTGTTTGTGTAGAAGGAGCTTTGGTGTTTGTGTAGAAGGAGCTTTGGTGTTTGTGTAGAAGGAGCTTTGGTGAAGGAGCTTTGGTGTTTGTGTAGAAGGAGCTTTGGTGTTTGTGTAGAAGGAGCTTTGGGGTTGTGTAGAAGGAGCTTTGGTGTTTGTGTAGAAGGAGAGTTGGTGTTTGTGTAGAAGGAGCTTTGGTGTTTGTGTAGAAGGAGCTTTGGTGAAGGAGAGTTGGTGTTTGTGTAGAAGGAGAGTTGGTGTTTGTGTAGAAGGAGAGTTGGTGTTTGTGTAGAAGGAGAGTTGGTGTTTGTGTAGAAGGAGCTTTGGTGTTTGTGTAGAAGGAACTTTGGTGAAGGAGCTTTGGTGTTTGTGTAGAAGGAACTTTGGTGTTTGTGTATAAAATTCATCAGTTTTTACATCATATCATATACAAGCTGAAGGATAAACTCTTTACACGCCCACTCTACCATGTCCCTTTACACGCCCACACTACCATGTCCCTTTACACGCCCACTCTACCATGTCCCTTTACACGCCCACTCTACCATGTCCCTTTACACGCCCACTCTACCATGTCCCTTTACACGCCCACTCTACCATGTCCCTTTACACGCCCACTCTACCATGTCCCTTTACACGCCCACTCTACCATGTCCCTTTACACGCCCACTCTACCATGTCCCTTTACACGCCCACTCTACCATGTCCCTTTACACGCCCACTCTACCATGTCCCTTTACACGCCCACTCTACCATGTCCCTTTACACACCCACTCTACCATGTCCCTTTACACGCCCACTCTACCATGTCCCTTTACACACCCACTCTACCATGTCCCTTTACACGCCCACTCTACCATGTCCCTTTACACGCCCACTCTACCATGTCCCTTTACACGCCCACTCTACCATGTCCCTTTACACGCCCACTCTACCATGTCTCTTTACACGCCCACTCTATCACGTCTCTTTACACGCCCACACTACAATGTCTCTTTACATGCCCACTCTACTATGTCTCTTTACACGCCCACTCTACTATGTCTCTTTACACGCCCACTCTATCACGTCTCTTTACACGCCCACTCTACTATGTCTCTTTACACGCCCACTCTATCACGTCTCTTTACACGCCCACTCTACTATGTCTCTTTACACGCCCACTCTATCACGTCTCTTTACACGCCCACTCTATCACTTCTCTGGACCCGCCCACTCCATCAAGTCTCTTTACACGCCCACTTTATCACGTCTCTTTACACGCCCACTCCATCAAGTCTCTTTACACGCCCACTTTATCGCGTCTCTGGACACGCCCACTGCTAGTTGCTGAGGCCCGCTGTCATTCATGTCACAGAAAGTCAGCAGCTCTGGTTGAAAATTAGAGACCTCCGTGTGTGAGAAGGAACATTAGTGTGAGTGTGGTGTGAGTGTGGTGTGTGTGTGGTGTGTGCTCCACCTTCCAATGATGTAGCTCAGCCACCCCAGTGTGTCGGTTACACACACACACACACACACACACACACACACACACACACACACACACACACACTCCTCCTCCTGGTTTAGGACACTGTTACTTTTGTCCTAATGGAATGGGTAGATTCCTGCGTCTATATTTAGACTTGGGGAAATGTTACAGATGAACATTTATGGCAGCACCATGAACTCCAGCACCATGAACTCCAGCACCATGAACTCCAGCACCATGAACTCCAGCACCATAAACTTCTTACTAAAAGTATGTGGTGTGATAAATGAGGCTGAATATGAGAACTTTTTAGTGTAATGTGTTTTTGTACAGATTCTAAGCAAGGAAAAGAAAAAAAAGGCCCTGTTTCTGTCCCGAAGGCTTCATTTATCTCTTTAAAGCCGAGTCCGTTTTCGCATCAGATGCCAGAATAACGATTTGTTCTCTGGACAGAACAGAAACATCGGTACATCACCATAGCGATATATCGTCCCACCCCGTGACCACTGTATATCTCATGCGTATTATTTTGTGTACACTGAACATCCTCTGATGTGTCCTGTACTCTATATATCCCAAATTTATTCAGTGCTTTGTGTGTTTTATTTCTCAGATTAATTGCGTCAGATTAACCTCGTTTTTTTTTTCCCCCCGAACTGATTTATTAGACTGAATCTCCAGGAGAATGAAATCTGCATATAGATTGCGGCTTCAGTTTAATAGTCTGAAACGTGGATTTGTTCTGAAAGTGGGTCAGTCCACATCACCAGCAGAGGTCTGAGCCACGTAGGTCGCGGTGATTAAAGCCTTAGAGACTTATAAAGACTTACAAAAATTGAAAAGAGCTCAAGACCTTCTGGGAGTTTTTATACCCACAAATCTACCTGCTTTCTGTTTCCGGACAAATCGAGGGTCACAGGGCCGAGTTTAAAAGCACTCGGGTAGGAATACAAACATGACGTGCTGACGTATTTTATTCGAATGAATAACGAATACATTGTAACGCGAAGAGAAAAAATTTTAGATCTGACTTTTTTTTCCGTTTTATCGTTATTTGGAGAACTCGGACACGTCAGAGATGGATGTAATGACTCGCGTCTGCAGGTTAACGATGTTGTGGACTTCTCTTGTTGCCGTACCAGGTGACTCTGGGTCTGTTCGGACACGAGGAGGAAGTGATCTCTAACCCTCTGTCTCCGGCCGTCATTAAGGACATCATTTACAGGAAGTGCAGTCCTCACGGCGAGCGAGAGGCCGTGCTGCAGCAGGAGCTCGTCATCCACATCGGCTGGATCATCTCCAACAACCCCGAGCTGTTCAGCGGCATGCTCAAGATCCGCATCGGGTAACGAACCCACGCGGTCAACAGTCCTGCTTGTTAAACGCCAACTCAATTAAAAAATATTTTGTTCTTAAAAATAATTAATTAATTAATCTCGTCATGGGGGCACGGTGGCTTAGCACGTTCGCCTCACACCTCCAGGGTCAGGGTTCGATTCCCGCCTCCGTCTTGTGTGTGTGGAGTTTGCATGTTCTCCCCGTGCCTCGGGGGTTTCCTCCGGGTACTCCGGTTTCCTCCCCCTGTCCGAGTGAGTGAGTGAGACAGAGTGAGTGAGACAGAGTGAGTGAGTGAGACAGAGTGAGTGAGTGAGTGAGACAGAGTGAGTGAGTGAGTGAGTGAGTGAGACAGAGTGAGTGAGACAGAGTGAGTGAGACTGAGTGAGTGAGTGAGTGAGAGTGAGTGAGACTGAGTGAGTGAGTGAGTGAGTGAGACTGAGTGAGACTGAGTGAGTGAGTGAGTGAGACTGAGTGAGTGAGTGAGACAGAGTGAGACAGAGTGAGACAGAGTGAGACAGAGTGAGTGAGTGAGACAGAGTGAGTGAGTGAGACAGAGTGAGTGAGTGAGACTGAGTGAGTGAGACTGAGTGAGTGAGACTGAGTGAGTGAGTGAGACTGAGTGAGTGAGTGAGACTGAGTGAGTGAGACTGAGTGAGTGAGTGAGACAGAGTGAGTGAGACAGAGTGAGTGAGACAGAGTGAGTGAGTGAGTGAGTGAGTGAGTGAGACTGAGTGAGTGAGTGAGTGAGACTGAGTGAGGGAGTGAGTGAGACAGAGTGAGACTGAGTGAGAGTGAGTGAGTGAGACTGAGTGAGTGAGTGAGTGAGACTGAGTGAGGGAGTGAGTGAGACAGAGTGAGACTGAGTGAGTGAGTGAGTGAGACTGAGTGAGGGAGTGAGTGAGACAGAGTGAGACTGAGTGAGACTGAGTGAGTGAGTGAGTGAGACTGAGTGAGGGAGTGAGTGAGACAGAGTGAGACTGAGTGAGACTGAGTGAGTGAGTGAGTGAGACTGAGTGAGGGAGTGAGTGAGACAGAGTGAGACTGAGTGAGACTGAGTGAGTGAGTGAGTGAGACTGAGTGAGGGAGTGAGTGAGACAGAGTGAGACTGAGTGAGACTGAGTGAGTGAGTGAGTGAGACTGAGTGAGTGAGTGAGTGAGACTGAGTGAGGGAGTGAGTGAGACCGAGTGAGTGAGTGAGACAGAGTGAGACAGAGGGAGTGAGTGAGACTGAGTGAGTGAGTGAGTGAGTGAGAGTGAGTGAGTGAGACAGAGTGTTTGATTGCAGAGGTTTCAGTAAGACGTCTTGTAGCGATGGATCGTACCACTGTGTGAATGAAAGTGGAGGATTTTTTTTGGAACAGGTGGATCGTCCAGGCCATGAAGCACGAGCTGAAGATCCGCGCAGGAGACATGCCACCTCAGGACATCTACCAGATGTCACCTAGTGATGTCAAACAGCTGCTACTGGACGTTCTTCAACCTCAACAGACGGGCAGGTAAAACACACAAATCTGACCGTTTTACACGACTTCCTGCTGCTTCTCATCATCATGACGCCAAAGCGACGTGGTTCGAGTCGGTCGATTTACTTTGAACCTTTACTATCAGTCCGAGTGAATCTCCGTATAAACGTCAGAACACGTTCGCTAGGTTCGGACTCGTCGAGTCTTTAGAAGGTTAGTAAAGGACTGTGTTGAACACCAGGTCGTGGCTGAATCGGCGTCAGGTCGACGGCTCTCTGAACCGAACTCCTCTCGGCTTTTACGATCGCGTCTGGCAGATTCTGGAGCGGACGAGTAACGGCATCGTGGTTGGAGGTCTTCACCTGCCTCAGGTACGTTCGTCACTCTTCTGTGTGAATATAGACGTTTTGTTCTTGACGCTAAGCTTCACGTGTTTTCAGGAGCAAACCTGCCTCGTCCTCGTCCTCCATCAGAAGCTTCCTTATCTGCTAATAATGTCCGCTGCGTATTGTTATGTCATGACCGATTAGTGCCACTTATCTTCACCACGTTTCCCCTCTCTAGCAACCCACTCTGTCTGATATGACCATGTATGAGATGAACTTCTCCCTGCTGGTGGAGGACAAGCTGAAGAACATCGTGCTGCCTGAATACAGACAGATCATTGTGGAGGTGAGGCTCTGCACATCTTTGTGTATTAGAGTAAGTTATGTGTTGTGTATCATGTGGTTCTTCTCTGGTTCTTCTCCAGCTCCTGATGGTGGTGTCTCTTGTGCTGGAGAGGAACCCTGAGCTGGAGTTTCAGGAGAAGGTTGATTTGGACAGACTGGTGAAAGAAGCCTTTATTGATTTCCAGAAGGATCGAGGAAAAGCTGAGACGGCTCAAAGTGAGGTGAGTGAGCTGCATCGTCCCCACGATCACCACGACCTTCACCATTAACACCATCCCATCTACACTATCAGCACCACCACCATCTTCCACTAACACCATCACCTCTATCACCACCATCCCATCCAAACTATAACCACTATCCTGTCTCAAACATCATTAACCCCCCCTTCTCCACCATCATCATCACCACCACCATCCTGTCTCCACCATCATTAAGACCCCATCTCCACCATCACCACCATCCTGTCTCCACCATCATTAACACCCCCATCTCCAACATCATCTTCACCACCACCATCACATCTCCACCATCATTAACACCCCCATCTCCACCATCATCATCACCACCATCCTGTCTCCACCATCATTAACACCCCCATCTCCACCATCTTGTCTCCACCATCATTAACACCCCCATCTCCACCATCACCACCATCACCATCCTGTCTCCACCATCATTAACACCCCCATCTCCACCATCATCATCACCACCATCATGTCTCCACCATCATTAACACCCCCTTCTCCACCATCATCACCACCATCATATCTCCACCATCATTAACACCCCCTTCTCCACCATCACCACCATCATGTCTCCACCATCATTAACACCCCCTTCTCCACCACCATCACATCTCCGCCATCATTAACACTCCCATCTCCACCATAATCATCACCACCATCATATCTCCACCATCATTAACACCCCCTTCTCCACCATCATCACCACCATCATATCTCCACCATCATTAACACCCCCTTCTCCACCATCACCACCATCATGTCTCCACCATCATTAACACCCCCTTCTCCACCACCATCACGTCTCCGCCATCATTAACACTCCCATCTCCACCATCATTAACACCCTCATCTCCACCATCACCGCCACCCCATTTACATCACCACCATCACGTCTCCACCATCTTTACCACCCCCATCTCCACCATCACCACCACCACCATCATGTCTCCACCATCATTAACACTCCCATCTCCACCATCATTAACACCCTCATCTCCACCATCACCGCCACCCCATTTACATCACCACCATCATGTCTCCACCATCATTAACACCCCCTTCTCCACCACCATCACGTCTCTGCCATCATTAACACTCCCATCTCCACCATCATTAACACCCTCATCTCCACCATCACCGCCACCCCATTTACATCACCACCATCACGTCTCCACCATCATTAACACCCTCATCTCCACCATCACCGCCACCCCATTTACATCACCACCATCATGTCTCCACCATCATTAACACCCCCTTCTCCACCACCATCATGTCTCTGCCATCATTAACACTCCCATCTCCACCATCATTAACACCCTCATCTCCACCATCACCGCCACCCCATTTACATCACCACCATCATGTCTCCACCATCATTAACACCCCCTTCTCCACCACCATCACGTCTCTGCCATCATTAACACTCCCATCTCCACCATCATTAACACCCTCATCTCCACCATCACCGCCACCCCATTTACATCACCACCATCACGTCTCCACTATCTTTAACACCCCCCATCTCCACCATCACCACCACCACCATCACGTCTCCACCATCATTAACACCCTCATCTCCACCATCACCACCACCCCAATACCTCATCATTATCTCGAATATGACCACCATCCCCACTGTCATCTCCACCATTACCACCACCACCATTAGTTCCATCACCACTACTATTATTATCCCATTATCAGCTTATGTATCATTTTCATCACAATCCCTTTTTTTTGTGTTATAATAATTGTCTGTTTTACTTTTACCACATGGCAATGTTATTAATAATAACAATAATAATATTAATAATAATATTAATAATAATAATAATAATAATAATAATAATGATGATGATGTTCCAGAAGGATATGGAGGTGTTCTATAACACTCCTCCACTGGGGAAGAGAGGAACCTCCAGCTACCTGACTAAAGCAGTGATCATCCAGCTGTTGCAGGGGGAAGTGAAGCCCTGCAAGGACGACCCCTGCTCCGTCAGCTGAACACGCCTTCCTTTTCTTCTCACTCTCTATTCCTCCGTGTTCCTTCCTTCTCTCCGTCCGTCCTTTCCTCTTTACCTTGTTTATTTTTAGCGTCTAGAGCAACTCAACCTTTGCACTTGCTATCGTACATTTTTTTAAACTGCACTGTTACACGAAACCCCCGAGTGTTCAGCTTCACCTCCTGACCGTTTCATCCCACACCATTTTCCTTTTCTCTTTCTCTTTAGTTTAAACCACATCGTGCGTTAGTTTATCGATTTGGCTGGTGATGACCCGGTTTACCGTCACACCGTTATACAATATAGTGCTATTATTATAAGCAAAATCCTGTCAGTACGCTCTGTGATGAGTTTTAGAGGCAGTAAAATAATTACTGCTAAGCTCCGCCCACTCGACGTGCAGACACCGTACAGTGTGAATATGTACGTTCATCCTGAACATTTAAAACGACAGCTAAGAGAAACTAAAACAGGGTTTTTAATTAGACCGTAGCTGGAGAACTAGTTTTAGCAAGAGGTTTTCTCAATGTCAAGAATCTTTAATAAAGATGATGTCAGTTTTAATGACAAACTCTGAACTATTTTGGGATTCTAACAGGAGCTGACAGGTAATGTAATTAGCGATAGTTTTATTTCTACACACCGGATAATCGACCCGTCTCGTCTTCCTCGTATCTACCGTATTCATTTTGCTGTGGTCTTTTTTTTTTAATACACATTTAACCAAATGTGACAAAATTAAACATTAATTTTTACGATTAGTATTTATTACTGTCTGTTTTATTGCCTCCTTGTGGTTAAGCTACCAATATAGGTTAAAAACAATTAGTCCAATATAATTGACGCGTAATCCGATAGAATGAACTTACCCCACCCAGTGAGAATGAATGACAGGTGAAGCCCTCCATAGGGCTTTTAGATGCAGTGCATATCCCTATGTGCAAAAAAAATGCGCTGAATGTCTGCTTTAATGATTTACTTTTTTCATTGCTTACAATTCAATTATTCATGCACGGTGATGTATAATTTTGCCTCGTTCGGTCCAGCAGAATTAGATCTCAGTTATGTCACCCTGATAAAAAACAAACTAAACACTGTGAGCAGGAAAGAAAAGCTAAATCTCTGCTTTTCAGCGGATGGACGTTTCTGCACGATGTAGGATCTGTGTGTCTCACTTCTGTCTGCATGTGTTTTTTTTTGTTGCATGATGGTGTTTCAAATGTGAATGGTGAGATGTCTGAAGTTCAGCACTTAATCTCGGTAAAATATAAAAGGTTATTCTACAATGATGATCAAAATGAATTTCACTGCTTTAGCTGACCTTTCCTCATCCTGAAGCTCAATTGGAATGTAGTAATGCAGTGTGTTGAATTTGTGTGTGTGTGTGTGTGTGTGTGTGTGTGTGTGTGTGTGTGTGTGTGTGTGTGTGTGTGTGTGTTTTACAGTGTTAGGAATAAAATAAATGCACATCTGATGTACACACTGAAGTGTTCTGGTCTTTGAATAGAAAAATCTATATAAAAAAAAACTGTTGTAACCTTCAACCAAGATAACAATCTTATATGGATGATCATGCCCCTATATAATTGGCCACACCCTATATGGATGATCACGCCCCTATATAATTGGCCATGTCCTATATGGATGATCACGCCCCTATATAATTGGCCACACCCTATATGGATGATCACGCCCCTATATAATTGGCCATGTCCTATATGGATGATCACGCCCCTATATAATTGGCCATTCCCTATATGGATGATCATGCCCCTATATAATTGGCCACACCCTATATGGATGATCACGCCCCTATATAATTGGCCATGTCCTATATAGATGATCACGCCCTCATATAATTGGCCATGCCCTATATGGATGATCACGCCCCTATATAATTGGCCATTCCCTATATAGATGATCACGCCCCTATATAATTGGCCATTCCCTATATGGATGATCACGCCCCTATATAATTGGCCACACCCTATATGGATGATCACGCCCCTATATAATTGGCCATTCCCTATATGGATGATCATGCCCCTATATAATTGGCCACACCCTATATAGATGATCACGCCCCTATATAATTGGCCACACCCTATATGGATGATCACGCCCCTATATAATTGGCCATGTCCTATATGGATGATCACGCCCCTATATAATTGGCCATGTCCTATATAGATGATCACGCCCTCATATAATTGGCCATGCCCTATATGGATGATCATGCCCCTATGTAATTGGCCACACCCTATATGGATGATCACGCCCCTATATAATTGGCCATGTCCTATATGGATGATCACGCCCCTATATAATTGGCCATGTCCTATATAGATGATCACGCCCTCATATAATTGGCCATGCCCTATATGGATGATCACGCCCCTATATAATTGGCCATTCCCTATATAGATGATCACACCCCTATATAATTGGCCATGCCCTGTATAGATGATCACACCCCTATATAATTGGCCATGTCCTATATGGATGATCACGCCCCTATATAATTGGCCATGTCCTATATGGATGATCACACCCCTATATAATTGGCCATTCCCTATATGGATGATCACGCCCCTATATAATTGGCCATTCCCTATATGGATGATCACACCCCTATATAATTGGCCATGTCCTATATGGATGATCACGCCCCTATATAATTGGCCATGTCCTATATGGATGATCACGCCCCTATATAATTGGCCATTCCCTATATAGATGGTCGCGCCCCTATATAATTGGCCATTCCCTATATGGATGATCACGCCCCTATATAATTGGCCACGCCCTATATGGATGATCACACCCCTATATAATTGGCCATTCCCTATATGGATGATCACGCCCCTATATAATTGGCCATGTCCTATATGGATGATCACGCCCCTATATAATTGGCCATGCCCTATATGGATGATCACGCCCCTGTATAATTGGCCATGCCCTATATAGATGATCACACCCCTATATAATTGGCCATTCCCTATATGGATGATCACGCCCCTATATAATTGACCACACCCTATATGGATGGTCGCGCCCCTATATAATTGGCCATTCCCTATATGGATGATCACGCCCCTATATAATTGGCCATGTCCTATATAGATGATCACGCCCCTATATAATTGGCCATGTCCTATATGGATGATCACGCCCCTATATAATTGGCCATGTCCTATATGGATGATCACGCCCCTATATAATTGGCCATGCCCTATATAGATGATCACGCCCCTATATGATTGGCCAAGTCCTATATGGATGATCACACCCCTATATGATTGGCCATGCCCTATATAGATGACCACGCATGGCCAATCACACCCCTATATGATTGGCCATGCCCTATATAGATGGCCATGCCCCTATATAATTGGCCATTCCCTATATGTATGATCACGCCCCTATATAGATGACCACGCCTTTATATAATTGGCCACACCCCTATATGCAGGATCTCGCCCCATATGAATGACCACGCCCCTATATGTATGTCTATGAATCATAGCCCGCAGCCTCATAATCCATCTCCTGTATCCTTCCTCACCGATCAGTTACTAATGAGTCCATGTTCTTTACAAACCTCTGTGTGTTTGTGAATCATTACTGAGGATCAAACTCTAATAAACGCTTCTAGTCAGAATTGTTACTCTGGCACAAGGTTCTATAAAGGGTCGAATTAAACGGCTCACATTTCATGTTAAAATCAGAAATTCAGTAATTTAATCATTTCAGAGGCGACAGAGAAAGTTCCTGTCTCTGGCTCCCAGTTCTACATAATCAAGTTGTCATCTTTCTTTTGTACCATCTTTAAACAAATCATTTAACCCAACAGGACACATTTCCAAATTAATGTCGGACACTAGAATCATACACAGAGAAAGAGAGAGAGGGAGAGAAAGACAGAGAGAGAAACAAATAGAGAGAGACTCAGAGAGGGAGAGAAAGAGAGAGAGAGACAGAGGGAGAGAGAGGGAGAGATGGAGAGACACAGACAGATAGAGAGAGAGAAACAGATAGAGAGAGAGGGAGAGACAGTGAGAGACAGATTGAGAGAGAGATGGAGAGACACTGACAGATTGAGAGGGAGACAGAGAGAGAGGGAGAGACCCAGAGACAGATAGAGAGAGGGAGAGAGAGAAAGATTGAGAGTGAGGGAGAGACAGACAGATAGAGAGGGAGAAAGAGAGAGAGGGACAGATTGAGAGGGAGAGAGAGATAGATAGAGGGGGAGAGAAAGACAGAGAGAAACAAATAGAGAGAGGGAGAGATGGAGAGACACAGACAGATAGAGAGAGAGAAACAGAGAGAGAGGGAGAGACATTGACAGATAGAGAGGGAGACAGAGAGAGAAACAGACAGTGAGAGAGGGAGAGACCCAGAGACAGATAGAGAGAGAGAGAGAGAGAGAGAGACAGATTGAGAGTGAGGGAGAGACAGACAGATAGAGAGGGAGAAAGAGCGAGAGAGACAGATTGAGGGGGAGAGAGAGAGAGATAGATAGAGGGGGAGAGAGAGACAGAGAGAAATCGACAGAGAGGGAGAGACCCAGAGATAGATAGAGGGGGAGAGAGAGAGAGAGAGAAACAGACAGAGAGGAAGAGACCCAGAGACAGATAGAGAGGGGGAGAGGGAGAGAGAGACAGATTGAGAGTGAGGGAGAGAGAGAGAGAGAGATAGATAGAGTGGGAGAGAGAGAGACAGATTGAGAGAGAGATAGAGAGACAGACAGACAGATAGAGAGAGGCTATAAAAAGAGTAATGTTTTCCCTCATAAAACTTAACAGGGCTTTAAAGTCCGAGCACTAAAAGCTCTTGTAACAACCACCGAGTCTGAAACAGACAGAAATCTTTGGGCTTCTGCTTTAGAGGTGAAACAAAGGTGTCAATATTAATGATCATTTTACTGTCTTTCTACTTTTCTTCTAATATAAGGAAACTTTTACTTCTCTTTTTATATAACGTTTAAGGCATAATACATAGAACCGCAATGAAATCGTATTTAAACAGAAATTATTTCAACTTTTTATCAAAATGTTGTTGTTTTTCCAGCTTTAAAGCTACACACTGACTTTTGTCTCACATTTGACCTAAAAATCAATTTTTCTATAAATTCTATACATTTCTTTGTCATAAAATGATCTGGATGCTATAAAAATAAATAGCTAGAGAAGCTGAGGCGTGCAGCGCCGTGCGTCTGTCCTACTTCTCCACCTCCTGATTAAATCCCGAGTGATCGAGTGCGGCGTTCATTCCCGGCGGCTCATGATGAAACTGCGCCTGATATTTTTACATCTTTAGTGGGCGAATTCGATTTTTGAGAAGTTACTGAGAACTCGTCTTACTTTCCTGGACAGTTTTATTTTTAGTAACGTGGCGTGTTCTCAGCAGCAGCAGCACGGAGCAGGAAACTGTGTACTTTGTTAGATGTTACAGGACGAGACGCAGGACACGGTGCTGTTATTATCTCCAGGTGAGTTCACGCTCATGCATCGTGCTCTGGGGTCCTGGGAACATCTCGGATCCATGGAGACTCCGAGCCCGGAAGTCGTGACACTTTACACACAAAAACAGCAATAAACGTGGATTAAGGAAGCAATTCTGACTCTGTAACTGGAATCAGCTGCCAGTTTATTGACTTTAATTTTGAACAGAGTTTCTCAGGACTCCTGAGGAATCATAAAGGAATCAGATTCGACACTAAATATGTTAGAGTGTAATAAAAATGGCAGAGAAGATCCCAAGAGTGTCGGTCTGATCTAATGCTGGGGGTTTTTTTTTCTGAGGTTTAATACAATAAGAACACAAAGTCCTTCCTTCCTCATTTTAGTGCCTAATGTTTCTGTTCACACTGATCTTAACTCTGGGTTCTCTCTGCCTCTTTTCCACCAGAAAGAACCGGGTGCTGGTTCAGAGCTAGCGCTGGTGCTGGTTCAGAGTCGTTTCCACTGGAGAACCTTCTAAGAACCGGTTTGCTTTTCCACCGGCTAGAGAGCATCACAGAGCCGAGTGTGACATCACTGTATACGTGTCACGTTACACAGCGACGTTAGCGCAGCAGCGACAAACACAACAACAATGGCGGATGTTGCTTTACCGTTAATGCTCATGGCTTTGTGAACCTACATTAACATCCAAACGCGGCGAATAAAACGTGTACGTGCGGCTCCGTGTAATCTGTATAAACGGAGGTTGTAATCGATAAAGTACATAACGTTATTTTATCATTAACACAGAAAAAAATTTGCCTTAGCATGTAGCTACCTACTATCATGTGTGCTGATAATATATCATATCGCGGTAAAGTAAAAGTGTATTAAACATTAGTATACTTAAGGTACATTATCAAATGCGCTAACAGTAGCCCCGCCCCCAGCTCCTGACGCAAGCGGTTCTTAAGTCTAGACCAGCAACGTTTTGGTGCTACTTAAGAACCACTTTTCCTGGTTCGGAGCCCGTGCTTTGGCGGTCGAAACAGAAAGAACTGGTTCTAAATTAGGCTCTGGCTCCGAACCAGCACTCGAACTGCCTCGGTGGAAAAGGGGCATCAGTTCTAAACCCCATTTGTAACCCGGTTAGAGGAGAGTTTCACACGTGTAACCTAGAACACCCTCCCCCCTTCCCCGGGGTGATTAAACTCTGCTCTAAAGCTTTTACAGTTTTAACTCCACATCACTCTGATAAACATGTAAAGTGTTAGAACGTCATGGCTTGTTGCTTAGCAACAGACACCCGATCGGAAACCAAACAGCTCTTCGGCCTCGTACCAGGACTGAACAAAAACGGCTCGGTAGATAGAGTCAGGAGACAAAATACTGAACATCACAGACTGTGCAGCGTAGTGAGGGGGAAATACGTCAACAGAGGAAGTTAGATATCGACGAACGAACGGCTGAACGAATACGAGACCGACTTAAAAAGAGCAAAAGAGATGAGAAAGCTGTGAAAGATAACAGAAGCTGCTCGGGTGCAGAAGAACAGACCTGAACTTTTATTACTCACTCATGTGAAAGCGTGAGACGAGCCGTTTTTCATTGAGGTCACATGCTGGATTTATCCAATCAGGGTTGTTGGTAGGTAATATGCAAATTAGTAGAAGGTGAAGGCGGGGTTTAGGAACGTACAGTGTGAAACATGGTCAGATTCTGAACAACCGGGATTCTGTGTTAACCCAGGTGAAGTAGGAGCTGTGTGCAACCTCTAACTGCACAAACCCAGGATTCAGTGTTAACCCAGGTGAAGTAGGAGCAGTGTGAAACCTCTAACGCAAACCCAGGATTCAGTGTGAAACCTCTAACGCAAACCCAGGATTCAGTGTGAAACCTCTAACGCAAACCCAGGATTCAATGTGAAACCGCTAACGCAAACCCAGGATTCAGTGTGAAACCTCTAACACAAACCCAGGATTCAGTGTGAAACCTCTAACGCAAACCCAGGCTTCAGTGTGAAACCTCTAACGCAAACCCAGGATTCAGTGTGAAACCTCGAACTGCACAAACCCAGGATTCAGTGTGAAACCTCTAACACAAACCCAGGATTCAGTGTGAAACCTCTAACGCAAACCCAGGATTCAGTGTGAAACCTCTAACGCAAACCCAGGATTCAGTGTGAAACCTCCTAAGTACACAAACCCAGGATTCAGTGTGAAACCTCTAACACAAACCCAGGATTCAGTGTGAAACCTCTAACACAAACCCAGGATTCAGTGTGAAACCTCTAACACAAACCCAGGATTCAGTGTGAAACCTCTAACTACACAAACCCAGGATTCAGTGTGAAACCTCTAACTACACAAACCCAGGATTCAGTGTGAAACCTCTAACTACACAAACCCAGGATTCAGTGTTAACCCAGGTGAAGGTTTTTTTTTTGTAAATGCATTTTTTTATTTTATTTTATTTATTTATTTAGTTTAAACAAAAAGATCAATTTTTGATTAAATATCAATACATGGAGTTTGCTGGATGGGTTCAGATGATGGATTTGATGACATCACTTGAGAAGTTCTAGGTGTTTTCTACAATACTGACCCCGTGTTGAACTTTCCATATTTCAGCTTTAATGCCATGCAATGTCTCTGAGAAGAACCTCGACTCAGTGCAGGTGTTTTAACCGGAGCTCAGCTTCAGTTCATCACTGAATCAAACCACGAAGAATGGAAAGAAAGATTAATTGAATTGACTTCCAGCATAAATTTGTCTGTCAGCTGTGAGATCAACACGACTCAGGTGAAAATGCTCAGCTTCACGTCTGGAGTCTGAAGAAATCTTTTAGGATCTCAGTCGATTTTGTATGGAGTACAGATGTATAGATATGGACAGATGTTCATGATCTTAAGCAGAGGACGCAAAAAAATCAAGCATTTTAAATAAAAATAAAATCGAATAAAAAAAATTCAGTGAGTTTATATTCATTCTGAGTAAAAAAAAATACAAGCTGTGAGAATTAAGTGGCAGAGAAGAAGTAGAAAAAAGAATTATTTGTGGTTTTGTATCGCCATCAAGTGGAAATAAAGTGTATAACACAGCAGAAGGGAAATAAGTAAAGAAATATCCATTATGAGTAAGAAAAATAAAAAGAAGTGGGAGAAAGAGAGAAAGAATTACAAGGAGAATGGAGGAAATGAAAGAGAATAGAGAAAAAGTAAGAAGGAAAATAACCAGTAAAGTAACCAATAATCAGTAAAGTAACCAGTAACCAGTAAAGTAACCAGTAAAGTGACCAGTAAAGTGACCAGTGACCAGTAAAGTGACCAGTAAAGTAACCAGTAACCAGTAAAGTGACCAGTAACCAGTAAAGTAACCAGTAACCAGTAAAGTGACCAGTAACCAGTAAAGTAACCAGTAACCAGTAAAGTGACCAGTAACCAGTAAAGTGACCAGTAACCAGTAAAGTGACCAGTAACCAGTAAAGTAACCAGTAACCAGTAAAGTAACCAGTAAACGTTACTGCTGTTGTGAATAAATCTGAACACAGGACATGTAAAATATCTAGATATTTAAATATATATATTAATGATGTATTTTATATTGTACAATAAAACACCAAATATTCTTTCAGGGATTGAAACAAAAATTCATGACGATGGAGTATCAATGTTGCTCCTCTTCCTGCTCCTGCTCCTCTTCCTGCTCCTCTTCCTCTTCATGCTCCTCTTCCTGCTCCTGCTCCTCTTCCTCTTCATGCTCCTCTTCCTGCTCCTGCTCCTCTTCCTCTTCATGCTCCTCTTCCTGCTCCTGCCCTTCTTCCTGCTCCTGCTCCTCTTCCTGCTCCTCTTCATTGTCATGCTCCTCTTCCTGCTCCTGCTCCTCTTCCTGCTCCTGCCCTTCTTCCTGCTCCTGCCCTTCTTCCTGCTCCTGCCCTTCTTCCTGCTCCTGCTCCTCTTCCTGCTCCGCTTCTTTGTCATGCTCCTCTTCTTTGTCATGCTCTTCTTCCTGCTCCTGCTCCTCTTCCTGCTCTTCTTCCTGTTCCTGCTCTTCTTCGTGCTCCTCTTCCCCTGCTGAAAAATACAGCATAAACCAGCATGAATTCCATGCTGGTCCAGGCTGGTTTTTACTGGTTCATGCTGGTATAGTGCTGGTATAATGCTGGTCAGTGCAGGTATAGTGCAGGTATAGTGCAGGTATAGTGCTGGTATAGTGCAGGTATAGTGCAGGTATAGTGCTGGTATAGTGCAGGTATAGTGCCGGTATAGTGCTGGTATAGTGCAGGTATAGTGCCGGTATAGTGCAGGTATAGTGCAGGTATAATGCTGGTATAATGCTGGTATAGTGCAGGTATAGTGCAGGTATAGTGCAGGTATAGTGCTGGTATAGTGCAGGTATAGTGCTGGTATAGTGCAGGTATAGTGCAGGTATAGTGCAGGTATAGTGCCGGTATAGTGCAGGTATAGTGCCGGTATAGTGCAGGTATAGTGCAGGTATAGTGCAGATATAGTGCAGGTATAGTGCAGGTATAGTGCTGGTATAGTGCAGGTATAGTGCCGGTATAGTGCAGGTATAGTGCCGGTATAGTGCAGGTATAGTGCAGGTATAGTGCAGGTATAGTGCAGGTATAGTGCAGGTATAGTGCAGGTATAGTGCAGGTATAGTGCAGGTATAGTGCAGGTATAGTGCTGGTATAGTGCAGGTATAGTGCCGGTATAGTGCAGGTATAGTGCAGGTATAGTGCAGGTATAGTGCAGGTATAGTGCCGGTATAGTGCAGGCATAGTGCAGGTATAGTGCCGGTATAGTGCCGGTATAGTGCAGGTATAGTGCTGGTATAGTGCTGGTATAGTGCTGGTATAGTGCTGGTATAGTGCAGGTATAGTGCAGGTATAGTGCTTGTATAGTGCAGGTATAGTGCAGGTATAGTGCAGGTATAGTGCCGGTATAGTGCAGGTATAGTGCAGGTATAGTGCTGGTATAGTGCAGGTATAGTGCAGGTATAGTGCAGATATAGTGCAGGTATAGTGCTGGTATAGTGCTGGTATAGTGCAGGTATAGTGCAGGTATAGTGCAGATATAGTGCAGGTATAGTGCAGGTATAGTGCTGGTATAGTGCAGGTATAGTGCAGGTATAGTGCAGGTATAGTGCAGGTATAGTGCAGGTATAGTGCTGGTATAGTGCTGGTATAGTGCAGGTATAGTGCAGATATAGTGCAGGTATAGTGCAGGTATAGTGCTGGTATAGTGCAGGTATAGTGCAGGTATAGTGCAGGTATAGTGCAGGTATAGTGCAGATATAGTGCAGGTATAGTGCAGGTATAGTGCAGGTATAGTGCAGGTATAGTGCAGGTATACCTGCACTATTAGTGCAGGTATAGTGCAGGTATAGTGCAGGTATAGTGCTTGTATAGTGCAGGTATAGTGCAGGTATAGTGCTGGTATAGTGCAGGTATAGTGCAGGTATAGTGCAGGTATAGTGCAGGTATAGTGCAGGTATAGTGCTGGTATAGTGCTGGTATAGTGCTGGTATAGTGCAGGTATAGTGCAGATATAGTGCAGGTATAGTGCAGGTATAGTGCTGGTATAGTGCAGGTATAGTGCAGGTATAGTGCAGGTATAGTGCAGGTATAGTGCAGATATAGTGCAGGTATAGTGCAGGTATAGTGCAGGTATAGTGCAGGTATAGTGCAGGTATAGTGCAGGTATAGTGCAGGTATAGTGCAGGTATAGTGCAGGTATAGTGCAGGTATAGTGCAGGTATAGTGCAGGTATAGTGCAGGTATAGTGCAGGTATAGTGCAGGTATGGATAGGTGGCCAGAATCATCATGGTGTTATTAAACACAACAGGACTGGTGTAGCTGTTTAGCCAGTATGATCTTTATGGGAACAACCTTTATTTTTGCTTGTGTCTGTTTCTATGTAACACATTAATATAAGATTAAAACACAATAAATTGGAATATATTTAATTATAAGTGTGTTATTTCTTTTGCTCCCACTTTTGAATAAAGACCTGAAATAACAAAACTCAAAAAGCTTTGAATAACAAAGAATAAAAACATTTAAAAATCGTTTGTTAGGGATTAAAGTGTCTACTCAAATTAAATATAGTAATACCAACAAATATCACTGGGAATCAGAACGTTTGCATACGTGAGGTACCTGGATGCACGGCGGTTGTTTCAACTAGAGAAATTAACTACGACATAACTACGAGACTTTAACTACGACATGTTTGACCAAACTCAGGTTTATTGGGTACGATGGAAACAAGACTTCTTCAGGGTACAAATACTAATGCTTAAAGGTACAGTACAGAGCAAAAGTTTGGACACACCTACTTCTCATTCAAAAAGTTTTCTTTATTTTCATGACTATGAAAATTGTAGATTCACACTGAAGGCATCAAAACTATGAATGAACACGTGTGGAATTATATACGTACATAACAAAAACGTGTGAGACGACTGAAAATATGTCATATTCTAGGTTCTTCAAAGTCGCCACCTTTTGCTCTGATTACTGCTTTGCACACTCTCGGCATTCTCTTGATGAGCTTCAAGAGGTCGTCACCTGAAATGGTCTTCCAACAGTCTTGAAGGAGTTCCCAGACCTGCTTAGCACTTGTTGGCCCTTTTGCCTTCACTCTGTGGTCTTCCTGCTCCTCTTCCTGTTCCTGCTTCTCTTCATGCTCATCTTCCTGCTCCTCTTCCTGTTCCTGCTTCTCTTCATGCTCATCTTCCTGCTCCTCTTCCTGTTCCTGCTCCTCTTCATGCTCATCTTCCTGCTCCTCTTCCTGTTCCTGCTCCTCTTCATGCTCCTCTTTCTGTTCCTGCTCCTCTTCATGTTCCTCTTAATGCTCCTTCTCCTCTTCCTGCTTCTCTTCCTGCTCCTGTTCCTCTGCCTGTTTATGCTTCTCTTCCTGTTCCTGCTCCTCTTCCTGTTCCTCTTCCTCTTCCTGCTCTACTCTCTCAGCAGACAGATTTGTTCCCACATGTTCAGTGCTCTGTGTAAATCATTAACCCCTGGCCCGTGTGACCAGTGTTATCTCCCCTCTGCGTCACCCAGCAGAACAAACCCCAACATCATGGCCGATTCAAAACGGGCTCCGATCCTCTGGACTCACAGCAGGCCAAGATTTACTGTCTGAAAACACAGGAGATAAGAAGTTGATGACCCTGCGCTAACATTCCAGGGTCGATTCTCTAACTGTGATTTATACACAGATCCTCCCGTAATCCTCCGTGACCATGATGTCATCCGTTTATGGAATAGGTGGAGCGGAGATAACGGCGTAAACGCTGCTCTGTTGTAGCAACGGATTAAAACCTTATTAGTTTTGAACAACTTCTGATGGCTTTATGTTTGATGTATAAGAACATTCACGAGCCTCGCGTGTGATGAGTCCCGTGTTCACTGAGGAAGAACATAATCCTCCATGAGCATGAGGTCATCAGTGTGTACGGACACGGCTTTACAGATAAGGTCTGAGGACACAGCTCTTCTGTAGGACATACACTCTCACACACACACACACACACACACACACACACACACACACACACACACACACACACACACACACACACACACACACACTCACACACACACACATACACACACTCACACACATACACACACTCACACACACACACACACACACACACACACACACACACACACACACACACACACACACACACACACACACATACACACACTCACACACACACACACATACACACACTCACACACACACTCACACACTCACACACACACACACCACACCACTCCACACACACACACACCACCACACACACACACACCACACACTCACACACACCACACCACACACACACACACACCCCACGCCCACACACACACCCACCCACCACCACACACGCACCACACACCCCCACTCACACACACACTCACACACACACATACACTCCCACACCCTCACACACACATACACTCACACCTCACACACCCACACACCCCACACCCACTCACCCCACACACCCTCACACACATACACATCCACACCCACCACACCCACACACACACACACTCCCCCACACTCTACACACACACCTACCACACTCACCCCACACTCACCCCCCCACACACCCACACACCTCCCACCACACTCTCACACACACACATCCACTCACACTCACACACACCCACACACCACACCCACTCCCACCCACACACTCACACACACACACATTCACACACCCCCACACCACACCCACACTCCACACCACACACCACCCCCACACCCACACACCCACCCACACACACCACTCCACCCCCACTCTACCCACACACACATCCACCACTCACACACACTCCCACACCCCACACACACACCCACACACACACCCACACCCACCACTCCCCCCACACACACCCACACACCCACTCACACACACTCTACACACCACACCCACCACACACTCACACCACACTCTCACCCACACACCCACCCACCACACCCCACCACACCCACACCCACACCCCCACACACCCACACCCACACTCTTACACACCACATCACACCACACACATACCATACACACCCTCACATACCCCATACACACACACCACCTACACCCCCCACACCACACACACACACCAAACCACCCACACACACCCACACCCATAACCACCCACCCACACCCACACACACACACACACACACACCCCACTACACCCCACCCCATCCACACACCCTCTACACACACACACACCACCCACCCACCACCCACACCCCACACACACACCACCCCACACCACACACCACCCACCCACCCACACCCCCACTCCCCACCACCTACCTCCCACTCACACACACTCCACACACCCATACACTCACACTCACCACACCCCACCCCACACACACCCACCCACACACACTCACCACATCCACCCCTCACCCACCACCCACACCCACACCCACACACACACACACACACACACACCACACACCACTCCTACACACCCTCACTCACACTTACACCACCCCCCACACACCACACACACCCACCCCCACCCACACCCACCCCCCCACACCCACACACACCCACACACACACACACACACCCACACACCACACACCCCCACACACACACTCACACACACACACACACACTCATAAACACACTCACTCACACTGACACACACACACACACACACACACACACACACACACACACACTAACTCTCTCTCTCTCTCTCTCTCTCTCTCTCTCTCTCTCTCTCTCTCTCTCACACACACACACACACCCACCACACTACAAACACCTACCACACTACACACACACCTACCACACTACACACACACACACCACACTACACACACACACACCACACTACACACACACACACACACACACTCTCTCTCTCTCTCTCTCTCTCTCTCTCTCTCTCTCTCTCACACACACACACACACACACACACACACACACACACACACACACACACACACACACACACACACACACACACAAACAAAGACCTGAGCCTGACATGTGTACAATTAGTCCAGAGATAAAGTCAACAATTAGAAGCCTTTTGTTTTTATATAGACATAGACATAAGTTACAATATAGACAATATAAGACATCACGGCTAAATTAAGTACAATAAACTTTCAATGTTCCTGCAAAAAAAAAAAAAAATATTAAAAAAAAAAAATTATTATTAAAAAGCAATAAAGCTTGCAAGAAATGAGCAGAGATTGTTGGTGTCTCAGTTAGCATGTGCTGCTAAATGCTAACACAAAGCATAAAGTAAATATAGATAAAAACATTTAAAACAAAATTCAGCTGTTTAACGACGATTAACGTTCTGCTCGTTTGTGTTTGTTTAATTAAACGATGTATAGCTTCGTGTTAGCGCCTCTGGTGAGAGTTTGAACTAGCATAGCTAGGTCACGTTGCTAAGCTAAGCACGGTTTGTACTGTAACCTGTATTGTAACCTTCACCAAACGTTTATCCCCCACAAACCTAAAGCTAGCATCACATCCAGATGGTTAAACTCTAACCTTTCATCACAGAGTGTGGGGCTGTAACAAGTGCAGGAGCTGATAGTTTTATTTCATTAGTCGATATCTAAATATGAGGCGATTCTGTAAGACTCCATGAATCGTTCTTTCGTCAGTAAAGTTTGTGTATACAGAGTTTAAGTGTTTTTTTTTTTTGTCTTGCCAGAGTTTCACAATTTTCTAAAGGCTTCACTGATGGCTTATCGTCGCTCGTGTGTATTTCTTCAGCACAACAGAAGAACATTTTAAGTGTCCTCTGCGGAAAATAACGTCAACAAAATCCATCTAAATCACGGAAGAAGACAAAGCGCGTGCTATCGGGTCGCTCACGGACGTTAGCGCCGCGGGATGGAATCTGTACACGAGGAGATAAACTGGAGATTTAGCCTGGGATCCTGGGATTTTGGGATTCTGGGATTCTGGGACTTTTCTGCATATATACGAGGAGATGTAGAGAAGATCTGTTTAATACATGGAGACGATTCAGATCTGTACAGATTAGTGAAAAAATATTTTTTGCAATATTGCAATAAAGTAAATCTGTTTCCTAAAGCGTGCACGGTGGCTTAGTGGTTAGCACGTTCGCCTCACACCTACAGGGTCGGGGGTTCGATTCCCACCTCCTCCTTGTGTGTGTGGAGTTTGCATGTTCTCCCCGTGCCTCGGGGGTTTCCTCAGGGTACTCCGGTTTCCTCCCCCGGTCCAAAGACATGCATGGTAGGTTGATTGACATCTCTGGAAAATTGTCCGTAGTGTGTGAGTGAATGAGAGTGTGTGTGTGCCCTGTGATGGGTTGGCACTCCGTCCAGGGTGTATCCTGCCTCGATGCCCGATGACACCTGAGCACAGGCTCCCCGTGACCCGAGAAGTTCAGATAAGCGGTAGAAGATGAATGAATGAATGTTTCCTAAAGCTAATTTTAGACTCGCTAGATTTTAATTGTTTGATTTCAAGATTTTTATTAAGACCCGTTCCTTCGAGAGGTCTTTAACGGTTCCTCAAACGTTCTTTAAGGGTTCTTTAAGGACTAATTGGATAATTAAGGGGTTAAAACAGATTCTGTAACTCACCAGAAAACATTTGTAGGTTTTAAGCCTCGACCTCTAAACATCCTCTCAGTTTTAATGTTCAGCTGGATTTTGTGGAACCTTTACTGAGTACTGCTGTGAGATGTAGGTGAGATGTAACTCCTGACAGCTTCTAGATATTACACAGAAAATAAGAAGCAGTAGACTGCAGTTTGTTCCACACGCCGATCCAGTTCACACATGGACGGAGAAAAAGGTTTCCTCAAGGCTACATTGAATACGTGAGCAGAGACGGTCCTGATCCGAGACCTAGTGTTGATATGGGGTCATAATCAAAGTGGACCAGATATCAGAGAAAACATCCTGTATCATCAAACTTGTTTTTTTATTTTTTATTTCTTTATTTCCACTTTATAGTTCATTTCTTTACAATGTAAGTCATTTTTGTGTGAAAGAGGAGGAGGACACTGGCATGTCTCTAATCGACGGGACTTTGCTTCCTTAAATAGTTCTGGTTTCTATCTGGCAGAACAAAACACCTCGGTGAAAAAACACCCTTCCCAGAGGAACCTCGGAAGAATCGTTCAGAGAAATGTTCTTCATGTGAATCTGTGGATCAGACTTGTCGAGCAGGTCTGGTTTAGATGTTTTCTGCTCTCGTCTGTCTCAGCGTCGAGTCTGGAGAAGTTTTTATCACGGTCTTTATTCCAGCATGTTTTATTCTTGTACACATCTCTGTTTAAATTGATGCTGGTGTAAGTCAGACTGTGACTGAACACATCTCTCTTTCTCAGCATTTTTCTCCTCAGCCGTTTGTCATGTTTTTCAGGTGCTGACTTGTTCAAAACCCGAAACTCAACTCCTTGATCCTCCAGGGGCAAAAAAGCTGCTTTTAACACCTCGATCTGACACGAAAAACAACACCGATGTTCATGTTAGGGCCGGGGGGGCTGGGGCATAGAGAGGGAGGGGAGAGAGAGACATAGAGAGGGAGAGAGAGGGAGAGAGAGAGGGGATAGAGAGAGGGAGAGAGGAAGAGAGAGGGGGAGCGAGAGAGAGAGAAGAGATAGATGAGTAGAGATGAGGAGCTAGCTCGGTGGGAAGAGAGCATGTGGGGGAGAGAGAGCTCGACAGACAGAGTGTGCTATAGCGATAGACCTCTCGAGCTCTCCTGCTCTCTCTCTCTCTCTACTCTCTCTACTCTCTCCTTCTTTTCTCTTTCTTTTTTTCTCGTTTTTTCTCTCTCTCTCGCTCCTCTCTTCTCTCTCTCTCTCTCTCTCTCTCTCTCTCTTTTTGCTTTTCTCTCTTTTTTTCTTTTTTTTTCTCTCCATCTCTCTCTTTTTTTTTCTCTCTCTCTCTCTACTCGTCTCTCTCTAAAGCGCTGCCTCTTGTATTTATATTGCTCAATTCTGACCGGCTTTGTTTTAATACAATATCGTTTCCATAGTAACTGTGCATTAAAGATGTCCATCATTGTTCATATGGTGAAGTTTTCTTTAAGGAGAAATGTGTTTATGTAACGTTTATAGA
>NC_062518.1:1758446-1760946 GCF_022655615.1 Tachysurus fulvidraco
TATTTGTGTCTTTTCACTTCTATATACCGGAACACGGAGTAATAGTAAATAAGAAAGTATTAAATAGTAAGTAAAAAAATAAGATGGAGTCAGGCGGACAGACAGACGGACAGATAACTGGACAGACAGCCAGAAAAATAGATAAAGATCGACCACAAGACCCATCATGGAAGGTCGCTCATATAGCTCCACGCAGACTCTCCACTGGTGTCCCACAGGGCTCAGTACTTGGTCCTCTCCTTTGCTGTCTTTCTAAACCGATTTTCATCCATCTAATAAATCCCCAGATCATCTTAAGTATCTGTATCCTAGTGAACCGGTGTTAATGTATTCATCTAGAGAGACTTTAGAGCACTTTTGGATGTCACTCTGGATAAGAGGGTCTGCAAAATGCCTGACAACTGGAAAGGTAACTGGACAGACAGACATACAGACACACATCCAGCCAGCCAGATAAACAGACAGATAGACGGACGACTGGACATCCAGTCAGACACACAGACAACTGAACAACCTGCCAAACAGATAGATAGATAGACAGACAGACAGACGGACGGACGGACGGACAGATAGATAGATAGATGGATAGACACATAGATAGATTGATAGATAGATAGATACATAGATAGATAGATAGATAGATAGATAGATAGATAGATAGATAGATAGATAGATAGATAGATGGATAGACACATAGATAGATAGATAGATAGATAGATAGATAGATAGATAGATAGATAGATAGATAGATAGATAGATAGATAGATAGATAGATAGATAGAACCTGGAAGTAACGTTTTTCTTCTTCGTCTTCATCTTCATCATATTTTCTAAATGTTCATGTAGTTGTTCAAAGTATTTTTACTGAATCTAAGACAGCACTTTGCTGACTCTCTACTTTTCTGCCTCTGAGCCCTGAACACGGATCATGACCTCAGATACGTCTAAACAAAACACTCTCCCTCAACCTTCTGCCTCACGTTCCTTACATTTCTTTTCCAAAAGTCAGAGTTGATGATTAAGTCTCAGTGATTCACACAGAGGTTTAGAGAAGTCGTACGTGATCCACACCAGACTCGTGCCGCTGAAACACACAGTCACGGAACATACGGACAACTTTATTTTCCTCACGTCGAGCTCCGCGAGGTTAAACCTCTGTGGGATTTTTACTCATTTATAAATGACACACAGAAATGTACTTTAGACACAAAATACCGGCGACGCAGGAATTCGCTGGATAAACTGTGACATTATTAAACGGTGAAAGTCGTGAAAAACTCGAGTGAGAAATGAGACTAAAGGGCACTTGGAAACATATGGTTATTAAAATAAACTGAAAACGATTCAGAATAATTAAATAAATAATATGAATTAAATAAATAATATGAATTAAATAAATAATATGAAATAATATATTCATAAATAATAAGCATGGTGGCTTAGTGGTTAGTGGTTCGCCTCACACCTCCAGGGTCGGGGTTCGATTCCCGCCTCCGCCTTTTGTGTGTGGAGTTTACATGTTCTCCCCGTGCCTCGGGGGTTTCCTCCGGGTACTCCGGTTTCCTCCCCCGGTCCAAAGACATGCATGGTAGGTTGATTGGCATCTCTGGAAAATTGTCCGTAGTGTGTGTGTGTGTGAGTGAATGAGAGTGTGTTTGTGTGAGTGAATGAGAGTGTGTGTGTGTGAGTGAATGAGAGTGTGTGTGTGTGAGTGAATGAGAGTGTGTGTGTGCCCTGTGATGGGTTGGCACTCCGTCCAGGGTGTATCCTGCCTCGATGCCCGATGACGCCTGAGATAGGCACAGGCTCCCCGTGACCCAAGAAGTTTGGATAAGCGGTAGGGAATGAATGGATGAATGAATTATATTCTAAATTATCGTGATGATATTAAAATATATAATTAATTTTTTTAATATTTACATAAGTAACAAAATAATTTATTAAACACTGTATTCATTTTTTTTGTAAATTAGGTTTGATATTTTTAATGGCTGCCTCCAGTCTGTCTGTAAATAAGTCGTGGCCTAATGGTTAGAGAGTTTGACTCCTAACCTTAAGGTTGTGGGTTTGAGTCTCTGTATTTCAATACCACGACTGAGGTGCCCTTGAGCAAGGCACCAACCCCCCCGACTGCTCCCCGGGCACCGCAGCATAAATGGCTGCCCACTGCTCCGGGTGTGTGTTCACGGTGTGTGTGTGTGTGTGTGTGTGTGTTCACTGCTGTGTCGGTGTGTTCACTGCTGTGTGTGTGTTCACTGCTATGTGTGTGTTCACTGCTGTGTGTGTGTTCACTGCTGTGTGTGTGTTCACTGCTATGTCTGTGTGTTCACTGCTGTGTGTGTGCTCACTGCTGTGTGTGTGTTCACTGCTGTGTGTGTGTTCACTGCTGTGTGTGTGTTCACTGCTGTGTGTGTGTTCACTGTTGTGTGTGTGTTCACTGCTGTGTGTGTGTTCACTGCTATGTCTGTGTGTTCACTGCTGTGTGTGTGCTCACTGCTGT
>NC_062518.1:1765946-1768446 GCF_022655615.1 Tachysurus fulvidraco
TTCCTTCTACACAAACACCAACTCTCCTTCTACACAAACACCAAAGCTCCTTCTACACAAACACAAAAGCTCCTTCTACACAAACACCAAATCTCCTTCTACACAAACACCAACTCTCCTTCTACACAAACACCAAAGCTCCTTCTACACAAACACCAAAGCTCCTTCAACACAAACACAAAAGCTCCTTCTACACAAACACCAAAGTTCCTTCTACACAAACACCAACTCTCCTTCTACACAACACCAAAGTTCCTTCTACACAAACACCAAAGCTCCTTCTACACAAACACAAAAGCTCCTTCTACACAAACACCAAAGTTCCTTCTACACAAACACCAACTCTCCTTCTACACAAACACCAAAGTTCCTTCTACACAAACACCAACTCTCCTTCTACACAAACACCAACTCTCCTTCTACACAACACCAAAGCTCCTTCTACACAAACACCAAAGTTCCTTCTACACAAACACCAAAGCTCCTTCTACACAAACACCAACTCTCCTTCTACACAAACACCAAAGCTCCTTCTACACAAACACAAAAGCTCCTTCTACACAAACACCAACTCTCCTTCTACACAAACACCAAAGCTCCTTCTACACAACCCCAAAGCTCCTTCCAGAACGATTCATTTTAGCCGCAAGTAAACTGACTTGGAATGTGAGCTGCTCCACCCACTGATAAACCTTATCACTATGGCAACCAGTAGAAGGATAGGAAGGCTTGAACGTGATGACTGAAGACTCGGTTTGTGCCTGAGATCACTTTAAACACCGACTCGCTCACATGGATGAACAGACCAGCTACATGTCAAACCTCTATAGTGAGCTGTAATACCATGTGAACGCGATCTGAACTGATTTATTCCCTAAATGTGCGCCTGCCTTTTTAGCCAAAGCTTTTTTTCTTTTCCAATTTTAACCAGTAAGTGCGAAACCAAACCAAACGACTCGAAAGAATCGACTCGGAGGAGTCACGTCAGAACCGTCTAAATTTTCTGAGGAAAGAAACATGGCAGTGACATTTAGTCTCTGAGCCACGCCCTTTCCGTGGCAAAGGTTTCAAGGTCAACCGGGTTTGTTTTTTTCCGCACCCTTTTCTCTGGGAATTTCCAACAGACTCTATAATTCAGCGATGGTCATCCTCTGAAGCCAATTTGGCAAAATTCTATTAGTTCAGACCCTTTAGCCGAGTCGGACGTTTTAACCCTGACTGTACGTCACGTTCGTTCTTATTAAGAGCCGAACGTTTCGACTGAACGTTGAATGTTTATTCAAAGCCAGAGAAAAGAATCAAGCTTCCAAATCCTCTCATTTGTGGTGTGGTCGTTTTGGGTAAATAATTACACACTCCTTCTCGGGCATCATCGGGTCTCGTCTCTACGCCGCAGATACTAATTTATAAATACATCAAACATGACGCACCACCCGCTGAGTCGAGAGACGAGTCTCACCGGGGGTTGAGACTGTCTCCTGTAAAGAGAGAGAGAGAGAGAGAGAGAGAGAGAGAGAGAGAGAGAGAGAGAGAGAGAGAGAGAGAGAGAGCTCTAAATATAATCCTGGCCCGAATCTTCCTTTTCTTTCAGCTCTCGTCTTCATCACTCAGTCGCCTGGTTTATTTTTACAGTAGATGATGTTTATCCTCCGGTTCTGAACACGCTGTAATTTCAGGCCTGAAAACCGGTGATGGGACGAGAGAGGTAGAAGGAAAGAAAGAGTGAGCGAGAGGGTGGGGTGCGACTGGATGATCTGGATGTGTGTGTGTGTGTGTGTGTTTGTAGGAATCCCTGAAGCGCAGTAAGCTGTGTGTGGTGTAGGAAACTCCCTGGTTTATGCACGGTGTGTGTTTGGTGTTGGATCAGATTACAGACTCACTAAAACCTCTTTTCTCTTCAGTTTACTTTGCATTTCCACCTTAACATGCTAACAAAGAAGTAGACAAAGAAGGACAAACACACTGTCGCTGTCATCATAAACGCAGCATCCCAGGACTCATTGACAAAAGGTCTGAATCAGAGTCTGCGGCTTAAATCCAGAAGTTACACTGATGTGCTTGCGGACGACACACACACACTCTCATTCACTCACACACACACACACTACGGACAATTTTCCAGACATGCCAATCAACCTACCATGCATGTCTTTGGACCGGGGGAGGAAACCGGAGTACCCGGAGGAAACCCCCGAGGCACGGGGAGAACATGCAAACTCCACACACACGAGGCGGAGGCGGGAATCGAACCCCCGACCCTGGAGGTGTGAGACGAACGTGCTGACTACTAAGCCACCGTGCCCCCCCCCCGTAGTTCATGACTTCTATAACGTTCCCGAGTACATTGCTTTATGTATGAACTTAACACACTTACAGTTCACTTTAAATTCATTCATAAATTTATCCATAAAAGGGGGAGTTTCTGATGTTTTCCTGAACTTTAAAGAGACTTGTGTAAATATCTCTGAATTATCAGCGATAATGACAAAAGGGTTTTATT
>NC_062518.1:1774115-1795186 GCF_022655615.1 Tachysurus fulvidraco
TCCATTCATACAATAATTTATCCAAACAAATTTTTCCAACCATCCATCCATCCATCCATCCATCAGTTCTTCCATTCTTACAATAATTTATCCAAACAAATTGTTCCAAACATCTATCCATCCATCCATCCATCCATCCATCCATCCATCCATCCATCCATCCATCCATCCATCTCAGTTTATTTAAACACCTGTCTGTCCATCAACAGTGAGTTTGCGGAGCCTCAGTGAATTCTCAGTAAGTGGAGCTCCAGTTTAAAACACTGCAGATTGTTGTACAGATACGAGGCGTTAATGCAGACACGTTCTCCAGACTCTGCCCTGCACCCCACTGTATCTGTCCTGTCATTAAGTGTGTGTGTGTGTGTGTGTGTGTGTGTGTGTGTGTGTGTGTGTGTGTGTGTGTGTGTGTGTGTGTGTGTGTGTGTGTGTGTGTGTGTTTACACAGCGCTGTGATAACTTCTGCATGCACACAGATCATTAAAGTGTAATCAAAAGGTCGTTATGTTCGACGTGCAACGAGGCGAAGAGCAGAGCACAAGCCACGAGTCATTTGTCAGTGTAACAACCTTCTTTAAATAAAACCCTTTTGTCATTATCGCTGATAATTCAGAGATATTTACACAAGTCTCTTTAAAGTTCAGGAAAACATCAGAAACTCCCCCTTTTATGGATAAATTTATGAATGAATTTAAAGTGAACTGTAAGTGTGTTAAGTTCATACATAAAGCAATGTACTCGGGAACGTTATAGAAGTCATGAACTACGGGGGGGGGGGGGCACGGTGGCTTAGTAGTCAGCACGTTCGCCTCACACCTCCAGGGTCGGGGGTTCGATTCCCGCCTCCGCCTCGTGTGTGTGGAGTTTGCATGTTCTCCCCGTGCCTCGGGGGTTTCCTCCGGGTACTCCGGTTTCCTCCCCCGGTCCAAAGACATGCATGGTAGGTTGATTGGCATGTCTGGAAAATTGTCCGTAGTGTGTGAGTGTGTGAGTGAATGAGAGTGTGTGTGTGTCGTCCGCAAGCACATCAGTGTAACTTCTGGATTTAAGCCGCAGACTCTGATTCAGACCTTTTGTCAATGAGTCCTGGGATGCTGCGTTTATGATGACAGCGACAGTGTGTTTGTCCTTCTTTGTCTACTTCTTTGTTAGCATGTTAAGGTGGAAATGCAAAGTAAACTGAAGAGAAAAGAGGTTTTAGTGAGTCTGTAATCTGATCCAACACCAAACACACACCGTGCATAAACCAGGGAGTTTCCTACACCACACACAGCTTACTGCGCTTCAGGGATTCCTACACACACACACACACACACATCCAGATCATCCAGTCGCACCCCACCCTCTCGCTCACTCTTTCTTTCCTTCTACCTCTCTCGTCCCATCACCGGTTTTCAGGCCTGAAATTACAGCGTGTTCAGAACCGGAGGATAAACATCATCTACTGTAAAAATAAACCAGGCGACTGAGTGATGAAAACGAGAGCTGAAAGAAAAGGAAGATTCGGGCCAGGATTATATTTAGAGCTCTCTCTCTCTCTCTCTCTCTCTCTCTCTCTCTCTCTCTCTCTCTCTCTCTCTCTCTCTCTCTCTCTCTCTTTACAGGAGACAGTCTCAACCCCCGGTGAGACTCGTCTCTCGACTCAGCGGGTGGTGCGTCATGTTTGATGTATTTATAAATTAGTATCTGCGGCGTAGAGACGAGACCCGACGATGCCCGAGAAGGAGTGTGTAATTATTTACCCAAAACGACCACACCACAAATGAGAGGATTTGGAAGCTTGATTCTTTTCTCTGGCTTTGAATAAACATTCAACGTTCAGTCGAAACATTCGGCTCTTAATAAGAACGAACGTGACGTACAGTCAGGGTTAAAACGTCCGACTCGGCTAAAGGGTCTGAACTAATAGAATTTTGCCAAATTGGCTTCAGAGGATGACCATCGCTGAATTATAGAGTCTGTTGGAAATTCCCAGAGAAAAGGGTGCGGAAAAAAACAAACCCGGTTGACCTTGAAACCTTTGCCACGGAAAGGGCGTGGCTCAGAGACTAAATGTCACTGCCATGTTTCTTTCCTCAGAAAATTTAGACGGTTCTGACGTGACTCCTCCGAGTCGATTCTTTCGAGTCGTTTGGTTTGGTTTCGCACTTACTGGTTAAAATTGGAAAAGAAAAAAAGCTTTGGCTAAAAAGGCAGGCGCACATTTAGGGAATAAATCAGTTCAGATCGCGTTCACATGGTATTACAGCTCACTATAGAGGTTTGACATGTAGCTGGTCTGTTCATCCATGTGAGCGAGTCGGTGTTTAAAGTGATCTCAGGCACAAACCGAGTCTTCAGTCATCACGTTCAAGCCTTCCTATCCTTCTACTGGTTGCCATAGTGATAAGGTTTATCAGTGGGTGGAGCAGCTCACATTCCAAGTCAGTTTACTTGCGGCTAAAATGAATCGTTCTGGAAAGAGC
Organism: Tachysurus fulvidraco; assembly: GCF_022655615.1. Lineage (NCBI taxonomy): Eukaryota > Metazoa > Chordata > Actinopteri > Siluriformes > Bagridae > Tachysurus > Tachysurus fulvidraco. Next base: position 1,776,581 of record NC_062518.1, read on the forward strand.
TTTGGTGTTTGTGTAGAAGGAGCTTTGGTGTTTGTGTAGAAGGAGAGTTGGTGTTTGTGTAGAAGGAGCTTTTGTGTTTGTGTAGAAGGAGAGTTGGTGTTTGTGTAGAAGGAGCTTTGGTGTTTGTGTAGAAGGAGAGTTGGTGTTTGTGTAGAAGGAGCTTTTGTGTTTGTGTAGAAGGAGAGTTGGTGTTTGTGTAGAAGGAGAGTTGGTGTTTGTGTAGAAGGAGAGTTGGTGTTTGTGTAGAAGGAACTTTGGTGTTTGTGTAGAAGGAGCTTTTGTGTTTGTGTAGAAGGAGAGTTGGTGTTTGTGTAGAAGGAGAGTTGGTGTTTGTGTAGAAGGAGAGTTGGTGTTTGTGTAGAAGGAGAGTTGGTGTTTGTGTAGAAGGAACTTTGGTGTTTGTGTAGAAGGAACTTTGGTGTTTGTGTAGAAGGAGAGTTGGTGTTTGTGTAGAAGAAACTTTGGTGTTTGTGTAGAAGGAACTTTGGTGTTTGTGTAGAAGGAGCTTTGGTGTTTGTGTAGAAGGAGCTTTGGTGTTTGTGTAGAAGGAACTTTGGTGTTGTGTAGAAGGAGAGTTGGTGTTTGTGTAGAAGGAGCTTTGGTGTTTGTGTAGAAGGAACTTTGGTGTTGTGTAGAAGGAGAGTTGGTGTTTGTGTAGAAGGAGCTTTGGTGTTTGTGTAGAAGGAGAGTTGGTGTTTGTGTAGAAGGAACTTTGGTGTTTGTGTATAAGGAGCTTTGGTGTTTGTGTAGAAGGAGCTTTGGTGTTTGTGTAGAAGGAGAGTTGGTGTTTGTGTAGAAGGAACTTTGGTGTTGTGTAGAAGGAACTTTGGTGTTGTGTAGAAGGAGAGTTGGTGTTTGTGTAGAAGGAACTTTGGTGTTTGTGTAGAAGGAGCTTTTGTGTTTGTGTTGAAGGAGCTTTGGTGTTTGTGTAGAAGGAGCTTTGGTGTTTGTGTAGAAGGAGAGTTGGTGTTTGTGTAGAAGGAGAGTTGGTGTTTGTGTAGAAGGAGAGTTGGTGTTTGTGTAGAAGAAGAGTTGGTGTTTGTGTAGAAAGAGAGTTGGTGTTTGTGTAGAAAGAGAGTTGGTGTTTGTGTAGAAGGAGAGTTGGTGTTTGTGTAGACGAAGAGTTGGTGTTTGTGTAGAAGGAGAGTTGGTGTTTGTGTAGAAGGAGAGTTGGTGTTTGTGTAGAAGAAGAGTTGGTGTTTGTGTAGAAAGAGAGTTGGTGTTTGTGTAGAAAGAGAGTTGGTGTTTGTGTAGAAAGAGAGTTGGTGTTTGTGTAGAAGGAGCTTTGGTGTTTGTGTAGAAGGAACTTTGGTGTTTGTGTAGAAGGAGCTTTGGTGTTTGTGTAGAAGGAACTTTCGTGTTTGTGTAGAAGGAGAGTTGGTGTTTGTGTAGAAGGAACTTTGGTGTTTGTGTAGAAGGAACTTTGGTGTTTGTGTAGAAGGAGCTTTGGTGTTTGTGTAGAAGGAGCTTTGGTGTTTGTGTAGAAGGAGAGTTGGTGTTTGTGTAGAAGAAACTTTGGTGTTTGTGTAGAAGGAACTTTGGTGTTTGTGTAGAAGGAGCTTTGGTGTTTGTGTAGAAGGAGAGTTGGTGTTTGTGTAGAAGGAACTTTGGTGTTTGTGTAGAAGGAACTTTGGTGTTTGTGTAGAAGGAGAGTTGGTGTTTGTGTAGAAGGAACTTTGGTGTTTGTGTAGAAGGAGAGTTGGTGTTTGTGTAGAAGGAGCTTTGGTGTTTGTGTAGAAGGAACTTTGGTGTTTGTGTAGAAGGAGCTTTGGTGTTTGTGTAGAAGGAGCTTTTGTGTTTGTGTTGAAGGAGAGTTGGTGTTTGTGTAGAAGGAGCTTTGGTGTTTGTGTAGAAGGAGCTTTTGTGTTTGTGTAGAAGGAACTTTGGTGTTTGTGTAGAAGGAGCTTTTGTGTTTGTGTAGAAGGAGCTTTGGTGTTTGTGTAGAAGGAGAGTTGGTGTTTGTGTAGAAGGAGCTTTGGTGTTTGTGTAGAAGGAGCTTTTGTGTTTGTGTAGAAGGAGAGTTGGTGTTTGTGTAGAAGGAGCTTTGGTGTTTGTGTAGAAGGAGCTTTGGTGTTTGTGTAGAAGGAGCTTTGGTGTTTGTGTAGAAGGAGCTTTGGTGTTTGTGTAGAAGGAGCTTTGGTGTTTGTGTAGAAGGAGAGTTGGTGTTTGTGTAGAAGGAACTTTGGTGTTTGTGTATAAAATTCATCATTTTTTACCTGCATCATATCATATGAGCTGAAGGAGAAACAGTGTGTGACCTTTAACATGGATCACATGGTCTTCACTCTCATTGGTGTACAGAGTCGCTCCGTATTTGCATAACAGGTCAACTTTTCTCAGCTTTGTCTCTTTACACGCCCACTCTACCATGTCTCTGGACACACCCACTATATCACATCTTTGGACACACCCACTTTATCACATCTCTGGACACACCCTCTTTATCACGTCTCTGGACACACCCACTTTATCACGTCTCTGGACACACCCACTTTATCATGTCTCTGGACACACCCACTTTATCACATCTCTGGACACACACACTTTATCACGTCTCTGGACACACCCACTTTATGATGTCTCTTTACACACCCACTTTATCACGTCTCTGGACACACCCACTTTATCATGTCTCTGGACACACCCACTTTATCACATCTCTGGACACACCCACTTTATCATGTCTCTGGACACACCCACTTTATCACGTCTCTGGACACACCCACTTTATCACATCTCTGGACACACCCACTTTATCATGTCTCTTTACACACCCACTTTATCACGTCTCTGAACACACACACATTTTATCACGTCTCTGGACACACCCACTTTATCACGTCTCTGGACACGTCCATCTAGCACCTCTATGGACACGTCCACTCTATCACGTCTCTGGATACACCCACTGTATCACGTCTCTTTACACACAAACTGTATCATGTCTCTTTACACGTCCACTTTATCACACACACACACACACACACACACACACAGTACCACACACACAGTACCACACACACAGTACCACACACACAGTACCACACACACACACACACACACACACACACACACACAGTACCACACACACAGTACCACACACACACACTCCTCCTGGTTTAGGACACTTTATTATCTATCCTCATATGAGGTCGTGTCTAGTTGATGTCTAGTTTTACGCTTTTATTTTAGCTTCTGACTAAAAAATCAGTCTGAAATTAAACGTGTTGTTTACAGGATAAATGACTTTAATGTCAGTGAAATCAGAATAACAGTTTATTCTAAATTATAGACATATAATGTTAAATTATTATAATTTAATTTCTGATCTGGATCTTTAATTTCTGAAACTTTCAAAATAAGATAAAAACTAATTTATGCCTAAATGGTCGAAAGAAATATAAAGTGACGTGACATACGGTTAAGTACGGTGACCCATACTCAGAATTTGTTCTCTGCATTTCACCCATCCAAAGTGCACACACACAGCAGTGAACACACACACACCGTGAACACACACACACCGTGAACACACACACACCGTGAACACACACACACACACAGAGCAGTGGGCAGCCATTTATGCTGCGGCACCCGAGGAGCAGTTGGAGGGTCCGGTGCCTTGCTTAAGGGCACCTCAATCGTGGCTGGCCCGAGTCTCGAACCCACAACCTTAGGATTACGAGTCAGACTCTCTAACCATTAGGCCACGACCTGCCCACGGCAAGTCATAATCTCTGATTTCACCTGATTTCCACTAGGACACTTTTCTAGTTTACACTAAACATCATTTTAATGGAGGTGTAATGGCAGGATAAATGAAAGCATTACTCAATGATTTTGTGTGTGTGTGTGTGTGTGTGTGTGTGTGTGTGTGTGTGTGTGTGTGTGTGTGTGTGTGTGTGTGTGTGTGTGTGTGTGTCACTGACAGTTGAGTAATTCTTTTCCTAAACATCACAAGAGGACGATAAGGACAAGGAGATTAAAGAGAGCTAACCTCAATGAGATCACTCCCTTCAGATGTGTGTGTGTGTGTGTGTGTGTGTGTGTGTGTGTGTGTGTGTGTGTGTGTGTGTGTGTGTGTGTGTGTGTGTTTGTGTGTGGAGGGGGGGATTCCCTGTTACCACAAAAATCAAAACATGGCTTTGACTTCAGTGTATTAACAACAAAGGAAGATGTTTAGTGTCTCAGTTATAATCTTATGACATGAAAATCTGACGTCTAAATGCAGCATGTTTAATTCTGTTCTGTTGGATTCTAGACAGAATCTGTGTCCATGTGTCCATGTGGTGTCCGAGACGCATGCAGGTTTACTGGTGACGATTATGTCCATCTTAGGTGGAGGTGACTCACATTCTCACTTTATCTCTTCACACGATAGGAATCATGCAGCCTGCTTCAGGGTTCGCAAACTCTCTGAGGTCACTGTGAGCGTGAGGACAGTAAGTGTGAGGACGGTGAGCGTGAGGACAGTGAGTGTGAGGACGGTGAGCGTGAGGACATTGAGTGTGAGGATGGTGAGCGTGAGGACAGTAAGTGTGAGGACAGTGAGCGTGGGGACATTGAGTGTGAGGACGGTGAGCGTGAGGGCAGTAAGTGTGAGGACGGTGAGCGTGAGGGCAGTAAGTGTGAGGACGGTGAGCGTGAGGACAGTGAGCGTGGGGACATTGAGTGTGAGGACATTGAGTGTGAGGACGATGAGCACGAGGACGGTGAGCACGAGGACGGTGAGCACGAGGACGGGGAGCACGAGGACGGTGAGCACAACAGTTCACTAATAAGACTGACAGCCCCAAATATTCAGCTTTTATCGTGGATCGTTGTCTATGTTCTTGATGATTCAGTTGTTCACTGAGATTTGTTTAATTGTCAGTCAAAGCAGGGAATAATCAATAACACACACAGTACCACACACACAGTACCACACACACAGTACCACACACACAGTACCACACACACACACACACACACACACACACACACACACACACACACACACACACACAGTGCCATGTGTAAATCATCTTTGTAGTCTAACACTTACAATCCCTATTTACAGCATAGAAAGGAAGATCATTTTGCACAGACAAGTTCTTAGATAAATGAAGCTTTACCTCACACACACACACACACACACACACACACACACACACACACACACACACAATAGTCACATTTACCGAGCGCTCTATTCATCCACAGGGTGTGTTTCACCTCCAGGGTGCATGTAATGAATTAAGCAGATCATAATGTGCAGCACAGAGCCAGGTAGTGAGACATCAGGAGCTGTTTGGCTTCACATTTGTTCTTCTGAGTCTCGTTTCACACAGGTGATCAATCAAAACCAGTTTATATTGTCTCTGCAGTGTGTGTGTGTGTGTGTGTGTGTGTGTGTGTGTGTGTGTGTGTGTGTGTGTGTGTGTGTGTGTTTATGTGGTATTCACCTCATTCACCACAACACTAGCAGGAAACTGAATAAACGAATTCTCCATTTATAATTATAATAATGTCACAGTAAGTTTTTCTGAGATAGAATAGATCATTTTTTATGTTACTCTGATGTGACGTGACGTGACGTGACTTACGGCTAAGTCCGGTGACCCATACTCGGAATTTGTTCTCTGGATTTAACCCATCCAAAGTGCACACACACAACAGTGAACACACACACAGCAGTGAACACACACACAGCAGTGAACACACACACAGCAGTGAACACACACACAGCAGTGAACACACACACAGCAGTGAACACAAACACAGCAGTGAACACACACACAACAGTGAACACAGACACAGCAGTGAACACACACACAGCAGTGAACACACACACAGCAGTGAACACACACACAGCAGTGAACACACACACAACAGTGAGCACACACACAGCAGTGAACACACACACAGCAGTGAACACACACAGCAGTGAACACACACACAACAGTGAACACAGACACAGCAGTGAACACACACACAGCAGTGAACACACACACAACAGTGAGCACACACAGCAGTGAACACACACACAGCAGTGAACACAAACACAGCAGTGAACACACACACAACAGTGAACACAGACACAGCAGTGAACACACACACAGCAGTGAACACACACACAGCAGTGAACACACACACAGCAGTGAACACACACACAGCAGTGAGCACACACACAGCAGTGAACACACAGACATAGCAGTGAACACACACACAGCAGTGAACACACACACAGCAGTGAACACACACATAGCAGTGAACACACACACAGCAGTGAACACACCGACACAGCAGTGAACACACACACACACACACACACCGTGAACACACACCCGGAGCAGTGGGCAGCCATTTATGCTGCGGTGCCCGGGGAGCAGTCGGGGGGATTGGTGCCTTGCTCAAGGGCACCTCAGTCGTGGTATTGAAATACAGAGACTCAAACCCACAACCTTAAGGTTAGGAGTCAAACTCTCTAACCATTAGGCCACGACTTATTTACAGACAGACTGGAGGCAGCCATTAAAAATATCAAACCTAATTTACAAAAAAAATGAATACAGTGTTTAATAAATTATTTTGTTACTTATGTAAATATTAAAAAAATTAATTATATATTTTAATATCATCACGATAATTTAGAATATAATTCATTCATCCATTCATTCCATACTGCTTATCCGAACTTCTCGGGTCACGGGGAGCCTGTGCCTATCTCAGGCGTCATCGGGCATCGAGGCAGGATACACCCTGGACGGAGTGCCAACCCATCACAGGGCACACACACACTCTCATTCACTCACACACTCACACACTACGGACAATTTTCCAGAGATGCCAATCAACCTACCATGCATGTCTTTGGACCGGGGGAGGAAACCGGAGTACCCGGAGGAAACCCCCGAGGCACGGGGAGAACATGTAAACTCCACACACACAAGGCGGAGGCGGGAATCGAACCCCGACCCTGGAGGTGTGAGGCGAACCACTAACCACTAAGCCACCATGCTTATTATTTATGAATATATTATTTCATATTATTTATTTAATTCATATTATTTATTTAATTCATATTATTTATTTAATTATTCTGAATCGTTTTCAGTTTATTTTAATAACCATATGTTTCCAAGTGCCCTTTAGTCTCATTTCTCACTCGAGTTTTTCACGACTTTCACCGTTTAATAATGTCACAGTTTATCCAGCGAATTCCTGCGTCGCCGGTATTTTGTGTCTAAAGTACATTTCTGTGTGTCATTTATAAATGAGTAAAAATCCCACAGAGGTTTAACCTCGCGGAGCTCGACGTGAGGAAAATAAAGTTGTCCGTATGTTCCGTGACTGTGTGTTTCAGCGGCACGAGTCTGGTGTGGATCACGTACGACTTCTCTAAACCTCTGTGTGAATCACTGAGACTTAATCATCAACTCTGACTTTTGGAAAAGAAATGTAAGGAACGTGAGGCAGAAGGTTGAGGGAGAGTGTTTTGTTTAGACGTATCTGAGGTCATGATCCGTGTTCAGGGCTCAGAGGCAGAAAAGTAGAGAGTCAGCAAAGTGCTGTCTTAGATTCAGTAAAAATACTTTGAACAAAACACTTAGAAAATCTGATGAAGATGAAGACGAAGAAGAAAAACGTTACTGCCAGGTTCTACATTACCAAGATACTGTATTAAGAGACTCCACCTACTATCTATCTATCTATCTATCTATCTATCTATCTATCTATCTATCTATCTATCTATCTATCTATCTGTCTGTCTGTCTGTCTGTCTGTCTGTCTGTCTGTCTATCTATCTATCTATCTATCTATCTATCTATCTATCTATGTGTCTGTCCGTCCGTCCGTCTATCTATCTATCTATCTATCTATCTATCTATCTATCTATCTATCTATCTATCTATCTATCTATCTATCTATCTATGTGTCTGTCCGTCCGTCCGTCTATCTATCTATCTATCTATCTATCTATCTATCTATCTATCTATCTATCTATCTATCTATCTATCTATCTATCTATCTATCTATGTGGCTCTTCATCTATCTATCTATCTATCTATCTATCTATCTATCTATCTATCTATCTATCTATCTATCTATCTATCTATCTATCTATCTATGTCTGTCTGTCTATCTATCTATCTATCTATCTATCTATCTATCTATCTATCTATCTATCTATCTATGTCTATCTATCTATCTATCTATGTCTATCTATCTATCTATCTATCTATCTATCTATCTATCTATCTATCTATGTGTCTGTCCATCTATCTATCTATCTATCTATCTATCTATCTATCTATCTATCTATCTATCTATCTATCTATCTATCTATCTATGTCTGTCTGTCTGTCTGTCTATCTATCTATCTATCTATCTATCTATCTATCTATCTATCTATCTATCTATCTATCTATGTCTATCTATCTATCTATCTATCTATCTATCTATCTATCTATCTATCTATCTATCTATCTGTTTGGCAGGTTGTTCAGTTGTCTGTGTGTCTGACTGGATGTCCAGTCGTCCGTCTATCTGTCTGTTTATCTGGCTGGCTGGATGTGTGTCTGTATGTCTGTCTGTCCAGTTACCTTTCCAGTTGTCAGGCATTTTGCAGACCCTCTTATCCAGAGTGACATCCAAAAGTGCTCTAAAGTCTCTCTAGATGAATACATTAACACCGGTTCACTAGGATACAGATACTTATGATGATCTGGGGATTTATTAGATGGATGAAAATCGGTTTAGAAAGACAGCAAAGGAGAGGACCAAGTACTGAGCCCTGTGGGACACCAGTGGAGAGTCTGCGTGGAGCTATATGAACGACCTTCCATGATGGGTCTTGTGGTCGATCTTTATCTATTTTTCTGGCTGTCTGTCCAGTTATCTGTCCGTCTGTCTGTCCGCCTGACTCCATCTTATTTTTTTACTTACTATTTAATACTTTCTTATTTACTATTACTCCGTGTTCCGGTATATAGAAGTGAAAAGACACAAATATTGTTTCCTGAATCTCAAGACATTTCACTGACACTTTTGTCTACAAAAGAAAAAAAACACACCAAAAAGGAAGAAAACTTTATACCTACCGAATGTACTAAAGCTGCTTTCAGTCAGTATTTGTAATGATTTAAATAAATAAATAAATAAATAAATAAATAAATAAACAAACAAACAAACAAACAAACAAATAAATAAATAAATAAATAAAAAAGCAAAAGTATGAACAGATATTGCATCATGATTTCTCAGAAAAGCACATTGTGATCATTGTGATATAACATCAGTAATATAAAACAATATACTCTCTTGTAAACAATATCGAATGAGCAACAGTGCAGGTCTAGTGATTATGACTGCACAAGCACACACACACACACACACACACACACACACACACAGCGCATACTGATAGTCTTTTCATCTTCTTTTTTTTTCAACATGTTCTTATTTTCATTCAGAACTGATCTTCCTTAGAGTCTCTGACGCTAACGATGACGCTAGAGTTACCGTAGTAACCATTTCAAACCAGGAAGTAGAATACGAGAAGACATAGACATAAAGGAGTGACTCACACAGTAACACTGTTGGACCAATCAGATCGCCGGACCTGAACTTTATGATGTCATAAACAGCGTTTTTACGTGACGTGACGCGACTTGCCGTTTTGACCGATCGATGTTGGTCTGAAATCTGGATGACGCAGAGCCCCATAGATACACACACCACCCTTACCCATAATCCATCTCTCTGTTATAATGCAAAGGTTCTTCCCTGCCGAAATCTAAAGCGTATTTATTTGTTAATTCGTCGTATCTACGTGTGTACGGTGTGTACGGTGTGTACTGTGTGGCTCGTCGTGACTGAGGTGTGTATGATTGAGCGATCTGATGTCTCGGCGTCCGTGAGATCGATCCTGTTTCTTTACCTGTAACTGATACCTGCTATTATTTCCCAGTAAAAACCAGAGTGATTAATCATTAAACTGCTCTGAAAACGGTTCTTAACCCGAACACAGCAGAAGTCGAGAGAGAACCAAACACCCTGGGAACGTTCAGCGTTAAATGTGATTCTGTTCCACTGACCAATCAGAACTCTGCAGCATGTTAGCTCCACCCACATCAGTATCAGAGCACGAGCCAGACAAAGCCAAGGGTGCCAAAACTTTTAATCTTCACAAAAACCACACTGTACTCCTGAATGTTTCGATATTGTCTGGTAGAAATGCTGTTCAACATCATCAAGATATTTATGGGATTGTTCTGGTTAACCAATCAAAGATCTGCATCGGTTTTGGCCCCGCCCACCTGCCCCTGTTCTGTGGTCTTTTGTGTAACAAGTCCATGTTTATTCCATATAATAAAGGGTCGAAAAATGCAGCTAGATTCATTTAAATGTCCCGACACTGTGTTGGCACACACACACACACACACACACACACACACACACACACACACACACACACACACACACACACACACATACACACACACACACACACACACTCACACACACTCATACACACATACACACATACACACACACACACACTCACACCACCCACATACCCCCTACACACATCACCCCTACACACACACACACCCCACATACACATACACAACACATACACCCACACACACACACACACCCCTACCCACACACACCTACCCCCACACCCTACCTACCCACCACACCTCCCATCCACCCTCCACACACACCCACTCCCCCTACCACACACGCACCTACTCGCCCGCTCACCCCCCTCCACTACACCCCCTCTCGACTCACTCACCCCCTCCACTCCCCTCCCCACTCTCACGCACTCACCCCGCCCCCCCTCCCCCTCACACTCATCTCACGCCCACCCCCCCACTCCCCCTCCATCCCCTCCCACACCCCCCACACTCCCACCCTCCCTCCCCCGCCACACCCCTCCACACCTCTCACCTCCACACCCCACATCCCCCACCCCACACCCCTACCCACCCCTACACACCCACACTACCCACATACACACACCCACACACACACCATACACACACACACTTTCTTTATGTCAACATAAACACAGAACATCAGCTTCTGGGTGTCTGTATGATCTCAATGAGGTGAAACTATTTACAAACCAGCTACAGAAGATTTCCACACCTGCCAGGGACGTCTTTAATAATAGAAATCCCTCACAGTCACACACACACACACACACACACACACACACACACACACACACACACACACACACACACACAACACAGACATACACACACAGACACACACACACACACCGATGTCTGCATGTGTTGTGTAAACAGTGTTGTGTCATGGCCTTGTGATTATAAGGATTATTACGCCATGTTCACTGCTGCAAAATTCACTTTAAAGACAATCATCTAGTTACAGTTTCATCCCAAATTCCCCGGAATCAGAATGAGGATCATTTTTAAGCCGCTGTAATAAACATAAATGCCGCTGAGTGTAAAATCTTCAGTCAGATGTGTTGTGATGCAGAAGTTGTTCACGTACAATCAAATATCCTGAGGGAGCAAATTTCAAACAGGAAAATCCTTTTTACGAGATTTACTCAGTGACTGTAATTTAAACCGGCTTAAAGCTTAGTATGTGTGTGTGTGTGTGTGTGTGTGTGTGGGTGTGTGTGTGTGTGTGTGTGTGTGTGTGTGTGTGTGTGTGTGTGTGTGCACTGTATGTGTGTATGTGTGTGTGTGTGTTTGTGTGTGTGTGTGTGTGTGTGTGTGTATGTGTGTGAGTACTGTATGTGTGTGTATGTGTGTGTGTGTGTCTATGTGTGTGTGTATGTGTGTGCGTGTGTATATGTGTGTATATGTGTGTGTGTGTCTATGTGTGTGTGTGTATGTGTGTGTCTATGTGGTGTGTGTATGTTGTGTGTGTGTTGTGTGTGTGTGTGTGTGTGTTGTGTGTGTGAGTGTGTCTGTGTGTGCGTGAGTGTGTGTGTGTGTGTGTGTGCGTGCGTGCGCGTGTGTGTGTGTGCGCGTGCGTGGTGTGTGTGTGTATGTGTGTGTGTGTGTGAGTGTGTGTGTGTGGTGTCAGAGTGGTAGTTTTCCTGACAGTAATTAATCTTGAAGCTCCTAGCTTGTGGTTTACTTCATGGTGTTCTTCTGGAGCTCTGATAAAGCTGAGCACTAAGTCTAATAGTGTTCACACTTACAATACTGTCTCGAACTTAGTCTCGTCAGAACGCTGAATAATCTGACATCACACACTCCTGAGATCTTCACATGAACAGCTCTTGGGTCTTGATAGTTTTATTAACAAGCATTGGGGCTGGGTACAAAGCCATCTAGGGAGGTTTGTCTATGGGGGGGGGGGGGTCCGGAATTCCTTCGAATACCTTTGAGACTGCGAGGGTCAGTGTGAGCAAGTGAGATTAGTTTAGATTGGATGACGAGCGAATAAGGTTGGAGAGTTACTGGTGGCAGTGGAATGGGATTAGATTAAGTTACTGGTGGCAGTGGATGGGATTGGACTAGGTTACATCAGAGTTCATAGGGGATTAGATTAAGTTGCTGGTGCAGTGGATGGGATTGGACCAGGTTTTATAGCAGAGTTTATGGGATTAACTAAATTACTGGTGCAGTGGATGGGATTGACTAGGTTTATAGCATAGTTTATGGGATTAGATTAAGTTGCTGGTGCAGTGGATGGGATTGGACAGGGTTTATAGCATAGTTTAATGGGGATTAGATTAAGTTGCTGGTGCAGTGGATGGGATTGGAACCAGGGGTTATAGCAGAGTTTATGGGATTAACTAAATTACTGGTGCAGTGGATGGGATTGGGACTAGGTTTATAGCATAGTTTATATGGGATGAGATTAAGTTACTGGTGCAGTGGATTGGATTGGACCAGGTTTATAGCAGAGTTTTATGGATTAGACCAAGTTACTGGTGCAGTGGATGGGATTGGACCAGGTTTATAGCAGAGTTTTTATGGGATTAGACCAAGTTACTGGTGCAGTGGATGGGATTGGACCAGGTTTATAGCAGAGTTTATGGGATTAGACTAAATTACTGGTGCAGTGGATGGGATTGGACCAGGTTTATAGCAGAATTTTTATGGGATTAGACTAAATCGCTGGAACGGTGGATCGGATTGTTCAAATGTGATATTGGACTGCATAAACAAATGGGATTTGTCAGAATTTCTGGAGCAGTGACTGGGATTAGTGACATTTTCTGCAAGAGCAAGCACAAATAGTAAGAATTCCTTTTGGGAGTCAAAAGCAAACGGGTTACATTTTCTACATGAGCAAATGGAATTGGTTGGGATTTTCTGCAGGAGTGAGCAGGAATGGCCAGAATTCCTTTGGGATTTCATGGGAATGTTTAAAGTTTACAGAGAGAGATGTTCAGGTTCATCATGCTTAGATTCCATGTTGTACTGTTACTTTAGACACTCGAATTTTATCCCATTCAGTACAGTCAGAAAACATGGCTGACACCAGGGCTTTACTCCCCCTGGTGGAGATGAGTGGAACTGTCTTTAACGAGATGAGCTCTTACCGATTCAGCACTTGGCTGTTAAAACAGGGGACACACACACACACACACACACACACACACACACACACACACACACACACACACACACACTCCTCCCTTCAGCACTTCAGAATGAGAGGAATGAGAGGAACTTCAAAGAGTAGCACATCTGCAGTGTAGGAAGGTCAAGTGTTCACCTGACCTGTGTTCGAAACAGAAAAGTCTATTCATTATTTAAAAAGGAAAAAAAAGCATGTGTAAGAGTGAGAAGTTTACATCCTCTCAAAAAACCTGAAGTTCACCAACATGTCATTTCTGTATCTGTGTGTGTTGAGTGTCTTGTCTAGTGTTGGAGTGATGTGATGATGCACAGGTCTGAGTTTGTTCCTGTTCGTACACACGTTATAATTATTAACAGATATTCCATCATCAGCCTTTTTTTATTTCTCTCTCTTGAAGTGAAAACGACTTTTCTATAAACGTTACATAAACACATTTCTCCTTAAAGAAAACTTCACCATATGAACAATGATGGACATCTTTAATGCACAGTTACTATGGAAACGATATTGTATTAAAACAAAGCCGGTCAGAATTGAGCAATATAAATACCATCTCTCTCTCTCTCTCTCTCTCTCTCTCTCTCTCTCTCCCCCACCTCTCTCTCTCTCTCCCCACTCTCCCCACTCTCCGACCCCCTCCCCCCCCCCGCTCCTCCGTCTCTCTCTCCTCTCCTCGCTCTCTCTCTCTCTTTCTCTCTCCTCTCTCTCTTTTCTCTCTCTCCAGATACCTCTCTCTCTCCCCCCTCTTGCCCCCACTCTCACTTGGTCGCCTCCTTTGCGGGGTCTCATACCCTTCGTCTCCCTTTCTCAGCCAGTCTATCTCCTCTCTCTCTCTCTCTCTCCTTCTCTCCTCTCTCCTCTCCTCTCTCTCCGCTCGTGCGCTCGTGTCCGTCGTCTCTCCCTCTCTTCTTTTCCTCTCTCTCCTCTCATACCCCCCCCTGACATTCGATCCTCGGTTTTCGACTTGCATCTCCTCTCACGTTTGCGTTATCTCCGCTGCATATTTCTAGGTTCCTATCAATGCAGATGTGTAGAGTGCAATCATGGAGAGCCGCCCTCGGTGTGGAAAGTCATCTAGCTATCGTCGAATAGTATTGTTCATTGGTGCCTGTGGATCTGGGCTGTCACTTACTGGCATTTACACAACAAATGTGTATAAGGTGAGGGGCGGGCTCTCGTTGGGTGCAAGGCTGCGTCACTAGAGCTTTGAGAAGCCGAACTACTCGGTAATTCTCAATTTTCTACAAATTCTGCTTCTGAATCTATCGAGGAGATTTGACCCGGTGGATGTATGGTTCGTGAAAGGTTTTTTAAAAAGGTAAAGGAATGAGGAGAGATGGGGTATGGGGAGTATGGAAAGTAGCTGCTTCGGTTCACAAGTATTTTATTGACGAGGAAAATGACTCTCGTCTTTGTACTCGATGGGTCTGGGATGGGTCCTGACCTTATCTCTCCCCCCGCCACGTCTCGGAACGAGTCGAGTTGCTGATTAGTTCTCTTCAGGTTCTGGAAACGGGAAAGCTCCACGCCAGGACGTTCTTCGGATGAGGCATCAGTTCTGCGACCTTGCTGTCCCACCAACTCTCTCTACGTCTCGTCGTCAATGCTGGACTCCATTGCCAACGGCGTGCTCTCTCTGCCTCCGGTGGCCCGGTCTGGGACTGGACGATCAATCACTCTTAACCTAGTGGCCCCACATCTGACGATATCTCGTGCGGTCGTCTATGTTCACCTCCCTCTCTGCCTCTCTCTCATCTCTCTCTCTCTTCCCCTCCCCTTCCTCTTCTTCCTCTTCCGCCGTTGCCTCCGGCTCTATCCCTCTCTCTCTCCCTTCTCTCTCTCTCCCTCTCTGTCTCTCTCTCCCCCCCTCTCTATGCAACGCCCTAACATGACATCGGTGTTGTTTTTTCGTGTCAGATCGAGGTGTTAAAAGCAGTTGTTTTGTGCCCCTCTAGGATCACGGAGTTGAGTTTCGGGTTTTGAACAAGTCAGCACCTGAAAAACATGACAAACGGCTGAGGAGAAAAATGCTGAGAAAGAGAGATGTGTTCAGTCACAGTCTGACTTACACCAGCATCAATTTAAACAGAGATGTGTACAAGAATAAAACATGCTGGAATAAAGACCGTGATAAAAACTTCTCCAGACTCGACGCTGAGACAGACGAGAGCAGAAAACATCTAAACCAGACCTGCTCGACAAGTCTGATCCACAGATTCACATGAAGAACATTTCTCTGAACGATTCTTCCGAGGTTCCTCTGGGAAGGGTGTTTTTTCACCGAGGTGTTTTGTTCTGCCAGATAGAAACCAGAACTATTTAAGGAAGCAAAGTCCCGTCGATTAGAGACATGCCAGTGTCCTCCTCCTCTTTCACACAAAAATGACTTACATTGTAAAGAAATGAACTATAAAGTGGAAATAAGAAATAAAAATAAAAAAAACAAGTTTGATGATCCAGGATGTTTTCTCTGATATCTGGTCCCTTTGATTATGACCCATATCAACACTAGGTCTCGGATCAGGACCGTCTCTGCTCACGTATTCAATGTAGCCTTGAGAACCTTTTTCTCCGTCCATGTGTGAACTGGATCGGCGTGTGGAACAAACTGCAGTCTACTGCTTCTTATTTTCTGTGTAATATCTAGAAGCTGTCAGGAGTTACATCTCACCTACATCTCACAGCAGTACTCAGTAAAGGTTCCACAAAATCCAGCTGAACATTAAACTGAGAGGATGTTTAGAGGTCGAGGCTTAAAACCTACAAATGTTTTCTGGTGAGTTACAGAATCTGTTTACCCCTTAATTATCCAATTAGTCCTTAAAGAACCCTTAAAGAACGTTTGAGAACCGTTAAAGACCTCTCGAAGGAACGGGTCTTTAATAAAAATCTTGAAATCAAACATTAAATCTAGCGAGTCTAAATTAGCTTTAGGAACATTCATTCATTCATCTTCTACTACCGCTTATCTGAACTTCTCGGTCACGGGGAGCCTGTGCTCAGGTGTCATCGGGCATCGAGGCAGGATACACCCTGGACGGAGTGCCAACCCATCACAGGGCACACACACACTCCTCATTCACTCACACACTACGGACAATTTCCAGAGATGTCAATCAACCTACCATGCATGTCTTTGGACCGGGGGAGGAAACCGGAGTACCCTGAGGAAACCCCCGAGGCACGGGAGAACATGCAAACTCCACACACACAAGGAGGAGGTGGGAATCGAACCCCCGACCCTGTAGGTGTGAGGCCAACGTGCTAACCACTAAGCCACCGTGCACGCTTTAGGAAACAGATTTACTTTATTGCAATATTGCAAAAAATATTTTTTCACTAATCTGTACAGATCTGAATCGTCTCCATGTATTAAACAGATCTTCTCTACATCTCTTCGTATATATGCAGAAAAGTCCCAGAATCCCAGAATCCCAAAATCCCAGGATCCCAGGCTAAATCTCCAGTTTATCTCCTCGTGTACAGATTCCATCCCGCGGCGCTAACGTCCGTGAGCGACCCGATAGCACGCGCTTTGTCTTCTTCCGTGATTTAGATGGATTTTGTTGACGTTATTTTCCGCAGAGGACACTTAAATGTTCTTCTGTTGTGCTGAAGAAATACACACGAGCGACGATAAGCCATCAGTGAAGCCTTTAGAAATTGTGAACTCTGGCAAGACACACACTTAAACTCTGTATACACAAACTTTACTGACGAAAGAACGATTCATGGAGTCTTACAGAATCGCCTCATATTTAGATATCGACTAATGAAATAAACTATCAGCTCCTGCACTTGTTACAGCCCCACACTCTGTGATGAAAGGTTAGAGTTTAACCATCTGGATGTGATGCTAGCTTTAGGTTTGTGGGGGATAAACGTTTGGTGAAGGTTACAATACAGGTTACAGTACAAACCGTGCTTAGCTTAGCAACGTGACCTAGCTATGCTAGTTCAAACTCTCACCAGAGGCGCTACACGAGCTATACATCGTTAATTAAACAAACACAAACGAGCAGAACGTTAATCGTCGTTAAACAGCTGAATTTTGTTTTAAATGTTTTTTATCTAATTTACTTTATGCTTTGTGTAGCATTTAGCAGCACATGCTAACTGAGACACCAACAATCTCTGCTCATTTCTTGCAAGCTTTATTGCTTTTTAATAATATATATATGGCAGGAACATTGAAAGTTTATTGTACTTAATTTAGCCGTGATGTCTTATATTGTCTATATTGTAACTTATGTCTATGTCTATATAAAAACAAAGGCTTCGTTGCGTGTCGCGAGCGGGTGGGACGTGGGAGGCCGTGGGTGTCGGGCGGGAGTGCGAGGTGTGTGTGCGCGGGAGGTGGGTGTGCGTTGGGAGGGCGCGCGGCGCGTAGGAGCGTGACCGTCGAGCGTCGAGGGCGGGAGAGATGTGGGAGTGGGAGAAGGGGCGGAGTGAGAGGCTGTGAAAGGCGTGAGGGGCGAGACGGCGCGGGCGTGTGCGCGGGTGAGGTGTGTCGGTGTGCGAGCTGAGTTGAAGTGTGTGAGAGTGCAGCGGGGGGTGCGGGGTGGGTGTGCGTGTGTGGGTGCGGAGACGGTGTGAGACGTGGGAGTGGGGCGGGTGGGTGGGGAGGAGAGTGAGGTGTGGGTATGTGTGTGTGTGGGTGTGTGTGTGGGAGAGGTGTGAGTGCCGTGAAGGGTGAGGTGTGCGGGGTGGGGAGCGTGAGTGGGGTGGGAGTGGGTGTGAGTGTGTGTGTGGGTGGGTGGTGGGTGTGATGTGGTGGGTGGGTGTGTGAGTGTGTAGTCATGCGCCGGTGCGGGGTGGGGTGTGGTGTATGTGGGTGTGTGTGAAAGTGGGTGTTGTGTGTGTGGGGAAAAGTAGTGTGTGTGGGTGAGTGTGTGTGTGTGCTGTGTGTGTGTGTGTGTGTGTGAGTGAGTGGGTGGTGATGGTGAGGGTGTGTGTGTCGGTGTGTGTGTGGGGAGTGGTGGGTGTGTGGTGTGTGCGATGTGTGTGGTGGGTGTGTGTATGTGTGTGTGAGGT
>NC_062518.1:1795686-1805686 GCF_022655615.1 Tachysurus fulvidraco
ATCTCTACCGGAGAAAATCTACAATCTTTTATGTACAGTACATCAGCACCAATCCACACATCCCCATACAGTTATTTGGTTCTCTAAGTGAGTGTGTAGCAGAGCCACATAAGGTGACAATGGCTTAATGCCGAAATGTTGTATAGAGTAAGCATTACCTGATTGTGTACACCGGTAATATATTCTGTTGCATTTGTGTTGCCCTGTTTACCGCTCTTATGAGACCCGCCGATGACGTCACGCGACATCGCTTCACTTCCGGGTTCCCCCCCCCCATATAAGGAAGCGGGCCGACGGCGTTCGGGGTGGCGAGGTTAATGGCGATTGGTGCACCAGCTGATACTGTAAGGAGGGTTCGCGGTTTCGGTGTGGATTATTCGGGGGTTGTTTAGCGCGGAGAGACTCATTGTGGAATATTCCTCCCTTTATCGGATTATTCACCGGTGAGGACGCTAGTACACCCATCCACAAGCCGGACTTCCTATCACGTCACTACATCCGGTGAGATTGCGCCATATAAGGACATTTATACTCACCGAGGCCTTAAAGGACACTACACACCTACGCGCACACGCACACGCACACACCTCATTGCTTTGGTTTTTTGTGTGTATATATTTGTTTTTGTATATATTGGTAAATATAAATTTTGTATAATACACTTGGGTTGGTTTATATTGGTGTGTCTGTCTGTTTTCTGGTATAACAACTGTATTAGGGAGTGGTGCCCCATTTAATCGTGTACGGTTTAGGTGTGACTTACACGTGAACCGTTACATAGTGGTGGCCCGTACGGGGGGCCGCTCCATTTATTTAGCATTTTTTTGTAATATTTTGTTTATTATTACTATTATTGCTATTATTTTTTGTATTGTTATTTTTTTACTATGGATTCAGAACAGACCACACCACTCACTGTTATAGATGCTGACGTGGTTAGTGGTAACAACACTCCTGTTAATGAACAAAACACTGCTAATGCCATTCCTGATGCAGATTTTACTGCAGGCCCATTTGTAACTAGACGTAATCCAACAGCTGAAATAACATCTATGCTTAGCTCTTTGTATATTTCTGATGGTGATGAGTCTGAGGATAATAATGAGGAAAGCTGTGTGATGAATGTTGAGTTGATACAAACAATGCAAACTGATATTGCGCAGCTTAAGGTGGATTTATTGGCCCTTAGCTCACAGGTACACTCGTTGAATCACGATTTCAAGCAGTCTGTTGAGAGTACCCTAAATCGGGAAACCAGTTTCAGGGAGGCAGTGGACGCTGGCTTAGCAGAGTTGCAGGAGGGTTTCCAGATGTCCCTGGAGAAGCTGGAAAGAGCGGTGACAGACTGTTTTCTAAGGAGGGATGCAAAATGGGAAAGTCAGATGAAGAAATTGCGACTGACAAGCACTCCCACCCTCGCCAGACTACAGGCCTACACTCCAGCTAGTTCTCCCGTTACACCCATCCACCTTCCCAAGACACCGGTTCCAGCTACCAGAGCTAAAGTGCCTCCACCCAAGCCTACCAATACCACCTATAGCATTGCGACTCCTACTGCCAGGCAACCCTCTAGTGAGCTTACCCCTCCGGCAGCAGCCAATATATCGTCCTTTTGTGCTCGTCCTCCCATCCGCCTGGAGTTTCCCACATTTGGTGATGCCTGTGAAACGGCAGATGTACTAAACTTCATCGAGCAATGTGAAAACTACTTGGACATCAGACCACTCCCCAGTGTGGAACTAATTGGTACTCTGAGCACTGTATTGAGAGGATCGGCTTTGAGCTGGTGGAAGGCTGAAAAAACAAAGGTCACGGACTGGCAGTCTTTCAAAGAGGCTTTTATGGCGGCGTTCCTACCAGATGACTACCTCACGGAGGTGGAAGACAAACTCCGATCACTGGTACAGCAACCTCGACAACGCCTGAGAGACTTCGCCTATGACTACAGAGCCCTCTGCCTCAAGTGGAAGCCCGACATCACAGAGGACGAATTAGTGAGTCGTATCCTCAACAACATCAACCCGAGAGTTGCAGGCTGCCTGAGGGGAACGATAACCACCGTGGAACAACTGGTGAAGGTTGGGTCCATGGTGGAGAAGGATTGCCTTGGGGCAAAAGACTACTGGCAGAAGGTGGGGCAGAACGGGAAGGAAAGGAGCAGCAAGAGGCCGACTGATCGCTCTTCCCCCAAAAACCTGGCAGGGGTCTCCATCGCTCAACCCCAGGTGCTGTCATCACTTCTGCTGGTACCAGTAACGGTGAAAGGGAAAGAGGTGAGCGCTGTACTGGACACAGGGAGCACTTATACTCTAATGCAAGAGAACCTCTGGCTACAACTAACCGGAGAGACCCCCACAAGCACCTCACGGTCCACACAGAGATTCATCATGGCGGATGGAAAGATACACCAAGCGGTGGAGAAAAGGACGGTCAGCTATAAATGGCATGAAAAGGAGTGTGGAGTGGACACTTACATAATGAAGGATGCCCACCTGGCCTTCCCACTTATAGCGGGGTTGGACTTTCTAACGGCTACCGGAGCCATCCTAGAGGTGGGACGATGCCGGTATGCTCTCGACACAGAAAAGGGTTACATATACCACCCCTTCCTTCCATCCCATGGCCTTCCCGGGCTGAACACCATGACCGCCCCTACGCCGTCTGATCCAACAGCTGTACTGAGTCTGTACTACGCCTTACCTCCCACGTTGCTCCACCCAGCATTAGCTCCCCTGCATCCTGTTATTAACCCTACCTGGGACACTGGAAATCAGGAGGAGCTGCAAAGGTTGATGTCCAACTGGCCTCACACCACCTCCGGTAACCTGGGAAAAACCGCAGTGGTTCGACACAACATTCACATGACCGACAACATCCCCATTAAGTCCAGAGCATACAGAGTCTCTCCTTTCAAGAAACAGATCATTGAAGACCAAGTCGACCAGATGCTCAAAGACCACATTATTGAGCCTTCTTTCTCTCCATGGTCATCCCCAGTAGTCCTCGTGCCTAAACCTGATGGTTCCCACAGGTTCTGTGTGGACTATCGCCGGCTAAACAGCAAGACCATTCCTGATGCCTATCCAATGCCGCTCATCCACGACATCTTGGAATCCATGGAAGGCGCCTCCTGGTTCAGCACTTTGGATTTGCAATCGGGTTACTGGCAAGTGGAAATGGAGAAGGAGAGCAAAGAAAAAACTGCTTTTATCACCACCAAGGGGCTGTACCAATTCCGCTCCATGCCATTTGGGCTTAAGAACGCGGCTGCCACATTCCAGAGGCTCATGGAGAAGGTCCTGGCTGATCTAAGGGGGAAGATCTGCTTCGTATACATTGATGACATCATAGTATACTCGCCATCCTTGAAACACCATTCTCAACATCTAAATGCCATATTACAAAGACTGAGTCAAGCTAACCTTACATTGAATATGAAGAAATGTCATTTCTTCAAACGACAGCTGAAATTTCTGGGCCATATCGTCTCTGAGAGGGGAGTGGAGGTCGACCCAGAAAAAACGCTGGCCGTTGCACACTATCCCTCCCCTGCTGACCTCAAGGCACTGCAACGTTTTCTGGGTTTGGCTGGCTGGTACCATAAATTCATCCCTCACTTTGCAGATATCACTGCTCCATTGAATCGACTAAAAAAGAAAGGAGTGAAGTGGGAATGGACCCCTGAATGCCAGAAAGCTATGGATGACTTGAAACAGGCCTTACAAAACCCACCCGTTCTGGTGCAGCCTGACCTCAACCTACCATTCCAAGTCCATACAGATGCCAGCGACGTTGGCCTGGGAGCGATACTTAGCCAGAGTTCAGCGGAAGGAGAGAAGGTGGTGGCCTATGCCTCGAGGACCCTAAGAGGAGCAGAGTTGAATTACTCCACCTCAGAAAAAGAGTGTTTAGCCGTGGTCTGGGCTGTGGAAAAATGGAGACATTACCTGGAAGGAAGGCAGTGTGACATTTTTACAGATCATGCAGCTCTGGCTTGGGCCTTCAACTGCCCCAAGACCTCCTCACGTCTGACCCGCTGGACGCTCCGCCTACAACAGTTCTGCTTCCAGGTACACCACAGGAAAGGCTGTCTTAACCTAGGGCCTGATGCATTGTCCAGAGCTTACCTACCTGGAAAGGCTAAAGAGGTACCCTGTCTAGTCATGTCACCTCTCAGATATACCTCCGACATCCCTCACACCCTAGACGAAATAGCTACTGCACAAGGCAGCGACAGTAACATCCCCCATCTACAAGCAGATAGCAAAGACAGAAAGGTCCAGGGTAAGCAAATCTCCTTTGAGGTCCACCAGGGGGTGTTATACCGCCGGATTCCTTTGAAGAACCAGGGGGAGAAGTTCCAGTTGGTGGTCCCTCAATCATTAGTACCTGGTTTCCTGCACTACTTCCATGACAACCCTTTAGGAGGACACCTGGGTAGGCTGAAAACTCTGCTAAGGCTGTTGGATGTAGCTTGGTGGCCTTCTGTCCGGAAAGACGTCTGGCAGTACGTCAAGGGCTGTGAGGTGTGTCAGAAATACAAGCCAGAAAACTCAAAACCCAGCGGCTTTCTGCAAAGCACCCAGGTCCAAGAACCAGGCCACATGCTGGGGATGGATTTAATGGGGCCCTTCCCAGTGAGCAAGAAGCAGAATACTTACCTCCTGGTAATAGTGGACTATTTCACTAAGTGGGTAGAGATGTTTCCCCTTAGAGATGGTAAAACTCAGAAATTAATCAAAATTCTCAGGGAAGACATATTTACCCGTTGGGGGGTTCCCAAATATCTGGTATCGGACCGAGGGCCTCAATTCACCTCCTGTGTCCTCTCTGAACTCTGTAAGGCCTGGGGAAGCATCCAGAAACTCACCACCAGCTATCACCCACAAACTAATCTAACTGAGAGGATAAACCGGACATTAAAAACAATGATTGCCTCCTATGTGGGAATATACCACCAAAACTGGGACCAGTGGTTACCTGAGTTCCGCTTTGCCCTTAACACGGCCCATCAAGAGACCACCGGCAAAACACCAGCAGAGCTCATGATTGGCCGGCAGTTACAAGGTCCGCTGGAACGGCTTATCCATAAACCACCTTCACCCGACCAAGCCGCATACAACATGATTGAAAGGCAAACCATCATGGCAGAGGAGGTAAAGCGTAGAGTGGCAGCACAACAATCTAGACACGCTAGATATTATAATGCTCGACGGAAGGATGCGCAGTTCCAGCCGGGCGATCTAGTCTGGATTAAAACGCACCCACTCTCTTCGGCCTCAAATAAATTCTCTGCTAAGCTAGCGCCCAAGTGGGAGGGACCAGCTGAAATTAAAAAAAGAATGGGGCCAGTAAATTACACAGTCTGTTGCGGAAACCCACCTAAAAACGAAATTGTAAATGTGGTTAACCTAAAACGTTGGTATGGACGCTCTCCTTCGGCGCCGATGGCTGGGGGGGGGGTCTATGTAGCAGAGCCACATAAGGTGACAATGGCTTAATGCCGAAATGTTGTATAGAGTAAGCATTACCTGATTGTGTACACCGGTAATATATTCTGTTGCATTTGTGTTGCCCTGTTTACCGCTCTTATGAGACCCGCCGATGACGTCACGCGACATCGCTTCACTTCCGGGTTCCCCCCCCCCATATAAGGAAGCGGGCCGACGGCGTTCGAGGTGGCGAGGTTAATGGCGATTGGTGCACCAGCTGATACTGTAAGGAGGGTTCGCGGTTTCGGTGTGGATTATTCGGGGGTTGTTTAGCGCGGAGAGACTCATTGTGGAATATTCCTCCCTTTATCGGATTATTCACCGGTGAGGACGCTAGTACACCCATCCACAAGCCGGACTTCCTATCACGTCACTACATCCGGTGAGATTGCGCCATATAAGGACATTTATACTCACCGAGGCCTTAAAGGACACTACACACCTACGCGCACACGCACACGCACACACCTCATTGCTTTGGTTTTTTGTGTGTATATATTTGTTTTTGTATATATTGGTAAATATAAATTTTGTATAATACACTTGGGTTGGTTTATATTGGTGTGTCTGTCTGTTTTCTGGTATAACAACTGTATTAGGGAGTGGTGCCCCATTTAATCGTGTACGGTTTAGGTGTGACTTACACGTGAACCGTTACAAGTGGCTGTAATATTTCCAAGTATTCCAGTGACACAGTGTGTGAGCATGGATGTGCAAGCTATGGCTAATCAGGAGGTCTGATTAGTGTCTTGACAAGCCTCAACCTCTAGTGATTATTTGTTTAAAACAGAACATGCGCCTGAGGAAGAAGAGCAGAACTTGGAGGGTAACTCAATGGCTGGTTCGAGGAGATCCTAATACACAGCCTGCTTGAGTGTGAGAGATTGAAATCCTGCTACAAAATCTTTCTCAGTGTGTATTGCAGGCACACACTGTTTTAGACAAGCTTACTGCCCAAGGCAGAATGAGCAGAGAGCCAAGGCTAAAGGTTGGCAAGAATCCTCATCCAATAATACACGGCTGTTCCTAACTCCCTCGATGCCTATAATGTCAGAGTAAAAAAGTAACTCTACATAATGAGCCCGTCTGCTCTCTCGTTTTCTGACGGAGCCCGACCACGACCCCCTTCTTGTACCGTTAAAATTAGATTCCCTCACGCTAAAGCAGTGTAATCCACTTATGTGTGCCTGGATTTTGTGTCTCTTTTATTCAAGACTAGGTGTATCTCTTTGTACAAATCCCTTCATCAGGTCCTCCCAGGAAATATTACATTTGGCTTCTACTACCAGCTGGGGGCTTGAGTAATGTCACACTTATTATACCGCATTTCTACAGACTACCTGTGCTGCTGTAATTACTTCTCCAAAGTCAGACAGAAACCAGTGAGAAGTACAGTGTGTAAAAAATCCGCTACTGACATGCTACAAGTCTGCTGCCTCCACATGTACACCAGAAGCATTTTGAATAATAATATGACAATATGATCTGAATGAGATAAAAACAGTCAGTGCTTTCACCCTAACAAGTGCACAGAACCGTTTTATGGAGATTGCACATACTGTAGTAGACTGGGGACGCAATCGCATATGAATACATTATTAGTAATGTTAAAGTAATATGGTCTAAACAGACTAAGCTTAGTTTGACTTGTAGCTTCAAGGTTGGACGTTTGATTCCCTGCTCTGCCTATTGGCATCTCTAAATCGTCCGTAGTGTGCCAACGGGTGTGTAATTGTGTGTGATTGGTTCCCTATCCACAGGGGGTCCCGTCCTTATCTTCCAAGACCCTTGGGATAGGCTCTCTGTGACCCTGTGTAGGATAATCGGTATTGAAAATTGATGGATTGGAAAATGGATTTAATTTAGAAAGCTTGCATTTAGTTAAGACTAGAAATATACATCAGGAACGAAATCCCACAGGAGGTAGCAAAAAAGCTTAAAGGTTTTTACAACGTCCTTAATATTAAACGTTAGCTACTAGCTTTTTAGAATGCAGGAAAAATAACTAACTACATTTGTTTGAAATAATCACAGGCAGATATGAAAAAAGAGAGATGTTTAAAAAAGAATCTTATAAGTAGATGAGCCTAAGCATGAAGTTTTGACAAACCGCCAGAGAATTTACGTAGCATGCTAGCAGAGCTGGCATATCTACCTCTGGGTTTGTTTTGTCAGTGTAACTGGTGGGGTTTATATTTAAAAAAGAAAGAAAAGAAAGAAAGAAAGAAAGAAAGAAAGAAAGAATAAATAAAAAAAACCTTCATATTTAGATCCCACCCACTTCAGATAGTGGCATTGCACTGTAGATTCATGATGAATCAAAATTACTTTGTTGGTTTTGTTATGTTGCCATGTTTGCTAACCTTGCCGTCATAAAAGAAAAGCAAAGAAAAGATTTTCTGGAAAATTGTCACGATTCCTCACATTTGATTTTCCACTCCACTCCTTCAAGGCTAAGATATTGCAATAGCAGAACAAGACCTTCATCATAAAGACAGCCTGTTGCCCTGAGTTGTAACACCTGCTCAATAAGAGACCGTATAAATCCTTCTAGGGCTAACATTAATACAGCATTAATCAGGCATGTATAGCACCTACTATTCAGTCAAGTGCAATCACGCTCAGACTTTCAATATGCTAAGGTCTATGTGTTCTGCATACTGTGTGAAATATACAAAATACTTGACAAAGCATCCAATCCACTGAATAACACGTATGAACACTTGATTAATACGATTCATTTACAGACGTGTCAACATCTACGATTTAGCTGTAGCATTTCCAATTTTTTTTCTGCAGAGTTCAGGAAAACATTGCTTCATAGAACATATGGTTTGTTTGTAATACCAATAAGGCAGTGGTGACTGAAATAGTGCCAGTCTCACGTCTGGTTTGTCTTTGCTGACTGGTCTGATGGATGGTCTAGAGGTTATACAGGGTAGAAAAGAACAGGATTTTGGTGGCGACAGAGACGGAAACAGAGTTAGATGGTGAATGATCTCATATGGTCCCATGTTTCCACTGAAAGAGTGAATTGAAGCAGTCAAGTGCTCTGAGATTATACTAATTTAGAATCCTACCTAAATAAAATAAAATATATACCACTACATTCTGGATGACACTAGGATAAAAATACAAATTTAAAAGAAAGACACTAGAGGTCTTGCTTGAAGTTTGCTTTTATAGTTTTGCCCGATGAAGCGGCATATGCTAAGCAGTCAAAATGAGATTATAAGGAAATTTACAGAAGGGGAAAAGAAGTGCGATGTTTGTACCTGGTAGGTGTTAGTTTCTTTTTATCGACTCTATGTAGATGAATGATGACTTTGGAAAACTGGAAAACTGGAAAAATCACACAGTATATCATGCTGTTTAATGTTTTTGTTGTTAGCATGAAGCTAGAAACAGTGCTAGAAGTGTTTGTGGTAAAATTCTGTTTTATTTGCTTGTACCATTTAGCAATTTGATCACCCGTGAGTGTATTAAACTTCTCACCTGTGAGTGTATTAAAATTCTATGTACTCTAACTCCTTTCCATAACATAACCCCATAGCATTAGAGATGAGCTTGTTTAAACATCCCATGGACTTCATTCATCCAGTAAAGTCTCCATTAAAAATAAAAATGAGTTGTAAATGTATAAAATAATCCAGACAATTGAAAATGAAAAGCGAAGTATTCAGTTTGTGGGGATTTATTCTCAGTTTGCAAATTATACACTGAACCACAATGGGCAATTACACAAAGAGGATTAGTTCATACTGGATGGTGAAGTTTTCTAGTTTGGAATGCCGAGACTTATGGACATGGCGGTCCTCATGGGATAAGCTAAAAATATATGACAGTAGACTGTCTACTATCTACAGTAAACCTGCACAAGGCCTAAGATTACTAGTTGCTTGCATGAGATTTATTTTTAATATGATAACTGGAAATCTGGAGGCTTTATTTGCATGCTGAACATGTCATACTTGTGATCATCATGGTGAAGCAGACCAGGGCTTATTTTGACCCTGTTTCACGTTTTCTAAGCAAAGAGGGAACACTGAGGTGGCTGAAACGATTCCTGAGCTCTGGAGCTGCTAACTCGGTGCTCAGCGCTGGCTGCAGTTGATGAGGCCATTCTTCACTTTGATAAAAGGAAGGTGTGTGGCATGGGACGAACACAATGGCACACTTTGCAGGTAAATTATGCCTCATGCTTCTCGGTAATCATGCTGCAGTCACGGCTGGCTGAGATTGCGGCTCCCGGTTGCATGTTGCTGAATGACCGCTGTTTCAATCCAGGATCTTTGAGATCTTTGCTTTTTTTTTTCTTTTATTAGATTTTGGCCCACACTAGTATAACCTGCAGTATTTGCTGGACAATGACTGGCATACAGCCATTTACTTTCAAGGCATAGAGGGTTAAGAAGGTGTGGTCTAAAGTTAAATCAGGGTGATAGAGGCAAAGAAGTCAGCATTTAAGGACATATGACCCCAGTGTAAACTTTTATTTATTACAGAAT
>NC_062518.1:1808786-1819421 GCF_022655615.1 Tachysurus fulvidraco
ATACATCTCTACAGGAGAAAATCTACAATCTTTTATGTACAGTACATCAGCACCAATCCACACATCCCCATACAGTTATTTGGTTCTCTAAGTGAGTGTGTAGCAGAGCCACATAAGGTGACAATGGCTTAATGCCGAAATGTTGTATAGAGTAAGCATTACCTGATTGTGTACACCGGTAATATATTCTGTTGCATTTGTGTTGCCCTGTTTACCGCTCTTATGAGACCCGCCGATGACGTCACGCGACATCGCTTCACTTCCGGGTTCCCCCCCCCCATATAAGGAAGCGGGCCGACGGCGTTCGAGGTGGCGAGGTTAATGGCGATTGGTGCACCAGCTGATACTGTAAGGAGGGTTCGCGGTTTCGGTGTGGATTATTCGGGGGTTGTTTAGCGCGGAGAGACTCATTGTGGAATATTCCTCCCTTTATCGGATTATTCACCGGTGAGGACGCTAGTACACCCATCCACAAGCCGGACTTCCTATCACGTCACTACATCCGGTGAGATTGCGCCATATAAGGACATTTATACTCACCGAGGCCTTAAAGGACACTACACACCTACGCGCACACGCACACGCACACACCTCATTGCTTTGGTTTTTTGTGTGTATATATTTGTTTTTGTATATATTGGTAAATATAAATTTTGTATAATACACTTGGGTTGGTTTATATTGGTGTGTCTGTCTGTTTTCTGGTATAACAACTGTATTAGGGAGTGGTGCCCCATATAATCGTGTACGGTTTAGGTGTGACTTACACGTGAACCGTTACATAGTGGTGGCCCGTACGGGGGGCCGCTCCATTTATTTAGCATTTTTTTGTAATATTTTGTTTATTATTACTATTATTGCTATTATTTTTTGTATTGTTATTTTTTTACTATGGATTCAGAACAGACCACACCACTCACTGTTATAGATGCTGACGTGGTTAGTGGTAACAACACTCCTGTTAATGAACAAAACACTGCTAATGCCATTCCTGATGCAGATTTTACTGCAGGCCCATTTGTAACTAGACGTAATCCAACAGCTGAAATAACATCTATGCTTAGCTCTTTGTATATTTCTGATGGTGATGAGTCTGAGGATAATAATGAGGAAAGCTGTGTGATGAATGTTGAGTTGATACAAACAATGCAAACTGATATTGCGCAGCTTAAGGCGGATTTATTGGCCCTTAGCTCACAGGTACACTCGTTGAATCACGATTTCAAGCAGTCTGTTGAGAGTACCCTAAATCGGGAAACCAGTTTCAGGGAGGCAGTGGACGCTGGCTTAGCAGAGTTGCAGGAGGGTTTCCAGATGTCCCTGGAGAAGCTGGAAAGAGCGGTGACAGACTGTTTTCTAAGGAGGGATGCAAAATGGGAAAGTCAGATGAAGAAATTGCGACTGACAAGCACTCCCACCCTCGCCAGACTACAGGCCTACACTCCAGCTAGTTCTCCCGTTACACCCATCCACCTTCCCAAGACACCGGTTCCAGCTACCAGAGCTAAAGTGCCTCCACCCAAGCCTACCAATACCACCTATAGCATTGCGACTCCTACTGCCAGGCAACCCTCTAGTGAGCTTACCCCTCCGGCAGCAGCCAATATATCGTCCTTTTGTGCTCGTCCTCCCATCCGCCTGGAGTTTCCCACATTTGGTGATGCCTGTGAAACGGCAGATGTACTAAACTTCATCGAGCAATGTGAAAACTACTTGGACATCAGACCACTCCCCAGTGTGGAACTAATTGGTACTCTGAGCACTGTATTGAGAGGATCGGCTTTGAGCTGGTGGAAGGCTGAAAAAACAAAGGTCACGGACTGGCAGTCTTTCAAAGAGGCTTTTATGGCGGCGTTCCTACCAGATGACTACCTCACGGAGGTGGAAGACAAACTCCGATCACTGGTACAGCAACCTCGACAACGCCTGAGAGACTTCGCCTATGACTACAGAGCCCTCTGCCTCAAGTGGAAGCCCGACATCACAGAGGACGAATTAGTGAGTCGTATCCTCAACAACATCAACCCGAGAGTTGCAGGCTGCCTGAGGGGAACGATAACCACCGTGGAACAACTGGTGAAGGTTGGGTCCATGGTGGAGAAGGATTGCCTTGGGGCAAAAGACTACTGGCAGAAGGTGGGGCAGAACGGGAAGGAAAGGAGCAGCAAGAGGCCGACTGATCGCTCTTCCCCCAAAAACCTGGCAGGGGTCTCCATCGCTCAACCCCAGGTGCTGTCATCACTTCTGCTGGTACCAGTAACGGTGAAAGGGAAAGAGGTGAGCGCTGTACTGGACACAGGGAGCACTTATACTCTAATGCAAGAGAACCTCTGGCTACAACTAACCGGAGAGACCCCCACAAGCACCTCACGGTCCACACAGAGATTCATCATGGCGGATGGAAAGATACACCAAGCGGTGGAGAAAAGGACGGTCAGCTATAAATGGCATGAAAAGGAGTGTGGAGTGGACACTTACATAATGAAGGATGCCCACCTGGCCTTCCCACTTATAGCGGGGTTGGACTTTCTAACGGCTACCGGAGCCATCCTAGAGGTGGGACGATGCCGGTATGCTCTCGACACAGAAAAGGGTTACATATACCACCCCTTCCTTCCATCCCATGGCCTTCCCGGGCTGAACACCATGACCGCCCCTACGCCGTCTGATCCAACAGCTGTACTGAGTCTGTACTACGCCTTACCTCCCACGTTGCTCCACCCAGCATTAGCTCCCCTGCATCCTGTTATTAACCCTACCTGGGACACTGGAAATCAGGAGGAGCTGCAAAGGTTGATGTCCAACTGGCCTCACACCACCTCCGGTAACCTGGGAAAAACCGCAGTGGTTCGACACAACATTCACATGACCGACAACATCCCCATTAAGTCCAGAGCATACAGAGTCTCTCCTTTCAAGAAACAGATCATTGAAGACCAAGTCGACCAGATGCTCAAAGACCACATTATTGAGCCTTCTTTCTCTCCATGGTCATCCCCAGTAGTCCTCGTGCCTAAACCTGATGGTTCCCACAGGTTCTGTGTGGACTATCGCCGGCTAAACAGCAAGACCATTCCTGATGCCTATCCAATGCCGCTCATCCACGACATCTTGGAATCCATGGAAGGCGCCTCCTGGTTCAGCACTTTGGATTTGCAATCGGGTTACTGGCAAGTGGAAATGGAGAAGGAGAGCAAAGAAAAAACTGCTTTTATCACCACCAAGGGGCTGTACCAATTCCGCTCCATGCCATTTGGGCTTAAGAACGCGGCTGCCACATTCCAGAGGCTCATGGAGAAGGTCCTGGCTGATCTAAGGGGGAAGATCTGCTTCGTATACATTGATGACATCATAGTATACTCGCCATCCTTGAAACACCATTCTCAACATCTAAATGCCATATTACAAAGACTGAGTCAAGCTAACCTTACATTGAATATGAAGAAATGTCATTTCTTCAAACGACAGCTGAAATTTCTGGGCCATATCGTCTCTGAGAGGGGAGTGGAGGTCGACCCAGAAAAAACGCTGGCCGTTGCACACTATCCCTCCCCTGCTGACCTCAAGGCACTGCAACGTTTTCTGGGTTTGGCTGGCTGGTACCATAAATTCATCCCTCACTTTGCAGATATCACTGCTCCATTGAATCGACTAAAAAAGAAAGGAGTGAAGTGGGAATGGACCCCTGAATGCCAGAAAGCTATGGATGACTTGAAACAGGCCTTACAAAACCCACCCGTTCTGGTGCAGCCTGACCTCAACCTACCATTCCAAGTCCATACAGATGCCAGCGACGTTGGCCTGGGAGCGATACTTAGCCAGAGTTCAGCGGAAGGAGAGAAGGTGGTGGCCTATGCCTCGAGGACCCTAAGAGGAGCAGAGTTGAATTACTCCACCTCAGAAAAAGAGTGTTTAGCCGTGGTCTGGGCTGTGGAAAAATGGAGACATTACCTGGAAGGAAGGCAGTGTGACATTTTTACAGATCATGCAGCTCTGGCTTGGGCCTTCAACTGCCCCAAGACCTCCTCACGTCTGACCCGCTGGACGCTCCGCCTACAACAGTTCTGCTTCCAGGTACACCACAGGAAAGGCTGTCTTAACCTAGGGCCTGATGCATTGTCCAGAGCTTACCTACCTGGAAAGGCTAAAGAGGTACCCTGTCTAGTCATGTCACCTCTCAGATATACCTCCGACATCCCTCACACCCTAGACGAAATAGCTACTGCACAAGGCAGCGACAGTAACATCCCCCATCTACAAGCAGATAGCAAAGACAGAAAGGTCCAGGGTAAGCAAATCTCCTTTGAGGTCCACCAGGGGGTGTTATACCGCCGGATTCCTTTGAAGAACCAGGGGGAGAAGTTCCAGTTGGTGGTCCCTCAATCATTAGTACCTGGTTTCCTGCACTACTTCCATGACAACCCTTTAGGAGGACACCTGGGTAGGCTGAAAACTCTGCTAAGGCTGTTGGATGTAGCTTGGTGGCCTTCTGTCCGGAAAGACGTCTGGCAGTACGTCAAGGGCTGTGAGGTGTGTCAGAAATACAAGCCAGAAAACTCAAAACCCAGCGGCTTTCTGCAAAGCACCCAGGTCCAAGAACCAGGCCACATGCTGGGGATGGATTTAATGGGGCCCTTCCCAGTGAGCAAGAAGCAGAATACTTACCTCCTGGTAATAGTGGACTATTTCACTAAGTGGGTAGAGATGTTTCCCCTTAGAGATGGTAAAACTCAGAAATTAATCAAAATTCTCAGGGAAGACATATTTACCCGTTGGGGGGTTCCCAAATATCTGGTATCGGACCGAGGGCCTCAATTCACCTCCTGTGTCCTCTCTGAACTCTGTAAGGCCTGGGGAAGCATCCAGAAACTCACCACCAGCTATCACCCACAAACTAATCTAACTGAGAGGATAAACCGGACATTAAAAACAATGATTGCCTCCTATGTGGGAATATACCACCAAAACTGGGACCAGTGGTTACCTGAGTTCCGCTTTGCCCTTAACACGGCCCATCAAGAGACCACCGGCAAAACACCAGCAGAGCTCAT
This sequence comes from Tachysurus fulvidraco, assembly GCF_022655615.1. Taxonomy (NCBI): domain Eukaryota; kingdom Metazoa; phylum Chordata; class Actinopteri; order Siluriformes; family Bagridae; genus Tachysurus; species Tachysurus fulvidraco. Next base: position 1,813,838 of record NC_062518.1, read on the forward strand.
GATTGGCCGGCAGTTACAAGGTCCGCTGGAACGGCTTATCCATAAACCACCTTCACCCGACCAAGCCGCATACAACATGATTGAAAGGCAAACCATCATGGCAGAGGAGGTAAAGCGTAGAGTGGCAGCACAACAATCTAGACACGCTAGATATTATAATGCTCGACGGAAGGATGCGCAGTTCCAGCCGGGCGATCTAGTCTGGATTAAAACGCACCCACTCTCTTCGGCCTCAAATAAATTCTCTGCTAAGCTAGCGCCCAAGTGGGAGGGACCAGCTGAAATTAAAAAAAGAATGGGGCCAGTAAATTACACAGTCTGTTGCGGAAACCCACCTAAAAACGAAATTGTAAATGTGGTTAACCTAAAACGTTGGTATGGACGCTCTCCTTCGGCGCCGATGGCTGGGGGGGGGGTCTATGTAGCAGAGCCACATAAGGTGACAATGGCTTAATGCCGAAATGTTGTATAGAGTAAGCATTACCTGATTGTGTACACCGGTAATATATTCTGTTGCATTTGTGTTGCCCTGTTTACCGCTCTTATGAGACCCGCCGATGACGTCACGCGACATCGCTTCACTTCCGGGTTCCCCCCCCCATATAAGGAAGCGGGCCGACGGCGTTCGAGGTGGCGAGGTTAATGGCGATTGGTGCACCAGCTGATACTGTAAGGAGGGTTCGCGGTTTTGGGTGTGGATTATTCGGGGGTTGTTTAGCGCGGAGAGACTCATTGTGGAATATTCCTCCCTTTATCGGATTATTCACCGGTGAGGACGCTAGTACACCCATCCACAAGCCGGACTTCCTATCACGTCACTACATCCGGTGAGATTGCGCCATATAAGGACATTTATACTCACCGAGGCCTTAAAGGACACTACACACCTACGCGCACACGCACACGCACACACCTCATTGCTTTGGTTTTTTGTGTGTATATATTTGTTTTTGTATATATTGGTAAATATAAATTTTGTATAATACACTTGGGTTGGTTTATATTGGTGTGTCTGTCTGTTTTCTGGTATAACAACTGTATTAGGGAGTGGTGCCCCATTTAATCGTGTACGGTTTAGGTGTGACTTACACGTGAACCGTTACAAGTGGCTGTAATATTTCCAAGTATTCCAGTGACACAGTGTGTGAGCATGGATGTGCAAGCTATGGCTAATCAGGAGGTCTGATTAGTGTCTTGACAAGCCTCAACCTCTAGTGATTATTTGTTTAAAACAGAACATGCGCCTGAGGAAGAAGAGCAGAACTTGGAGGGTAACTCAATGGCTGGTTTGAGGAGATCCTAATACACAGCCTGCTTGAGTGTGAGAGATTGAAATCCTGCTACAAAATCTTTCTCAGTGTGTATTGCAGGCACACACTGTTTTAGACAAGCTTACTGCCCAAGGCAGAATGAGCAGAGAGCCAAGGCTAAAGGTTGGCAAGAATCCTCATCCAATAATACACGGCTGTTCCTAACTCCCTCGATGCCCATAATGTCAGAGTAAAAAAGTAACTCTACATAATGAGCCCGTCTGCTCTCTCGTTTTCTGACGGAGCCCGACCACGACCCCCTTCTTGTACCGTTAAAATTAGATTCCCTCACGCTAAAGCAGTGTAATCCACTTATGTGTGCCTGGATTTTGTGTCTCTTTTATTCAAGACTAGGTGTATCTCTTTGTACAAATCCCTTCATCAGGTCCTCCCAGGAAATATTACATTTGGCTTCTACTACCAGCTGGGGGCTTGAGTAATGTCACACTTATTATACCGCATTTCTACAGACTACCTGTGCTGCTGTAATTACTTCTCCAAAGTCAGACAGAAACCAGTGAGAAGTACAGTGTGTAAAAAATCCGCTACTGACATGCTACAAGTCTGCTGCCTCCACATGTACACCAGAAGCATTTTGAATAATAATATGACAATATGATCTGAATGAGATAAAAACAGTCAGTGCTTTCACCCTAACAAGTGCACAGAACCGTTTTATGGAGATTGCACATACTGTAGTAGACTGGGGACGCAATCGCATATGAATACATTATTAGTAATGTTAAAGTAATATGGTCTAAACAGACTAAGCTTAGTTTGACTTGTAGCTTCAAGGTTGGACGTTTGATTCCCTGCTCTGCCTATTGGCATCTCTAAATCGTCCGTAGTGTGCCAACGGGTGTGTAATTGTGTGTGATTGGTTCCCTATCCACAGGGGGTCCCGTCCTTATCTTCCAAGACCCTTGGGATAGGCTCTCTGTGACCCTGTGTAGGATAATCGGTATTGAAAATTGATGGATTGGAAAATGGATTTAATTTAGAAAGCTTGCATTTAGTTAAGACTAGAAATATACATCAGGAACGAAATCCCACAGGAGGTAGCAAAAAAGCTTAAAGGTTTTTACAACGTCCTTAATATTAAACGTTAGCTACTAGCTTTTTAGAATGCAGGAAAAATAACTAACTACATTTGTTTGAAATAATCACAGGCAGATATGAAAAAAGAGAGATGTTTAAAAAAGAATCTTATAAGTAGATGAGCCTAAGCATGAAGTTTTGACAAACCGCCAGAGAATTTACGTAGCATGCTAGCAGAGCTGGCATATCTACCTCTGGGTTTGTTTTGTCAGTGTAACTGGTGGGGTTTATATTTAAAAAAGAAAGAAAAGAAAGAAAGAAAGAAAGAAAGAAAGAAAGAATAAATAAAAAAAACCTTCATATTTAGATCCCACCCACTTCAGATAGTGGCATTGCACTGTAGATTCATGATGAATCAAAATTACTTTGTTGGTTTTGTTATGTTGCCATGTTTGCTAACCTTGCCGTCATAAAAGAAAAGCAAAGAAAAGATTTTCTGGAAAATTGTCACGATTCCTCACATTTGATTTTCCACTCCACTCCTTCAAGGCTAAGATATTGCAATAGCAGAACAAGACCTTCATCATAAAGACAGCCTGTTGCCCTGAGTTGTAACACCTGCTCAATAAGAGACCGTATAAATCCTTCTAGGGCTAACATTAATACAGCATTAATCAGGCATGTATAGCACCTACTATTCAGTCAAGTGCAATCACGCTCAGACTTTCAATATGCTAAGGTCTATGTGTTCTGCATACTGTGTGAAATATACAAAATACTTGACAAAGCATCCAATCCACTGAATAACACGTATGAACACTTGATTAATATGATTCATTTACAGACGTGTCAACATCTACAATTTAGCTGTAGCATTTCCAATTCTATTCAATTTTCTTTCTGCAGAGTTCAGGAAAACATTGCTTCATAGAACATATGGTTTGTTTGTAATACCAATAAGGCAGTGGTGACTGAAATAGTGCCAGTCTCACGTCTGGTTTGTCTTTGCTGACTGGTCTGATGGATGGTCTAGAGGTTATACAGGGTAGAAAAGAACAGGATTTTGGTGGCGACAGAGACGGAAACAGAGTTAGATGGTGAATGATCTCATATGGTCCCATGTTTCCACTGAAAGAGTGAATTGAAGCAGTCAAGTGCTCTGAGATTATACTAATTTAGAATCCTACCTAAATAAAATAAAATATATACCACTACATTCTGGATGACACTAGGATAAAAATACAAATTTAAAAGAAAGACACTAGAGGTCTTGCTTGAAGTTTGCTTTTATAGTTTTGCCCGATGAAGCGGCATATGCTAAGCAGTCAAAATGAGATTATAAGGAAATTTACAGAAGGGGAAAAGAAGTGCGATGTTTGTACCTGGTAGGTGTTAGTTTCTTTTTATCGACTCTATGTAGATGAATGATGACTTTGGAAAACTGGAAAACTGGAAAAATCACACAGTATATCATGCTGTTTAATGTTTTTGTTGTTAGCATGAAGCTAGAAACAGTGCTAGAAGTGTTTGTGGTAAAATTCTGTTTTATTTGCTTGTACCATTTAGCAATTTGATCACCCGTGAGTGTATTAAACTTCTCACCTGTGAGTGTATTAAAATTCTATGTACTCTAACTCCTTTCCATAACATAACCCCATAGCATTAGAGATGAGCTTGTTTAAACATCCCATGGACTCCATTCATCCAGTAAAGTCTCCATTAAAAATAAAAATGAGTTGTAAATGTATAAAATAATCCAGACAATTGAAAATGAAAAGCGAAGTATTCAGTTTGTGGGGATTTATTCTCAGTTTGCAAATTATACACTGAACCACAATGGGCAATTACACAAAGAGGATTAGTTCATACTGGATGGTGAAGTTTTCTAGTTTGGAATGCCGAGACTTATGGACATGGCGGTCCTCATGGGATAAGCTAAAAATATATGACAGTAGACTGTCTACTATCTACAGTAAACCTGCACAAGGCCTAAGATTACTAGTTGCTTGCATGAGATTTATTTTTAATATGATAACTGGAAATCTGGAGGCTTTATTTGCATGCTGAACATGTCATACTTGTGATCATCATGGTGAAGCAGACCAGGGCTTATTTTGACCCTGTTTCACGTTTTCTAAGCAAAGAGGGAACACTGAGGTGGCTGAAACGATTCCTGAGCTCTGGAGCTGCTAACTCGGTGCTCAGCGCTGGCTGCAGTTGATGAGGCCATTCTTCACTTTGATAAAAGGAAGGTGTGTGGCATGGGACGAACACAATGGCACACTTTGCAGGTAAATTATGCCTCATGCTTCTCGGTAATCATGCTGCAGTCACGGCTGGCTGAGATTGCGGCTCCCGGTTGCATGTTGCTGAATGACCGCTGTTTTCAATCCAGGATCTTTGAGATCTTTGCTTTTTTTTTTCTTTTATTAGATTTTGGCCCACACTAGTATAACCTGCAGTATTTGCTGGACAATGACTGGCATACAGCCATTTACTTTCAAGGCATAGAGGGTTAAGAAGGTGTGGTCTAAAGTTAAATCAGGGTGATAGAGGCAAAGAAGTCAGCATTTAAGGACATATGACCCCAGTGTAAACTTTTATTTATTACAGAATAACATCCATCCATCCATCCATCGTATCTATCTATCTATCTATCTATCTATCTATCTATCTATCTATCTATCTATCTATCTATCTATCTATCTATCTATCTATCTATCTACCTATCTATCTACAGTATGTATGTATGTATGTATGTATGTATGTATGTATGTATGTATCTATCTATTTATCTATCTATCTATCCATCCATCCATCCATCCATCCATCCATCCATCCATCTATCTATCTATCTATCTATCTATCTATCTATCTATCTATCTATCTATCTATCTATCTATCTATTCATCCATCTATCTATCCATGTATACATCTATCTATCTATCTATCTATCTATCTATCTATCTATCTATCTATCTATCTATCTATCTATCTATCTATCTATCTATCTATCCATGTATACATCCATCCATTCAACAATCTATCTATCTATCTATCTATCTATCTATCTATCTATCTATCTATCCATCCATCCATCCATCCATCCATCCATCCATCCATCTATCTATCTATCTATCTATCTATCTATCTATCTATCTATCTATCTATCTATCTATCCATCTATCTATCTATCTATCTATCTATCTATCTATCTATCTATCTATCTATCTATC
>NC_062518.1:1819921-1822421 GCF_022655615.1 Tachysurus fulvidraco
TCTCAGTTTTCTGATCCATTCTCTTATCTTTATTGCTCTCATTCTTTCACTCTCTTTGTCTTTATCAAGTCAGTTCATAAAGTATTGGCACCCTCAGTAAAGATGGGTGTGAGATGAAGCTGACTGTATCGAGGGGATCAAAGGACTTTAGTTTCCTGTATTGAGAATCATCTGGAATCCTTTTCTTTCCGTATCACAGAAGGTTCGGCTTTAATACGCCAAAGAGCACAAACACAACACCTTCTGCCTCATCGTGTCCGTTACATCTCTTCCTCCTGACCTTCTCATCGTCTCCGTCCCTCACGGCTTGTTGATGTCTGTAATCTGAGCAGAAGAACAGCAATAACACCACCTCGTATCATCAGCAGCTAAAACACCTACAGTTCAAATCTTTGATCATTTTTTTTATTTCGAACGAGCCGAGTTCCCTGCCGTCTGATATTAAACCCGCTTTTCCCCCCGGCACCGTTTTAACGTAGAACTTTTTTATATCGTCATTAGTCTGTTTTTTTTTTTTTTTTTTTTTTTTTTTTTTTACAGATTTATTTTAACAAAACAGTTTTTGCTCATTTGGAAGATTCGTGCTTGACTGAGTGTTTGTAGTGTTGTGTTTTTCCTCCTCGCTGTCAGGATCCGGCCCAAAATTATGGGATGTAACTGTAGCCTGTAATTACAGATGCTGAGATGCTGATGGTTCACTGTGTGTGTGTTTGTGCGTGCGTGTGTGTGTGTTTGTGCGTGTGTGTGTGCGCGTGCGTGCGTGTGTGTGTGTCCTGTCACACACACTAATAATCATCTGTGCACATAATGCCACCCAGAGGCCACGCCTCCTCCGCTGAGACAGACACAGAGAGGCCACGCCTCCTTCACTGAGACCGACAAGTGGAAGCCATGCCTCCTTGACGCGTAGGTCACGCCCCTTTCACTGAGACGACACACAGAGGCCACGCCTCCTTCACTGAGACCGACAAGCGGGAGCCACGCCTCCTTGACACGCATAGGCCACGCCTCCTCCACAGAGACCGAAAGTGCAGAAGTGTTCCTGATGTATTGTGGGAAATGTGAGCGTCAGGAGTGGAAAGGCATCGTGTGTCTTCTCTCATGGAAACGAGAGCGTGAAATTAATCACAGCTCCAATCGTGGCATATATTAATATTTAACTACGGTATATTTAATCAAATTAATTAGCAGAGTCAGAGCCATCGTCACGTCCCCCTCTGTCACTCTCCATTATGTTCTCAGACACTCCTGATTAGACGGTTAGGTTGGATGAGTGCCACTGATGTGCTGAAAACACACACACACACACTTATTTGATGGGAATCACACACATCAGAGAACACGGCCTACAGTGTAGACGTAGATTTCGGTGCTCCTGTTTTCACGTCGTCACAAACAACTAACTGTCTTTAACAATATTATAATATTCTCTGAGTCCTTTTAGAGGAAACGTGTAACAGGACACACATTATAGGTCAAAATCTCTCTCACACACACACACACAGTTGGTGGATGTGAACGTTTGTAAAACTGTGAGTTCTCACTGTGTGTATTTCAGGATTAGTGTGTGTTTGTGGTGAAGAAGGTGTGTGGATTTTAGGATTTAAGTGTGGCTTTAACTGTGTGTGTGTGTGTGTGTGTGTGTAATCAGGCCAGTGCAGTCGCAGGATCAGCAGCACTCTCAGTCTGATTAATGAAGCTGTTTATTCTGCACATTCAGCTTGAGAGAGAACAAGAGAGCGGTTTGTCAGAGAGAAGATAAAGAATTTAGGAAAGATGGATACACAATTTTTTTTCTTCTGTAGTTTAATCAGGAATCTGCAAACAACACGACACACTTTTATTCTGACACGTAGCGTCTCTTTAAACACGTCGTATCCCCCATCCCTCGCCCTGCGGCGTCGTGACTCGTCTCACAGACGTCAATCGCATCTTAAGCTAAACCAGGCTTTCGGACGAAGCTCTCACACACACCGTCTCGCACGCCGTGCTCGATCCCAGCAGGATAATCTCACTCGATATGTGAGCTTTGAGCTTCTGAACGATATCAATAGCGCAAAGCCGCATTCCCATCCAACCTTCATGAGCTCTAATGACGAGGGGGTGAAGATCATTGACGTATCGAACCCGAAGGATCCATCATCGTCTGAGCCGAAAGACAGATGCTGGACGGCGTGTACTATCGATCTTAGCACGTACCCGAGGGTCGTGTCACACAGAGCGCTTTAAATCCGAGTCTGTCAGAGTGACCCTATCCGAGTCGCCATTTTCTGTAGGAAAGTTAGTAACGGGGGGAAATAATTCCTTATAACTCAGATTTTTTACGTGATTATTTAATTTAATTCGATTATTAGATCTTTGACTATAACCATCCTCATCATATTCATCTCATCAGTGATAATATATTCATGTAAATATTTCCATAATTATCCAGGAGTCTTTACACGTTTTGACCCAAACCAAGATGGCGTGTTCACTACGCAGGGCGCCGGAGGCCACG
>NC_062518.1:1827421-1844921 GCF_022655615.1 Tachysurus fulvidraco
ACACATGCACACACTCTTACACACACACACTCACACACGCACACACATACACTCACACACACACGCACACACTCTTTCTCACACACACACTCTCTCTCTCTCTCTCTCTCTCTCACACACACACACACACAAACACACACACACACACACACACACACACACACACACACACACACACACACACTGTAAGATCTCAGTAATCCTGGTCAGGGTTTTTCTGTGCTTTGCCATGGCCCAGTGGCTTCATATCCCTCTTCCTCAATTCATTTTAATTACTTTCTCCTTCCACTCTTGGGTTTTCACTATAACACACACACACACACACACACACACACACACACACACACACACACACACACACACACAGCCCGAGTCTCTTGTGACTATGTAAATCGAACGCTTTAACTGTAGACTGTGGGCGAAGCCATTACTGTACTCACACTATACAAACAAGCAGGGTCGATATTAGCATTTTAATAGCACTATTTGCTAGCTACATTTGTCTAACAGCGGAGGTGGTGGATGTAGTGAGATAATCGAGCAGCGTGTAATGAGATGGAGAACGAGAGAGATACATATTCACACACACACACACACACACACACACACACGCACCAGACTGTGTACTAACATTACTGTGCCTGATTATGATAATATTTATAGATAATTGGGTAAAACCAAGTGGTTAATTCAGTACAAAATCGATTTGGGGGCGTGGCCACAAACGAGCTCGACTTCGATGTCGTATCGCGTCGGACCTTCGGACCGATCGTGTCGGAGATCAAAGAACGGTGTGCTGACTGTTTTTTTCCGTTTGCACGTACAACACGAACACGTGCCGAACACGCGATGTACTGTAGCACCGTCGTGTCCTTCCGATGTAAACAGTCGTATTTTTATATATCCGTTAGCGATGTCCCCCGTTACCGATCCATCGAACCCGAGATCCACCTCGAGCGGATATGAATATTTATGAACGTGTAACGGTTCTGTGCGGATTTCCTACGGATTTAGCATTCCGATATATAAAAGATCGAAATAAATCTGAGGAAACAACGTGTTTTAATTTCAGTTCTGCTTCTCGGCTTGAGTTTATAAAGGAGGTTCTAATTCCCTCGAGCGGCGCGTTCGTGTTTTTTTATTTCTCTCTCTCCGTCTCTTTCTCTCCGTCTCTTTCTTTCCGTCTCTTTCCTCTGTCCCTTTCTCTGTGCCGTGTGAAAGTTCAGATTTGAAATTCTGTAGGCGTGACAGCAGGGAGATTTGTTCTGCTGAATGATAATGAGGTGAGACACGAGGTAAAGCTTTTAAACACCGAGCGTTAGTTACGGCTAGCTTCTCGCCGCTTCAGCGACTGATCCCCTTCTCTCTGCTGAACATTCTCCCGTGTCTTCGTCTCGGCATTTCTTTCGTGTCTGTGAATCGTCTCGTGCTCTTTTCCCTTCTGTTAGTTTTTGGGCTTACAGGCTCAGCTCCGGTTCAGATCTTATCACACAAATGTACAGTACATCGACCTTCCTGCTAGTGGCAAACAACCCTGTGGTGTTGAGGGTGTTCCTCAGGGCTCAGTACTCTGCCGTCTCCTTTTTTATTATTTACTCGCTAACCTTGGGTCATTTTATAATGCGTCACAATCTCGGTTTATTCCAGTGACGCACACAGCTCCTACAAAATCTTGCAGGTTTGTGACAATCTGCCATTTTTTTTTACGCCGGTAATATAAAGTAGCAGGAAGTTTAGATCATCGAGCGTTCTGAATGCGTCAGTGTGTGTGATGGGGTATGACGCTCGTGTCGGGGGAGTGGTGCGTGTACTGTAAGGGATTTGTTCTGTGTCGGGATGTGATGCGTCTCCACACACACACACACACACACACACACACACACACACACAAACGCAAGAAGAGAAAACACAACTTATGAAAAATAAAAACAGCTATACATCATTTCTATCTGCGTAATTCTGTGCTGTGTTCACTCTCTATCTGTATCACTCACTCACTCAGTCTGTCTCACCCACTCTCTCTCTCTCTCTCTCTCTCTCTCTCTCTCTCTCTCTGTCCCACTCTCTGTCTCTCTCTCTCTCTCTGTCTATTTCTCTCTCTCTGTCTGTCTCTCTCTCTGTCTCTCTCTCTCTCTCACTCTCTGTCTCTCTTTCACTCTCTTTCATTCTCTCTCTCTGTCTCACTCTCACTCTCTGTCTCTCTCTCTGTCTCTCTCTCTCTGTCTTTCTCTCTCTCTCTCTATCTGTCTCCCACTCTCTCATTCTTTGTCTGTCTGTATCTCTCTCTCTCTCTCTCTCTCTCTCTCTCTCTCTCTCTCTCTCTGTGTCTTTCTCTCTCTCTCTCCCACTCTCTCTCATTCTTTGTATGTCTGTATCTCTCTCTCTCTCCCTCTCTGTCTCAGTCCTTCTCTCTCTCTCTCTCTCTCTCTCTCTCTCTCTCTCTCTCTCTCTCTAATTTTCTCTCTCTGTCCCACTCTCTGTCTCTCTCTCTCTGTCTATTTCTCTGTCTCTGTCTCACTCTCTCTCTCACTCTCTGTCTCTCTCTCTGTCTTTCTCTTTCTCTCTCTCTGTCTCCCACTCTCTTTCATTCTCTCTCTCTCTCTGTCTTTTTCTCTTTCTCTCTGTCTCACTCTCTCACTCTCTGTCTCTCTCTCTCTGTCTTTCTCTCTCTTTCTCTCTGTCTCCCACTCTCTCTCATTCTTTGTCTGTCTGTATCTCTCTCTCTCCCTCTCTGTCTCTGTCCTTCTCTCTCTCTCTCTCTCTCGTTCTGTCTTTCTCTCTCTGCCTTTCTCTCTCTCTCTCTCTCTCTCTCTCTCTCTCTCTCTCTCTCTCTCTCTCTCTCACTCTGATGCTAAATGTCTCATCAGATGTAATTGAGGCCATTTACCGCGCTGCTTTCTCCGGTGTGAAAGTGTTTTTTTTTAGGAGCAGGAATTGGGAGCTCCACCCATGATGTAGTTGCAGTAATTACACATTGTGAAGGCCGTTCACACTGCGACACACACAGCTCACACGGATGGATGACAGGAAAAGCCTGTATGGGTTCCTGATAACCACCAAAGTAATGCAAAATACATTTAATCATCCAGTTTGACATCGGAAGTGTACACGATTTGACGATGGCGTCTCCATGGCAACATTAACACATTACATCCGTGGACCCGGTAAAGAGCATTAAACCAGTCCTTTGTTATTACTCGGTCATTTCTTCGCTCAGTATTTTAATGAAGTGAAGTCGGTGTCAGATTAATGATAATTAACACTGTATATAACCTGAAGGTGAAACTGTAAGAAGTCTAATAAAGAGGGCGATACAGCCGAACTACAGCCGAGCTCCCGGTCAACTGCAGCTTTGATGGGCGGCAGGAGGAGAACGATAGGGTTTTTATTCTGTCAGAGCAGATCGAGTGGCGCTGCGGGGAATCTGAGCTGAAACACTCCGCACTGCTGTAGTCTTCTCTACATGGGCATGAGTTCAATAACCTTTAACTGTGCAGTACACTCTAGCCTATATAAATATCTCTCTCTCTCTCTCTCTCTGTGTCTCTGTCTGTCTGTCTCTCTCTCTCTGTCTGTCTCTCTCTGTCACTCTCTCTCTCTTTCTCTATATCTATCTATCTATCTATCTATCTATCTATCTATCTATCTATCTATCTGTCTATCTATCTATCTATCTCTGTCTGTCTTTGTCTCTCTCTCTATCTCTCTCTCTATCTCTTTCTTTCTCTGTGTCTCTCTCTCTCTCTCTCTCTCTCTCTCTCTCACACTCACACTCTCTCACACATACACACAGAGACACTCTCTCACACACACACACACACACACACACACACACACACACACACACACACGTCTTTATACCAGGGCACAACCAGCTACAATTTTAATAGGCTTGGCTTTATTAAGGTTTTGGTGACAGATATTCCAGTGAACAGAAGAGAACGGCAATAAAGAATGTGGGGCAGGAAATTATAGACCTTCCACTTTTTACTAAGCAAGATGGGCTTTTAAAAATGTCTGTATAATGTAGGAAAGCATCGGTACTGATTCATCAAACTCTGCATGTGGAGCTCATCGTTAGCAACCAACGGTTGTGACAAAGAAAATCATGATGCTAGATAACTTTATATGGATGAACACTAAGCAGGTTCCTTATTTCGGTACAGAAGGCACGATGATGTAATCTCCATATTATAATTCATTATGTCACAATACGCCTTTTTAAGATAACGTTAATGTTTTAAGAAAACATTACATAGATTTATTCGTTTTTAAGAGCCTTTTTACACCCGGTCACTTCGTATGTTGTCTCTGATCCGATATCTATCTGATTAGTTAAAACTGTCCCATTTACATTAGGCCAGTGGTCCCCAAATGGTACCGGGCCGCCCAAGGAACATTAAATTATTTCCATTTTATTTACTGAGGTGTATTTCTCTCGGGTCTGTACGACTTTCCATGGACGAGAGGTTAACCGGGAGCTGAGAGACGTCACCTAAAGCCGCACCGATACCGCGCATGCGCAAAATATCGTGATATCGGGCCGGGTTTAGGTGACGTCTGGAGCTGAGCGGCTGCAAGCGGCAGTGATGTTGTAGCTTTGGTGGAGAGAGAAGGTGTGTATCGCTCTTCTCTCTGTTCACCGCGTACTTTGTCATGTTTAACAGTGCTTGGTGTTCGTGTATATTGTGTTTGCTCAAATTTAACCCACAAATTAGCAAAAATGAGCACGAAACAGACGTCGTTAGGAAGTTAGAAACTCTGCCGGTGTTCTGGATTAAAGTCATGGCGGAATACCCTGAGATTGTCTCCACAGCACTTACATCCCTATCGTCATGTCCGACATGCTGTCTGTGTGAAGCGGGGATTTCTGCAGTGACGGCAACCGAAACAAAACAACGGAATAAAAAAAAAGGTTGGGGACCACTGCATTAGGCCACATAAATGCGTCTTGGCGAATCGGATATCGATCCGATCTTTCTTCTCCCACCCAAAATGTAAATAAATTTTACCTCATTTCCGGGGTAATTGAAACAGAACACTGAACTTTGGTGTAAAAAAACGGTTACGACGTTTATGCTACAAAAAACAGCGTTTACTGTTTGCTGCGTTTTCGCTGGCGGCAGCAGCGCGTTTTAAGCCCCGACGAGACGCCTGGGTGAAAGATCACCTGCGAGTGATGTAATTCCGTCTGGGAGGAGTATAGCGCTGACATATGTGGCTCGAACAACCACATGCATTTACACCTGTCCAGTTTCATCTGAAACGCGTCCCAGACCACCTCCTGAAGGGGTTTGTACCATCGGGTTTATATCCGTCTCCAAAACATCTCAGAGGGCATTTAGACCTGGTCTTTTTACCGTCGGGTAGATATCTGATCACAGAACATGCAGGAAGTGACCGGGGGTAAAAATCCCCTTAAATAAAGCAGTAATAAATCGCATGCAGTGTTGAACAATCATCTATATCATGATACACACAGTGCATCGTGAAGCCTGTTAAAAATCACACACACAAGGCGGAGGTTTGGTGGAAATAGGGGTGACGTGGATCTGAGCGTCTTCTGTCGCCCAATTATCTGAGCAGGAAGCAGAACGGACAGAGCAGCGAACCCTGCGGACGCCTCGTGTCTAAGACGAGTTTATAAGAGTTAATAAGAGTTTATCTCTGCGGTAATCCAGAGATGCAGATCAGAGGCTGCTGGAGAAACCGAGTGAAATCTGTCAGAGCGGCAGCAGCAAACCTGCAAGAAAAGAAGAGAAATATTTCTCATGTCTGTGGAAGAAAGAAAGATGTGTGAAAAGCTTTGATTACAAAAGAAAAGAGAGACGAACTACGCTGGACTTTCATGTGGCTTTGTGTGAATGTTCAGATTCAATTATCTCTAAAAGAAAATGGCATACAATTTGTCAAACATCTGGACCTTCATCTTCTCTCTCTCTCTTTCTGTCTCTCTCTCTCTCGGTCTCTCTCTTTCTCTCTCTCTCTCTCTTTCTCTGTCTCTCTCTGTCTGTCTCTCTCTCTTTCTCTGTCTGTCTGTCTGTCTGTCTGTCTCTCTCTCTTTCTCTGTCTCTCTCTCTCTCTGTCTCTCTCTCTCTCAGTCTCTCTCTCTCTCTCTCACTCTCGGTCTCTCTCATTATCTCACTCTCGATCTCTCTCTCTTTCTCTCTCTCTCTCTCTCTCTCTCTGTCTCTCACTCTCGGTCTCTCTAATTGTCTCTCTCTCTCACACACACACACACACACACACACACACACACACACACTCACACTCTCTCTCTCACACACATACACACCCTCTCTCTCTCTCTCTCTTTAATGTCGTGTCCCAACCTCTCTCCTCTCCAGCCTCCATCCTGTATCCCATGAGTGTGATTTTTGAGTAATGGTTCCTGATGGTGCTGTGGCTTTGATCCACACATTATTAGATCCATATGGAGCTCCAGCTGTCCGTTCTCCGTTATTGAGCTCGCGTTCACCGCAGAGAGACGGCATTTATGTCGCTAGGTGTGTGTGTGTGTGTGTGTTTGCATGTTTCTGTCTCATTAGTGTTGGCTGTAGGACAGCTAGCAGTTTCCATCTGTTCTTGAGCCATTCCCTGTCTGTAATCAATATAATCATACTATAATTAATTCAACATTTCCTCTGCACTAGTATTATCTGGCCCTGTTCTGTCTCCTCTGTGTTCCACCATCGCTTTTTTCCTGCCAATCACAATCACACCCTGCCCGTACAGCCATACATCTCTCTAGGTGATGGACCGAACGATAGCGCTTGGGGACGAGGCAGATAGAGACGGAAGGAGAAACATCGTCGTATTTGTCGTCCTTCTGCTTAATTAGCTAATTAAACATTAGCATGCACACTATATCGAATATGGACTAGCATAGCAAGCTAAAGACCGGCTGAATAACGAAATACTTTAAACACGCAGAAGAAGTGACGTAGAAGGAGAAGAAGCGTCTGGGACGGACGGGAGGGATGTTCCTGTGAGTACGCTAAATAGATATGAACTCTAGGGTTGGGGAAAGAACATGATGAGATTATGGCAATTGTTTCTGTGAGAACATTTAGCGGTAAACTTAGCAATTGAGGGTTAAGGGCCTTGCACAGGGGCCCAGCAGTGGCAGCTTGGAGGACGTAGGAATCGAACTCACAACCTTCCGATTGGTAATCCAACACCTTAACCACTAGGCTACCACATCCCAGTTGCGTAGGTATTTGCAACTGAAAAAAACGGGCGTTCCAGGGGTTTCGTTACCACGACACAAAGTGGGCGTGTTTTCGGAAGGTATTGGAAAAATGCCCTCTTTCAAAAAAAACAAAAAAGAGCATACCTACGAAGGACAAAACCGCCATACAGGTAGATTTATTTTATAAAAAACAAATAAACAACCAAAAACTACGGTTAGGGTCAGATTATCAAATAGGCCACGCCTACCTGATGATGCAATATCTGTTACGCTGTTCTGAAATCCCTGGAAATAAGTGCCTGCTGAAGCTCCTGTAAGATAGCTGAAGCTCCTGTAGGAACACCGAGTAGATATTAACTCTAACGTTTGTAGCAGACCTGAGACGGCTGCCTGCCGTTCCTGTAAGAACAGAAGAACTAAGTAAATATTCACACATGTTATGAACAGAAGCAAACATGGATCAAGTTCTCGTAGAACCTGAAGACCTCAAGACGTTCTAGCGGGAACGTAGAGTATATACCGTATATATTAGTGTATGATAGATATAGAACTCTAATACGGTCAGGAACTTCACTAGAGCATTTGGAACGTCGTGAAAGAGATCTGAAGCTGAACGTCGTGGAGCTGTAGGTTCCATTGACCTGTCGATCGGCCCGAACGTACCCGTCATGGCAACCGGCCCGGCGTCACTTATCATTCATTCTTCTCATAGTGTCACTCGACGTTCCCTCGTACACATACGTAACGGAATCGGCAGCGTTTCCCTAACAACCGTGACGACGGCTCCGTCCGCCGGCGAAGTGACGGCCGTGCCGAAGTTCAGAGCCGTCGCTCAGATAAATCGTGTGTTGAGGAATCAAATGCGTGTGTTTGTATTTATTTATTTATTTATTTATTTATTTATTAAACGTGGAATGTCCTTCTTGTTCAGGATGGAAACTTCACCAGGAACTACACGGCGAAGGCACCAGAGAACATCAAACAAGTGGGCCAGTCTGCGTTCGTCGATTTCGGTGAGTAGATCGAACGAGAGCGAACGATTTCACCAGTTAGAACATGAAGCCTGGAGTGTTTCATGTAAACAGTACATCAACAAAATAACGCAGCACAACAAACTGATACGGAACGGAATATCTTCCATGAGAGGAAAAAAAACAAACTACGATTCACGAGCGAATGCTGTCCTTTTAGTATGTTTACTATTGTCCTTAATTGGCTTCATGTAGTGCATTTACAGCCAAAATACAATCTGGATTTCAGCAGGACATTAATAAAATGCACTTATGTCCAGAATCAGATTTAAAGGTGGGGTCTGCGTTGTTTGAGAAACGCTTCGGGACGACAAACTAAACAAAAATGAAAACAAACGTGTAGCCAATGAGCAGAAAGGGGCGGGGCTTGTCGGCGAATATGCGGCGGAGAGAGTGTTCAGTGCGCGTGTGAGATATTAGCAGAAAGCGGTTTTAACATCGACATGGAGGATAAAAACAAAGAAAGAAAGAGAAGAAAGACTTACGATAAGGCAAGAAGTAGGACGTGTTAATATAGGATCAGCTTTCCAGCGCTGGAGAGAACTGAAGGAGCAGGAAGTCGGCCACATATTCACAGGTTGGAGTTTCCCGAGTCAATAACTCCTGAGCTAAACGCTGTTACTACACAAATAACACCTCTTTTCTATCGTAGTAATGTAGAGAGGCAGCTACAACCGCGTTTTGTGTAGTAACAGCGTTTAGCTCAGGAGTTATCGACTCGGGAAACTCCCACCTGTGAATATGTGGCCGACTTTACTTAAGACGCCGAGGCGCTTTTTTCCTTCTCGATAGGTGAGTAACGTTGGTTTTGCTTTGTTACACAGAACTAATATATGCCTTTGTCCTTTACATCATTATGCTTGTGTGGCATTTTTGCTTGTTTGTTTATCTACAATCGTATTGTTCTTCCCTTCAGCTATGATAAAGACACGTTTCTTTCTGTTAGTCGCCCGGGTTACGTATGTATGTATGTGTGGGCGGAGCTATCGATACAGGGGTGGGACCCGTTTGGGTTAGGGGCGTGTTTGTTTTGGTGATTTCAAATGTCAACATTAGCTTTCAAACAACGCAGACCGCACCTTTAACTCCCTTTCTTTTATACGAACTCCACCCTTCGCATTCAGATCCTGCCCGGATGTTCGTGTGCAGTTTCAGTGGTAACCGTCTCAATTTATCTGTATGCTTTCTTTCTATTTAATTAATTCTATTCTATTAATACCATTTCAGGTACATACTGTAGTCACGGCGACACGTACCGGATCGCTCTCATATACCGTAGGTGTTGATATTATATTGTCTAGACTAGACGGAGAAGACGTGATGCATCATTTCTCACCGTGTTCAGGTCATTTTAACGTCAACTCGTTTAAGAGTATCTTTTTATTCTGCCCCCCCCCCCCCCACCTGTCATCGTCTAACAAAGCACAAAGGCTTCTCAGATTAATGGCATTAATCTTTTAATTTCGTTAATGCCCAAGTTTCAGTTCTGCTTTATGAAATATTCAGATGGAATAAAAATGATGATGAACCTCGTCGCTTCAGCGTCGTTACAACAGCGTCTTTCTTTCTCCTTTTAGAACATCCGTGTGTATCTGATATATGTATCATCAATCCCTCGTTATATAATACAGAACCTAATGGAAAGTAGGTCTGATTCAGTGTCTTAGCCAGCCCACACACACACACACACACACACACACACACACTCCTACGCTTTAATCCCCTAACTCTAGCAGGATCCCATTAAACATTTACATTACAAATTTCCTCTTTGCTAAAGCAGATGAGTTGAAGAGGAAGCAGAAACGACACGAGCGCGAGAGAGAGTCTCGTCGAATATAAAAGATTGATGAGCGCGGCGTGACGACCCGTACGATTCAAATGCCGCCTCTCTGTGGATTCTGGCCTTTAGTTCAAAACCAGGTTTTATCTGAGCAAACAAGGATTTCCCCCCACCTTCCCTTTATTCAGTCTGGGCACTGAGGGGAATCCTGTACAAAGTTCTGCCTGTGGCTGGGGGGGATAAAGAGCCCAAACCTGGCAACGAACAAACAGGACTGAAACCTAAATGACTACCGAGGACTAAACGTATATAATTACTAATAGCTAGTTTTAATTTGGTAGTAAAAGTCAACATCAGGGCTCGTGTTCACGAGGATTCTCCGAACGATCTCAGGGAGCTCGTAATTTACCTTCAGAATATCTAACCAGGGATCTAGCTAGAGAGGAGGCGGGGCTTGGAATTCTACACCCTTAAATCTGGTCGTTTATAAACCTTCACTTTGTCTCTATGACCACGTTCACACCGCAAGTCTTAACGCTCGATTCGGATATTTTGCTCAGATCTGATTTTTTTTTGTTTGGCTGTTCACGTTACCTTTTAAAATGTGACCTGTATCAGATACCAGTGTGAACAGTTTGCTGTTTCGAACAGACCCGCATGTGCAAACGAACGATAACGATGACGTCACACGCGGCACGCCGTCGCGCTAAAAAGTCGGCGAGGTTACGGAGGAAGTAATGTGATGTATTCGATGCAAACATTATGAGCTGGTTCACGTAACCACTTTATATAACACTCTTAACACACACACACACACACACACACACACACACACACACACACGTTACCGGTCACGTTTGTGTTACGTTTTCGCCGGCGGAAAAAAAAAAAAAGGTGTGAGAGAGAGAGAGAGAGAGAGAGACAGACAGACAGACAGACAGACAGACAGACAGAGGGAGGTGAGAGAGAGACAGACAGACAGACAGAGAGAGATGAGAGAGACAGACAGACAGACAGACAGACAGAGATGAGAGAGAGAGACAGACAGACAGAGAGAGATGAGAGAGAGAGACAGAGAGAGAGAAAACTTTTTTTTTTTTGCGCTGGCGAAAACTTTTTTTTTTAAACAAACGTGACCGGTAACGTGTGTGCGTGTGTGCGTGTGTGCGTGTGTGCGTGTGTGCGTGTGTGTGTGTGTGTGTGTGTGTGGGTGTGTTAAGCAAAAAAAGTCTTCGCCGGCACATAATTGTGACGAATGTCCATGTAGATTGACATAAAAGTCGCATCAAATCCGCCTCGGCTGTTCACACTGCGGCCACATCAGGAAAAAATCAGATTTGGGTCTGATTCAGGACACATATGGAAGTGGCCCAGATCTGATTTGAAAAAAAATCAGATCTGGGCCAGATTTGAGTGTTCACATTACTCCTGAAGAAGTCTGACCTGGTCACGTGACCCCAAAATAATCGGATTTGGGCCACTTTTACCTGCAGTGTGAACGGGGCCTTAGAGTCTATATGGTGTAGGGATTACGTTCGTGACCGATCGCATTACAGATGTTCTAACATCTGTATGTTATAAATGTAATAAATGTAAACGTCTCCGACACTGAGCAGAAATGTCACAGAGACAAATTCTATCATTTCTGACTCGATGGCATTTCGGCTCGGTTTCAGAGACGTTAGAGTATCTCTAAATGCCATAGCGGCAGAACATATATAAAGTCTGAGATGTTATCTGTAATCCGATTGGTCAGATAAATAATCCCTACATGATCTAATCTTTATCAGATTATTTACTCACTCATTATTAAATATCGTACACGACACATTTCTCCTCCCTCTTCACCTTTAAGAGCATCAGAGGAGAAAATGTCTGAAAGTTCTCCTCACTCCTCCTAACGCTTTCTGACCTTATGAGCTCTTTTAAGGGTTAAGATGCTTTATAAAGGACTTTTATCTTTACTCAGATCTTCTGTTTGATCTGAACTCAAACGTCCACGTTTCTGACGATCGTCACCAGGAGAAACTCTTTACACTAAGGATCTTCATGAATACGAGCTCAGGTTTAGATTTAACCCCTGGGTTTCAGACACGTTCTCTTGTGGATCGCTTTATTTTCTCATACCAACGTGAACAGCTGTTCTGATTTCTACGTTTTTCCTGTTTATCTCTCCTTCATGGCTCGGATCGTCGGTTTATTCTCTCGGGGGCTTTTTACCCCCGGTCACTTCCTGTGTTTTCTGTGATCAGATATCTACCCGACGGTAAAAAGACCAGGTCTAAATGCCCTCCGAAACGGTTTGGAGACGGATATAAAGCCGATGGTACAAACCCCTTCAGGAGGTGGTCTGGGACGCGTTACAGATGAAACTGGACAGGTGTAAATGCATGTGGTTGTTCAAGCCTCATACGTCAGCGCTATACTCCTCCCAAACGGAACTACGTCACTCGCAGGTGATCTTTCACCCAGGCGTCTCGTCGGGGCTTAAAACGCGCTGCTGCCGCCAGCGAAGACGCAGCAAACAGTAAACGCTGTTTTTTGTAGCATAAACGTCGTAACCAGTTTTTACGTCTTCTTTTTGATCGCGTTCTGAAAACCGCGTACACCAAAGTGTGTTCTGTTTCAGTTACCATGGAAATGAGGGCAAATATATTAGCATTTTGGGCGGGAGTAGAAAGATCGGATCGATATCCGATTCGCCGAGACGCGTTTATGTGGTCTGATGTAAACAGGACAGTTTTAACAGATCAGATAGATATGGGATCAGAGACAACACACGAAGTGACCGGGTGTATTAATGCGTCTCACTTTTCCTCTCATTGATCTGTCTTGCACTTTCCTTTCATCATTACCATCAGTTTATTCTGCCGTTATCCGTTTACCTTTACCTTGTTTTCCTTTTCTCTCTTTATTTCCCTTATCCGTATCCGTTCATCTTCGTCTCTTGTTTTATCTCGCGGATGGTTCGCGTTCCACTGTTTATCTCCTTTATCTCTCATTTAGCGGTTTATTTCCCTCTGATTTATTAGCGCACCTTTATATCAGACGCTTCGTTCCGATTCCCGCCCGTCTACCAGATCGACTCATTAGTTTAGCGTTCGGTTCCTTCTTTTTTCCTCTCCATTCGTTTATCAGCTTTTCTCATCTTATACTTCTTATTTATCCGTTTCTCCTTCATCACGTTTTCCGCTCATTTATCCGTCCGTCGTGTTTTTGTCTCATTAGTTTTTCATCTTTCTTTCTTGTCGCCGAATCTCATTTATTCCGTCTTACATTTGTTTAATGACTTCAAATAGTTTCACTCTTTTATTTTTCTTTCCGAACTCATTTTCCGTGTTTATCTCATTTTCCTTTATCGCCGTATAATTCGTTCATCTTCTGTCTGACGGTTTAATCCGATCTCTTTTCCTCCGTTAACACAGTCAGGGCTGTAAACGATCGGACGTCGATCTTTAATGACGTGAAAACGAACTGAAATGAAGTGACGAGCTTCAGAAATGAATGTGTCCGATTGGCTCAAGCCCTGCAGGACGTTTACTGCCACCGTCTGCACTTCCTGCTTGTTCCTGCTTGTCTTTCCTTCGGTCAGTGAAGTTCAGCTCATTTGGATTCAGGTCATGGGATCCGTTTGGCTGTCGCAGAACTTCCCACTTCTTCCGATTCTCGCTCCGAGGTCACGGTCCGTCTGGCCAGTGAGTTCTGAAGCATTCGTCTGAATGTGAGCAGATAATACGGTCCTATAAACTTCAGAATTCATCCTGCTGCTTTTGTCAGCAGTCACATCATCAGTGCGATCTACTGGATGTTTTCGAGGTGACGTTCATCTCGTAGTAAAACCCTTTGTATGTACTCGACTTCGGCACAGATACGCCTACCTCCTGGAGAACCTTCTGCGTCTCTACGACTGTTCTGAAGAGGTTTTTCTGCACCAGGGAAAAAATTTTTTTCTGTCATCTATCTCAAGCCTTTCCGTTCCTCCTCCTCCTCCTCCGAGCGTCTCGGCTTCTCTGATCTCAGCAGAGAAAAGATGTTTATGCAAAACAGCCTAAACCGGTCACTCCTAATGTTGTCACTCTCTCTTCTGGCTTTGTTTGGATTATTTTCAGCCTGAAGCCTTGCTTTGGTTTCAGTCACAGATCTACGGACTTCATATCGACAGCAACGGATGAACAGATGAAAGCAACTCTAGACATTTTATGGTTATATGTAAGTGAGAAAATGAGGGAGTTAAAGGAGGTGTCTGCGTTGTTTGAAAGCCAATGTCGACGTTTGAAATCACCAAAACAAACACGCCCCTAACCCAAACGGGTCCCACCCCTGTACCGATAGCTCCGCCCACACATACATACGTAACCCGGGCGACTAACAGAAAGAAACGTGTCTTTATCATAGCTGAAGGGAAGAACAATACGATTGTAGATAAACAAACAAGCAAAAATGCCACACAAGCATAATCATGTAAAGGACAAAGGCATATATTAGTTCTGTGTAACAAAGCAAAACCAACGTTACTCACCTATCGAGAAGGAAGAAAGCGCCTCGGCGTCTTAAGTAAAGTCGGCCACATATTCACAGGTCGGAGTTTCCCGAGTCGATAACTCCTGAGCTAAACGCTGTTACTACACAAAACGCGGTTGTAGCTGCCTCTCTACATTACTACGATAGAAAAGAGGTGTTATTTGTGTAGTAACAGCGTTTAGCTCAGGAGTTATTGACTCGGGAAACTCCAACCTGTGAATATGTGGCCAACTTCCTGCTCCTTCGGTTCTCTCCAGCGCTGGAAAGCTGATCCTATATTAACACGTCCTACTTCTTGTCCTTATCGTAAGTCTTTCTTCTCTTTCTTTCTTTGTTTTTATCCTCCGTGTCGATGTTAAAACCGCTTTCTGCTAATGTCTCACACGCGCACCGAACACTCTCTCCGCCCATATCGACAAGCCCCGCCCCTTTCTGCTCATCGGCTACGCGTTTGTTTTGATTTTTGTTTTGTGAAGCATTTCTCAAACAACGCAGACCCCACCTTTAACACACACCTGGCCACGGGAACATCCGTGCAGCCAGTCTTTTGATTACTTTTGGTCCCAGTGTGTAAATACTGTAACTGACAGAAAAAGAACAATAACTTCGTTAACGTACGAATATTTACGGATTTTAGAATCAGTGTTAATTTTCACTTCCTATAGAATCCTATTTTCTGCAATTATTCATCTTTTGTTTTATTTTTGTTTCTTTTATTTGCTCGAACTTCGTTTCCGTCCCAGTTGACCGAGCGTCCTATTTTTTTTTTTATTCTGGTCTCTTTGTCCTCTCTCACTTTTCTCATTTCCTCCTCGTCGTGTTTATCTCACGTCCTCTCTTTATCTCCTCTGCTTCTAACGTATCAGTTTATTCATCAGGTTTTAATCGCTGGTCCTTTTTAACCTCTTGTTTTATAGAATTATCTTCCATCTCTTTTATCGTCTGGCTTGTTGTTCTCTCGGCCTCGCGTCCTTCGATATTCGTCTAAAACTAGAATCTGGGGACGTTCGAGCTCAGTGAAGTCCGTATTGACTTAAGACCGTTGTAGCCAATTTATATCCCTAAAATAAGTCTAGCGTGAAAAAAGCTGGAGATGAAAATTGATTTGTTGATGATTAATGGCCTTTGTACAGTCTGTTTGGCCCAAAGATCCTGCTACAGTCACAGGAAAAGATGACAACGTGTGCAGCCTTTAATCGGGTTCTGTTTAACGAGCACGTCGGACATTAACGAGGTTCACTGTTTAGTAAACAGCGTGAGGTTTAAAATGAAGTCTAATTAACATATTAGCTAATAGAGAACCTCCATCAATAAGATATAAGATACGAAGGCGGGGATATAGAATGAAGAAGAGAAAGAAAAAGAGAGGAAAAAAAGGAGACGGAGTAAGAAATGAAAAAAGATGGAGTGAAGGAAACCGTAAGGAAGGAAAGAAAAACAGAAGAGCGAAAGCGAAAGAAGAGAAGAGCGAATAAAGAAGAGAAAACAAAGATGAGAATCGAACGAACGGCCGAGAAAGGGAGACGGAAGAAAGGAGAGAGTGGAAGGATGAGGAAGATGACCGCATGAAGATGGGCCACTGGAGAGAGAAGAATGAAAGTCAAGAGAGGGATAAAGAGAGAGAGAGAGAAAGACTGGACTGGGAGAGTGCAAGAAAGAATAATGAACAGAAAAGAGGAAAGAAAGGAGAGAAGAGATGAGCGGAGGATGAAAGTAAGAGGAAAGAATGCGATTGTAGAAGAAGCGACAGAGAGAAAGAGGAGTGCACACCAGCGTCAATGTGATTTATGAGGATGAATGGAGGTGGGAATCGGCTGAGACATGTAGGAGTGTGTGTGTGTGTGTGTGTGTGTGTGTGTGTGTGTGTGTGTGTGTGTGTGTGTGTGTGTGTTCGGCTGGGTCGATGTCATCCACACAGATAAAGCTTTATTAAACATGATATTAATGCTACAGACTCGTTCCACTGTAAATGGCTTTTTATTCCGCCGGTTCCTCGTCAGTCTCGCGAGGTTCCGTAACGAATCACGCCGCCGTTTTATCGCACAATTAGTGAAACCTTTGGATATTTGTCCCATTGCGCTGGCGAGAATCACATGACCAACATGCAGGAGCTAACAGCACTGTTACCTGGCTCGCTAACACCTGAGGGTCAATTTCAGTCGTGTATTTCAGTCCTTTATTTATAAAGTTGTATAGATGATCTAGTTTGTACTACAGCTTGTGCTTCGTCACACAGAACAGGTGAAAACATTCGATTATTAATCCTTATTATTAATTATTAATTCGATTACTAATCCTAGTCAATGGCTTGGGGCATCAGAGACCAGGGGGAGACCAGGGAGAGACCGGGGGGGGACCAGGGAGGGAACAGGAAGAGACCAGGGGGAAAACCAGCTCGGCAGATCAAATACTGTCAATGGCTTGGGGGATCAGAGACCTGTGTGTGTGTGTGTGTGTGTGTGTGTGTGTGTGTGTGTGTGTGTGTGTGTGTGTGTGTGTGTGTGTGTGTGTGTGTGTGTGTGTGTGTGTGTGTGTGTGTTGGTCTTCCCTGTTCCCTCCCTGGTCCCGGGCAGGGAGGGAACAGGGAGAGACCGGGGGGGACCAGGGAGGGAACAGGGAGGGACCAGGGGTGTACCAGGGAGGGATGAAGGAGGGAATGGGGAAGACCAAGGAGAGACCGGGGAGAGACCAGGGAGAGACCAGGGAGAGACCGGGGATCTGCTGCTGTGACATTTAACAAATGATTCATTCCACATTTAATATGTCAGAATCAGTCAACAGTAAACATTAATAACATTCTGTCTGAAAACCAGCTAAAGATAAACACTGTGTTTTCTGTTTGGGTTCATTATGAGCTTCAGTGTTTACTGATGCTTCATGGCTTTGTGGTGATGACCTGTCCTTGTCCAACACACACACACACACACACACACACACACACACACACACACACACACACACACACACACACAC
>NC_062518.1:1854921-1862421 GCF_022655615.1 Tachysurus fulvidraco
CAGCACTTAAGAGAGTTCTGTATATGTTTAGAGCCACTGATGATCCGTCCAAGCCCGTAAACGAGAGAACGAACGACTGGATTTATTCAGAAGTTCTGATTGGTTCAAATGCTGGCCAATGAGCACGAAGCAGCTCCTCTGCAGAGGAATGTCACGAGCGTATGTTCACTCCACACAGTGTGTGAATGTAATCTCATCCACAGCTCATCATCTGTCATGATTATTATACACTCTGTCCTTCTGATAGACGGCTTACTCTCCGAATGTCACGTCCGTAATGAGGGGCACGGGTTTATCTTTGCTCTCTCTCTCTCTCTCTCTCTCTCTCTCTCTCTCTCTCTCTCTCTCTCTCTCTCTCTCTCTCTCTCTCTCTCTCTCTGACACACACACAAAACATGGCCTCTGTCATCACCACACATGCACATCACACACACACACACGCCGAGTCCCACGGCTCGTGTCCACATTTGTACATCTGTCATAGAGAGAAAGGGATAAAGAGAGATGGACAGAGAGAGAGAACAAGGGGGGGTGAGAGGGTCGTTGGCTCGTCATGGGTGATGGTCTTCACTTGCGGAGACGGAGAAGAAGAATAAGATCTCATCTGTTTCTGCTCCCTTCTTTTGTTCTTCTATTCATTGCTTGTTCGTCGCATCTCTCTTTATTCTTTACCTCCGTAGGACTCCATACAGTAGGTTATACGTCGGATGCGACGTACGGAGAGGTTTGAGGTCGTAGCCATGACAACACTTTCGTGTTGAAGAATTATTCGAGCCTGTCGTAGAAACGGCACGAAAAAGAAGGAAGGAAGAGAGGAAGAAGGGAAGAAAGAAACAAAAGCAACATGAGTAAACAGGTCGTACTGCTTGGCTGCAGCCGTTAGCCTGACGCGTCATGCTGTAATTAGTTGGCATTTTCATTTGTGGAATGCCCAGGGACATCTTAATCTCTGTAATGTGATTGTGTGTGTGTGTGTGTGTGTGTGTGTGTGTGTGTGTGTGTGTGTGTGTGTGTGTGTGTGTTAGTATATAAGCCATCTTCGGCAGGTGAAGTGTATAAACACGTGACGTAAAACACATTGAAAATAAAATGCAACTATAAATGAATAAACATGTTGATCGTGTGTTATAACACTCTGATGTGCTGTTATGAACATACTCACTTCAGGGTGGTAACATTACTCCACCATGTCGGTATTTATTTTGCTGTAACAGTACGACGTGGTTTTGGATTCCTGACTCTGTCGGAGCGATTAGCGCCCCCTAGTGTCCGGCATGTTCGGTGGTTATTAAGAACAGAGACATTATAACTGCTCTATGAGTCCACGATACTTTTATATCATCTGATTTTAATACCAACAGGTCTATAAGTCTAGCTTCGGTTCACGCGTCCTAACGAGGTTTCCCCAACCCTCCACCCCACAAACCACTCGTAAACCGATGCTCCATTAGCTTTCTCTTCACCGCTGTGTTTTCCCTCTGCTTCCTTCTTTCATCAGATCCAAACGGGCCCCTCTATTTCGGCCCACCAGGGACACAGATTTTAATTTCTTGGCTTAATGAAGCGCCAGGGTTCGGTTCGGGGGGAAAAGACGAGGCAGGCTGAGAGCTAGAGCGAGCACGGAGTCGGAGGAAGTGCACTCTGAGAGCATTTATATTCTGCTTGCTTCTCTCTCCATCCAACACATCCCATTACCAGCAGGAAGGCCATTAATGAGTTCGCTCTCTTTCTCCGTCTGTCTTTCTCAGCCAGTTTTTGTCTCTTTCGCTCTCAGCGCTTTACTTTCTAGCTGTGTAAGTGAAATGTCGAAAATATGCAGCGTGACATTCGAAACCCACTTTTGTCTGACGCCGGTTCTGCAGAACCTCCACCGTTAGCACCGACGCAGGGTACAAGTGATCATCTCCTGTGTATATCTTACGCTTGGGTCAATGCACATGGATAAATATTTAAAGTCGTCCCTTTAATTATATCGACTCACTAAATACCACAGATTCATTCATTCATCCATTCATTTTCTACCGCTTATCCGAACTACCTCGAGTCACGGGGATCTCAGGCGTCATCGGGCATCGAGGCAGGATACACCCTGGACGGAGTGCCAACCCATCACAGGGCACACACACACACACTCTCATTCACTCACACACACACACACACACACACACACACTATGGACAATTTTCCAGAGATGCCAATCAACCTACCATGCATGTCTTTGGACCGGGGGAGGAAACCGGAGTACCCGGAGGAAACCCCCGAGGCACGGGGAGAACATGCAAACTCCACACACACACAGGGAATCGAACCCCCGACCCTGGAGGTGTGATGCGAACCTGCTAACCTCTAAGCCTACCACAGAGTTATTTCTATTATTTATTTCTTTTTATCAGTAAACTCACTGTTCCAGGGATTTGGTAGCTCAGTGGTTAAGGTGTTGGGCTATTGATCGGAAGATCATGGGTTCGAACCCCAGCTGCCACTGCTGGGCCCTGAGCAAGGCCCTTAACCCTCAGTTACTAAGTTGTAAGTCACGCTGGATAAGGGTGTCTGCTAAATGCCGTAAATGTAAATGTGAATCTCCAGAGCAGCAGAGTTCCTCATGCACAGGCTCCATCAATAAGGGCACCGTTGCTGAATCTTGTTCCGTAACCAACGGCGTTCATCACGCCTCTCAATTCATAATCTGTCATTCAGATTTACGTATCATTAGTCGCGTAATTACGCATCAGTCTTATTAAATATCAGTCTCATTATTAATTAGCCAACTCCTAGATCCTACCGCTCATACACACCGGAAAGGAGAAATCACTAAAACAGGTACGATCAGAAAATGTAATTATACATCATCGTGAAAACGTCCGGGTGCCGAGACATCGATACACACTCGCTTAAGTGTGTGTCGATCATCAACGGCTCGAGACAGACGACTGATAATCGTTCGTGTCAGTGGTTTTAATGGCGACGGTACCCTCGCGGACACGGAGTATCGGGATCGTTCAGTGCGTTTCAGCCCCAAAGTTTTTCTTCTTCTTCTATTCGAAGGAATACCGCAGGCGTTTGTGGCGAAGTGACACGATCGGAGCAGAACTCAGGCTCGACCCGAGAAACCACCTCGCACGCCTCAGGACTTCACAGCTTCACCGCCCACACGCATGTGTTTAGTACATTTCTTACTAAAAATAACACAGATAATCGTTGAACACGTGTCGTTTTATTTATAATCAACGTTTCGGGATAACGGGCACAGGCGCTAGCTGGGCTTATCACTGCTGTCACTACGGTTACGACACGAGTGACACGGGCGAGTTTACACTGCTGTCGGAGTGGAACTTTTGACAGCGGACATATGGACGGAGGAAAAACCCACACCACACTGTTTACTCCACACCGATATGAGCATAGTTTAATTTATTAATGAACCGCAGAGAACGGCTTACAGATTTAAAGGTGAGGTCTCCATTGTTTGAGAAACGCTTCAGATAACCGAGTCGGGACGACAATCTAAACAAAAATCAAAACAAACGTGTAGCCGATGAGCAGAAAGGGACGGGGCTTGTCGATATGGGCGGAGAGAGTGTTCGGTGCGCGTGTGTGACATTAGCAGAAAGCGGTTTTAACATCGACATGGAGGATAAAAACAAAGAAAGAAAGAGAAGAAAGACTTACGATAAGGACAAGAAGTAGGACGTGTTAATATAGGATCAGCTTTCCAGCGCTGGAGAGAACTGAAGGAGCAGGAAGTCGGCCACATATTCACAGGTTGGAGTTTCCCGAGTCAATAACTCCTGAGCTAAACGCTGTTACTACACAAATAACACCTCTTTTCTATCGTAGTAATGTAGAGAGGCAGCTACAACCGCGTTTTGTGTAGTAACAGCGTTTAGCTCAGGAGTTATCGACTCGGGAAACTCCGACCTGTGAATATGTGGCCGACTTTACTTAAGACGCCGAGGCGCTTTTTTCCTTCTCGATAGGTGAGTAACGTTGGTTTTGCTTTGTTACACAGAACTAATATATGCCTTTGTCCTTTACATCATTATGCTTGTGTGGCATTTTTGCTTGTTTGTTTATCTACAATCGTATTGTTCTTCCCTTCAGCTATGATAAAGACACGTTTCTTTCCGTCAGTCGCCCGGGTTACGTATGTACGTGTGGGCGGAGCTATCGATACAGGGGTGGGACCCGTTTGTGTTAGGGGCGTGTTTGTTTTGGTGATTTTATATGTCAACATTGGCTTTCAAACAACGCAGACCCCTCCTTTAATGTTGTGGAACATCCGAGAACCGAGTCTGCTGCGATAACCAGTCGTTTTTTCACCAGCCACACTCTGTCGCTCCATCTCTTTCTTCTCGTCTCTCTATTTTTTTTCTCTCTTTACCAAGTAACCAAAAAAAAAATCAATGTTCCAAAAGTGCTTAACGAAGTGTTTAAAAAGCAGCGACTACATTTTAGTATCCATTACAACAACTTACTCTGTTTAACAGCAACACAAATGAAATGAGCTTTTATCCTCAGAGTGTGTGGAGTGTCTGCTATAGGACCTGAATGTCCCTGATGATATTAACAAGATCATTAATATTAAACACACACATTACTGCTGGAGCTGCTGCTGGTCAGTATGCGGTGTAATAGATATGATGGGATTTATTAGTTACTCATCATCAGTCAGCTCAGACCTGCTGTACACCACTGTATTAGTGTAGTACTGTAATACCGTAATACCGTAATACTGTAATACTCTAATACTGTAATACCGTAATACTGTATTACTGTAGTACTGTAATACTGTAATACTCTATTACTCTATTACTGTAATACCGTAATACTGTAATACTCTATTGCTGTAATACTGTAATACTCTAATACCGTAATACTGTAATACTCTAATACTGTAGTACTGTAATACTGTAATACTCTATTACTCTATTACTGTAATACCGTAATACTGTAATACTCTATTGCTGTAATACTGTAATACTCTAATACCGTAATACTGTAATACTGTAATACTGTAATACTGTAATACTCTATTACTGTAATACTCTATTACTCCATTACTGTAATACCGTAATACTGTAATACTGTAATACTGTAATACCGTAATACTGTAATACTGTAATACTGTAATACTGTAATACCGTAATACTGTACTGTAATTCAGGGAAATGTCCAATAGTGTCACAAATAAAATAATAACAGAGAGTAACCGCCTCCATTTTATCTCTCTCTCTCTCTCTCTTATTTCTCTCTCTTGTGCTCTCCCTCTCTTTCTCTCTCTCTCTCTCTCTCTTTCTTGCGCTCTCTCTCTTTCTTGCGCGCTCTCTCGTGTGCGCTCTCTCGTGTGCGCTCTCTCTTGCGCGCTTTCTCTCGTGCTCTCTCTCTCTTTCTCTCTCTCACGCTCTCTCTCACTCTCTCTCTCTTTCTTTCATTCTCACACATTCTCTCTCTCTCTCTCTCTTTCTCTCTCTCTTTCGCACTCTCTCTCTCCTGTGCGCTCTCTCTCTCGCACTTTCTCTCTCTGTCTCTTTCTCTCTCTGTCTCTTTCACTCTCTCTCACACACACATTCTCTCTCTCTCTCTCTCTCTATCTCTTTCGCACCTTCTCTCTCTCTCGCACTTTCTCTATCTCTTTCTTTCGCACTCTCTCTCTCTCATGCTCTCTCTCTCTCTCTCTCTCTCTTCTTTCTCTCTCTCTTGTGCTCTCCCTCTCTTTCTCTCTCTCTCTCTCTCTCTCTTTCTTGCGCTCTCTCTTGCGCTCTCTTGCGCTCTCTCTTTCTCGCTCTCTCT
This sequence comes from Tachysurus fulvidraco, assembly GCF_022655615.1. Taxonomy (NCBI): domain Eukaryota; kingdom Metazoa; phylum Chordata; class Actinopteri; order Siluriformes; family Bagridae; genus Tachysurus; species Tachysurus fulvidraco. The sequence continues at coordinate 1,860,712 of NC_062518.1, forward strand.
CGTGTGCGCTCTCTCTTGCATCTTGCGCGCTCTCTCTCGTGCTCTCTCTCTCTTTCTCTCTCTCACGCTCTCTCTCACTCTCTCTCTCTCTCTTTCTTTCACTCTCACACACTCTTTCTTTCACTCTCACACACACTCTTTCTATTGCTCTCTCTCTTTTGCACTCTCTTTCGCACTCTCTCTCTCTCTCCTGTGCGCTCTCTCTCTCGCACTTTCTCTCTCTTTCTCTCTCTCTTTCTTTCACTCTCTCACACACATTCTCTCTCTCTCTCTATCTCTTTCTTTCGCACTCTCTCTCTCTCTCCTGTGTGCTCTCTCTCTCTCTCTCTCTCTCTCTGTATATATATATTTCCATCTCTCTCTGATGACCCACAGCAGTGTCATTTGTTCCACGATTGTATTCTCGATGCTTGTACAGCGAACACATTCTTGTTCTGCACTAATTCAGATGATGATCCATGTTACAGCAGCAAAGAAAAAGAAACGCAAATATATAAAAGAACAAAGACAGAAAGACTTGTTTAAAGTCTTGCGTGCCGCAGTTCACATGCGGCGTGTACGATGCCGTCTAGACTTTCCCGGTGTGTTTTGTAGAGTTTGTGTAATGTTGCTGCGTATGTCTGGATCTGTGTTCTTGATTTTGACTCTGCCTCTTAATTTTTGCCGCCTCTAATAAACACTTCATAATTAGGAGCGACTGAGACGCTTTTTTTTTTTTTCCGTAGTTTGTTAATTATGAAGTGTCTGATTATCCTGGATGACACTGATTAGCTTCCGGCTCCCACTCTCACTGATTAGGTGTGTGTACGAGTGTGTGTTGTGCTCGTGTGTGGGTGTGTATTTAACAACTACATTCTCCTAGTCGTGGTTTAATATATATGTTTTTTTTTTTTATTTTACAGCTTTAATTAAGTACATTTCAAACTGATTAAAGGTTAGTGCAGAAAAAAAATCAACCTAGATCCTAGATGTTTCTTGGTGAGCATCAGTATGCTGTTGGAGTGAAGAACTCGAGTGTCCTGCACTGAGCCCTGACTCTGACTCAACACCTTTGAGTCTCCTCAACATCCCGACATCACAGTCTGATCTCACCGATGCTCTTGTAGCCGAATGAACGCAAACCCACAAGTGAAGATCGTTATAGCAGCAAATACAGGGGGAATAATTCTGGACTGAGAGGTTGAAAAACCACGTACCGGTCTGTTGTGGTTTTTTGAGCTACGTTCCTACCCTCACCTATGGTCATGAGCTTTGGGTCATGACCGAAAGGACGAGATCCCGGATACAGGCGGCCGAAATGAGTTTCCTCCGCAGGGTGGCTGGGCGCTCCCTTAGAGATAGGGTGAGGAGCTCGGTCACTCGGGAGGAGCTCAGAGTAGAGCCGCTGCTCCTCCACATCGAGAGGAGTCAGCTGAGGTGCCTCGGGCATCTGTTCCGGATGCCTCCTGGACGCCTTACTGGGGAGGTGTTCCGGGCATGTCCAACCGGAAGGAGGCCCCGGGGAAGACCTAGGACATGCTGGAGGGACTATGTCTCTCGGCTGGCCCGGGAACGCCTCGGAATTCCCCCGGAAACGCTGGAGGAAGTGTCTGGGGAGAGGGAAGTCTGGGCGTCCCTGCTTAGACTGCTGCCCCCACGAACCGGCCCCGGATAAGCGATAGAAAATGGATGGATGGATGGGTGTGATGGCAAGGGGTGCACATACTTTAG
>NC_062518.1:1867421-1868938 GCF_022655615.1 Tachysurus fulvidraco
CTCTGTCTGGGGAAGGAAAGGAGGCCCGCGGGCACGAGGGGAAGCACACACGAGGGGATGAGAGGACCGCAAGGGTGGCCAGGGACCCCCCACGCGCGCGCACACACACACCAACCACCACACACACACACACACACGCGCGCCGCGCGCGCGAGCTCACACCACAACACACACACACGAACACACACTCGCGCGCGCGCGGCGCACACACACCACACACACAGAAAAACAACACGTCGAGAGCGAGCTAAAAAAAAAACAAACAAAAAAAATAAAAAAAAAAACATCCATAACACACACAATGAAAGTAACAAAGCTATATCACGGAAAAACCACACAACAAAACAAACAAAAACCACCCACAACCACAAACAAAACTAAGTCACACACCAACACAGCGAGCGCGCGAGCGCGCGCGCAACAAACACACACTAACACACACACACACACACACACCACACACACACACACCAACAAGAGAGAGGGGCGCTCTCTCACACACACACACCACACACACACACGACACACACACACGCGCGCGCGCGCGCGAGCACCACACACACACAGACACACACACACAGTACACACACCACACACGCGCGCGGGCGCACACACCACACACACACAACACACCCAAACACACACAACACACAGACACCAAACCACACGCGCGCGCGCACACACACACCCACCCACACACAAAACAGACACACACAAGAAAACACAACACACGGGGCGCGCGCAGCGAGGAACACACACACACAACAAACCCACCCACAAAACGGGCGCGCGCGCGCACACACGCACCACCACACAAGCACACACACACAAACACACAACACACACACGGGCGCGAGCGCCACAACACAAACACAAAAACGAAAGAGAGCAAAACACCGCACGCACGAGCGCACCACACAAACAAACACACAAACACACGCGCAACACACAACACACACAAACCACACACACAGACACACCACAACACACCGCGCTCTCCTCTCTAGCGCGCGAGCACAACACAAACACACATCTCTCTAGCACAACACAACCACCACCAACACACAGACACACCACCAAACACAGCCTGAGTTTTAGTGACAGGCTTAGACAGCTTAATTAATAAATTAATCATAAATAATAAATAAGAATAATGAAAAAAACAGGTTGAAACAAAAAAAGCGGGGTGTCTACAAACATCCAGAGTTTGCTTTCTTTTTTTGTTTTGTGTCAGTGGATGAAAATCCGAATATGGTGGGAAGCAATCCAGCGTCCAAACGGCAGAAGAAGGAAACGTGGGTCATGGCAAAGACGTAGGGTATGTAGGGTGTAGAGAATGTAAGGTTAGGCGCGGAATCATATAAATTAACTGCACTAGTTTTGCCTGAAAAAAAAACAAAAAACACTCTTGTTTTTTTTGCTTTTCTGCCAAATGGACTCAAAGAGTTCTCACAATGTGGTCGTCCTAGAGTTAAAACAACACTTTGGGGCAACAAGTGAATCATAAATAACTTATA
>NC_062518.1:1874438-1876938 GCF_022655615.1 Tachysurus fulvidraco
AAGAGGAAGCTTGAGAGACAGGAGGCGGGAGAGAGGAAGCATGAGAGAGAGGAAGCGGGAAAGAGGAAGCTTGGGAGAGAGGAGGCGGGAGTGTGTCGGGGGAAACATGCTGGAAATGTTGCCTGAAAACAGGTGTGGGAAAAATTGTGAGGAAACACAATATCCAAGTTCCACAAGAAGCTGAAGGAGATGAAGGGATTAAATAAAGACAGGAAGGAAAGAGGGAGGAAGGACATGGAAAGAAAGGATGAGGGGAACTGTATGGATAGGAACAAAGAGGAAATATGTTCAAAAGGATGAATGAAGCAAAATGGAAATAAACAAAGGAAGAAGGAGAATGAAAAAGTTAATGGAAGGGAAAAAAAGAAGGAAATGAAAGTGACTGAAGGAAGAAAGGGAAAGAAAAACAGACAGAAGAAGAAAAATGTGAATAATGGAAGAAAGAAAACTTACTAAAAAGGAATAAAAGAAACAGAATGGACGATTATTTCACATCAGCTTCTGTTCCTCTCTCTCTCTCTCACACACACACACATACACACACACACACACACACACACACACATACACACACACACACACACACACACACACACACACATTTTATATCTGCCTTTTTTGACACAATTTGCAGGTGTTTTGTCTTTGCTCTTTCGTTTGTACACACACACACACACACACACACACACACACACACACACACACACACACACACACACAGCTGGTGACCGCAGTGTGATTGCATATGTATGACGTGCAGCAGTTCACAGCGAGGGCGACATTAATGAGCTCGTCTGCCCTTCTCTCACACACTGAGAGGCTTCAGCCTGCTGCTAACGCACGCGTGTCTGTGTGTGTGTGTGTGTGTGTGTGTGTGTGTGTGTGTGTGTGTGTGTGTGTGTGTGTCCAGTGCATCTTCATCATCCTCATTAACATCATTAACAAAACAGCCCATCATCACCAGACCTCGTACTTGGTCAGAGTTTTCTAAAAACTCTGCTGTACTTTGTGGACTAAAAGACGTCGTCCGATCTCACGCAGAGTTAAACGTCTCGTGTCTCTGGTGGGCTTGTGATCGGATTCGGATCGGATTCGGATCGGATCCTAACTATCAGTGAGCGATGATGGTATCGACTCATTCTTTGTTCTTTTCATCCAAGCTTTAGGTTCCCGGGGTTCTGTTTAAAATCCTCTACAAAGTCAAACGTGGCTGAATTTTGTTCCTTTCCTTCTTTTCCCTCTTCCTTTCTTCCTATTTCTCCGCATCCTTTATTTTTCCTTTCTTTCTTAATACTTCATTTTAATCCTTCTTTCTTCCTCATGTGCCTCATTCCCTCCTCTCCTCTCTTTCTTCACTTTTCCTTCTTTTCTTTTTTACTTTCCTGTTCCTACATTTTCTTGCTTATGGTCTTTTTCACCCTTTTTGTCCACAAATTAAACTGCAGATCACATTTGTTCATTTCTTTTGTGTGTGTGTGTGTGTGTGTGTGTGTGTGTGTGTGTGTGTGTGTGTGTGTGTGTGTATCTGCGTTCACTCAGCTATCCAGCTTTACGCTGCCCTGTTGCTAGGCGATGCTGGTCCACCTCGTTCACCTGTGTTTAGCGAGTCTCGTCTCGTTCGTGGATCAGGATTAATGTGCAGCAAACGGCTCTCGCTCCGTCGCGGCGTAGCGTCAACATCAATACGGCTCAGGCGACAGGACGCCGATGCAGAAACGCTCAGCTGTCTCATAGCTCTAGGGACAAGACGGGGCACGGCTGCATCTATACACCTCCCCTGAGGTTGCACCATTGTGTTCGAGGAACTTCAGGAGGACGGAGCTTAAAAAACTCGCCAGTCAGACGTCAGTCATGCGCGGATCAGATGCGTCCTCATGACTCACGACACTGTAGACATCAGAAAACAGCTGCATGGTGTTTCTTTATCGAATATAACGACTGTGTTCAGTTCTGTACACACTGATCCACTCTAAACACACACCGTACAGTAACGACGACTGTGTTCGGTTCTGTACACACTGATCCACTCTAAACACACACCGTACAGTAACGACGACTGTGTTCAGTTCTGTACACACTGATCCACTCTAAACACACACCGTACAGTAACGACGACTGTGTTCGGTTCTGTACACACTGATCCACTCTAAACACACACCGTACAGTAACGACGACTGTGTTCGGTTCTGTACACACTGATCCACTCTAAACACACACCGTACAGTAACGACTGTGTTCAGTTCTGTACACACTGATCCACTCTAAACACACACCGTACAGTAACGACGACTGTGTTCAGTTCTGTACACACTGATCCACTCTAAACACACACCGTACAGTAACGACTGTGTTTAGTTCTGTACACACTGATCCACTCTAAACACACACCGTACAGTAACGACGACTGTGTTCGGTTCTGTACACACTGATCCACTCTAAACACACACCGTACAGTAGCGACGACTGTGTTCAGTTCTGTACACACTGATCCACTCTAAAC
>NC_062518.1:1881938-1901938 GCF_022655615.1 Tachysurus fulvidraco
CATGACACTGTTACACATGACACTTACACATGACACTGTTACACATGACACTGTTACACGTGACACTGTTACACGTGACATTGTTACACGTGACACTGTTACACGTGACATTGTTACACATGACATTGTTACACGTGACTGTTACACATGACACTGTTACACATGACACCGTTACACGTGACACTGTTACACGTGACACTGTTACACGTGACATTGTTACACATGACATTGTTACACGTGACACTGTTACACTTTACACTATTACACATGACACTTGTGTGAAGATATAAAAAGTAATAAAAGTTTTGAGTGAATCAGAAACACAATTTAACAGTTTTCCTTTATTCTTTTACCTTTCAGTTTTAAATCAGAGCTTCATTACCATGAATACTGAGTTAAAGCATGTAAATCTCTCTTTCTCTCTCTCTCTCTCTCTCTCTCTCTCCCTCTCCCTCTGAGCAGTGCTCAGCAGCAGGCGTTTCTCCTGGAGAACGTGCCGTGTAATAACGTGAGCTGTAAAGAAGCAGGACGCATGTTCCGCGTGCACTGGGACCAGTCGGACCTGAACGCCATCCCCAAAGCCGCCGTTGCCACGTTCTTCGACATCTATGAGGATGTGAGTCTTTTTCTCTTTTATATTCTTGCTCATCTTCAAGACATTTACATTATGGGCCTTGCTCAGAGGCTTAGCAGTGGCACCATGGTGGACCTGGGATACGAACTCATGACCTTTCGTCCAGTAGTCCAACACTTTAACCACTAAGCTTCCACATCTCTTTAAACGTCTTTCCTGTAAACATATTTACTAAAGTGGTTAAGACACTGAAAGCACCGCCAAGAATTGATGCAGTTCATCTTAATCCACTAGATTCACCACTGGTGTGTTCCAGACACCGTTTCTTCCATACAGGCAGCCAGAACTTTTTCTTAGTGTCTCTCCTGAGTAACGAGCGAGTGTGAGAGTCGATGCTCTGATCATGCAGAGAGCAGTGAAGCACGCTGGGTAATTTGTACTGAAAGTGGAGGTGTCTCTGGTGTTCAGTCCTGTTTCACAGCTGTAATTGTCCTTCCCTGGTGTGTGACCCAGGACCCGTCCTTCCCTCACGACTCTAACGAGGTAGACTGATGTTCTGTCCATGCCTCACCTGAGACCAGTGGGTAACCTCTCACCTCCACAACCTCCATATTCACTCTCTGGGCTTTAGCTGTGCACCAAATCCACCAACACCACCTGAGCACTTCAGGTCTTAGTGACGGTGTTTATTTCCAGCAAGATGATTTTTTTTTTTTAAATTCCAGCCCAAACGTAACAAACCAAAAGGAATTCATTCATTCATTCACTCTACCGCTTATCCGAACTTCTCGTGTCACGGGGAGCCTGTGCCTATCTCAGGCGTCATCGGGCATCGAGGCAGGATACACCCTGGACGGAGTGCCGACCCATCACAGGGCACACACACTCTCATTCACTCACACACACACACACACACTACGGACAATTTTCCAGAGAATCCAATCAACCTACCATGCATGTCTTTGGACAGGGGGAGGAAACCGGAGTACCCGGAGGAAACCCCGAGGCACGGGGAGAACATGCAAACTCCACACACACAAGGTGGAGGCGGGAATTGAACCCCGACCCTGGAAGTGTGAGGCGAACGTTCTAACCACTAAGCCACCGTGCTCCAGCAACAAATCATTTATTTATTTATTTATTTATTTATTTATTTATTTATTTATTTATTTATTACATTCCCACAAGGTTAAATCCATCTGTTAAAACCTGCCCACACACACACACACACACACACACACACACAAACACACATGCGCTCGGGTCAGCGAGAGTTATCACCAATATTTTCTCCAGTCCGTTAAAGACATCTGAAAGACATTTTGCTGGGACAGTCACGAGTGAAGATCGGTTAAATACAGAAAGGAAGCTGAGCTCACATTCGCTACTCGTCACGGTCTGACGCTCGCACGCTGCCTAATCCTCGCGCTTAACATTACCGTGAGGTTCAAGTGGCGCTACGTTATCAAGGCATGTTTAAACATAAATCATCCATAGAGCCCAATCCAGCATACAAATCCATCTGCATTTCTAAAAGGTTCCGGTTCACGATCCTCCTTCGGAAGAAGACTATAGTAGAAGAACACAGAAGGTGAGAAAAAGTGGCTTCGAGGCTTCGTGATCTCGACAAACCGATGGCGAGGCCGAGCGCTATGGGACCATGAAGTCAGACTCCAGGGCTATTTTAAATTAGAGAACAAGAATTTTGACGTCTTTAAGGACGCCTTCACCTACGCAGGGCTCGGTCCTGGACCAGAACAACCAGCTCTGGACCTTCCTCATAGGGTGGTCTCAGTATTGTGGTAGGGTTCCTCTGTACTCAGAAGCCCTGTCCTGACCTGTTAACTATAAAAAAGTGTGTGTGCATGTGCGTGTGTGTGTGTGATTTTAATTGTCCTTGGCTGGTAGATGGAGACATTTCCATGGTCACTAAGATGCCAAAATGTCCTCCTGTCTCTCTCAGCTCAGTTCACCTCATTTCACTAACTTTATTACTCCAAGCAGATAAAATTACAGCATTGCGAGTTTAATCAGTACGTAGCATGTCGCAATCAGCACAAATCATTTCAGATGTTACTACTGCAAACAGAATCATAAGGTCTAGACACGAAAATAATGCATGTATTTGGTGTGTGTGTGTGTGTGTGTGTGTGTGTGTGTGTGTGTGTGTGTGTGTGTGTGAGAACATGATGTGTGAAACAATGTGATGTACAAAACATCCATTTAAAGCAGACAATGATTTAATAGATGACAGAAATTACAGGTTAGCGTTTATACAGGGTGTGTGTGTGTGTGTGTGTGCGGGCGTGTGTGTGTGTGTGCGGGCGTGTGTGTGTTTGTGTGTGTGTTTCTGCCTGCACGCACAAGCAAGTGGTCATGACCCCAATCATCTCGTATCACAGAGGGACGGACAGCGTTCCTCATTGTGTCCTCTGCTGGCTCTGTGTCTGTCTAACACTGTTTCTGCTCTCACTGCATTCAGAACAGCATTTAGATCGGATTCTGATATCAAACCTGATCAGTACTAATCCCATATCTGATCAGCACTAATCCCATATCTGATCAGTACTAATCCCATATCTGATCAGTACTAATCCCATATCTGATCAGCACTAATCCCATATCTGATCAGTACTAATCCCATATCTGATCAGCACTAATCCCATATCTGATCAGCACTAATCCCATATCTGATCAGCACTAATCCCATATCTGATCAGTACTAATCCCATATCTGATCAGTACTAATCCCATATCTGATCAGCACTAATCCCATATCTGATCAGTACTAATCCCATATCTGATCAGCACTAATCCCATATCTGATCAGCACTAATCCCATATCTGATCAGTACTAAGCTCATATCTGATCAGTACTAAGCTCATATCCGATCAGTACTAAGGTCATATCTGATCAGTACTAATCCCATATCTGATCAGCACTAATCCCATATCTGATCAGTACTAATCCCATATCTGATCAGTACTAATCCCATATCTGATCAGCACTAATCCCATATCTGATCAGCACTAATCCCATATCTGATCAGTACTAATCCCATATCTGATCAGTACTAATCCCATATCTGATCAGCACTAATCCCATATCTGATCAGTACTAATCCCATATCTGATCAGCACTAATCCCATATCTGATCAGCACTAATCCCATATCTGATCAGTACTAAGCTCATATCTGATCAGTACTAAGCTCATATCCGATCAGTACTAAGGTCATATCTGATCAGTACTAATCCCATATCTGATCAGTACTAATCCCATATCTGATCAGCACTAATCCCATATCTGATCAGTACTAATCCCATATCTGATCAGTACGAATCCCATATCTGATCAGTACTAAGCTCATATCTGATCAGTACGAATCCCATATCTGATCAGTACTAAGCTCATATCTGATCAGTACTAAGCTCATATCTGATCAGTACTAATCTCATATCCGATCAGTACTAAGGTCATATCTGATCAGTACTAATCCCATATCTGATCAGTACTAATCCCATATCCGATCAGTACTAATCCCATATCTGATCAGTACTAATCTCATTATCCGATCAGTACTAAGGTCATATCTGATCAGTACTAATCCCATATCTGATCAGTACTAAGCTCATATCTGATCAGTACTAATCCCATATCTGATCAGTACTAAGCTCATATCTGATCAGTACTAAGCTCATATCTGATCAGTACTAATCCCATATCTGATCAGTACTAATCCCATATCTGATCAGTACTAATCCCATATCTGATCAGTACTAAGCTCATATCTGATCAGTACTAATCCCATATCTGATCAGTACTAATCCCATATCTGATCAGTACTAATCTCATATCTGATCAGTACTAATCTCATATCAGTACTAATCTCCTATCTGATCAATATTAATCTCATGTCTGATCAGTACTAATCTCATATCAGTACTACTCCCAGATTATGAACCCGAATTTCACCAACATCTAATTTTGTTGATTAAAGTTGATTACAGATACGTTCAGTAGGAGGAGCTAACTGACCATACGTTCAGTAGGCGGAGCTAACTGACCATACATTCAGTAGGCGGAGCTAACTGACCATACGTTCAGTAGGCGAAGCTAACTGACCATACGTTCAGTAGGCGGAGCTAACTGACCATACGTTCAGTAGGCGGAGCTAACTGACCATACGTTCAGTAGGCGGAGCTAACTGACCATACGTTCAGTAGGCGGAGCTAACTGACCATACGTTCAGTAGGCGGAGCTAACTGACCATACGTTCAGTAGGCGGAGCTAACTGACCATACGTTCAGTAGGCGGAGCTAACTGACCATACGTTCAGTAGGCGGAGCTAACTGACCATACGTTCAGTAGGCGGAGCTAACTGACCATACGTTCAGTAGGCGGAGCTAACTGACCATACGTTCAGTAGGCGGAGCTAACTCTCAAACTCTATAAACTGGTCATTTTGGTTATAAGAATAAGCAGGAATGTGTGTAAATCTGGCAGGTTTGATAAACACAGCTCTTTATTCTGCTCCTAATTATAATCCACATTAGTGTGTAATCAGAGCGGTGTAGAACCTCACACACACACATTACACCATCTCTTATTGTCCTCAGCAGGCGCAGCACAGACCCCGGTGCATTAATGTGGGGTATTTATGCAGTAAACATGCGTTTTATTGCCGTGACGACAGCAGACTGAACTCCAGTCTAAATGTAAATGTGTAAATGTTTGGTCTTGGATCATAGGATTACTATTTTTTTAAAACAGAAAACCCAACCGAGAGCAAAGTCCAATTTGTGTGTGTGTGTGTGTGTGGGTGTGTGTGTGTGTGTGTGTAAGTCTATGTGTGAAACCTTTGAAGTGTGTTGTGGACTCAAATCCAAGACATTATTTCACTTTTTGCAAGATTTTTTATCTCGTATCTGGTGACACCTTCATGGCTTAGCGTGTAACACACACACACACACACACACACACACACACACACACACACACCGCTTTGATGTGATGTCTAGTAATGGTCCTGCAGAGTGCATTAACAATGCGAGAGTGTAACTATGGCACACAGAGCTGTGAGAAGCCCGGTGCATTGTGGGAATCTAAATTATGTTCTGCTTGTTTGTAGGGAATTTTGGACATGATCGTGCTGAGTCACACAGAGGGGAAGAAGGAGCTCACCATCCACGCCCTGAAGAACAACTTTGAGGCTGACGCTTATTTTGTCAAAGTGATCGGTGAGTAAACGTCGCGACGACGGCCGCTCGCTCCAAAACGATCCGTTCTTTATTTTTTTTTTGTACAGCATCTTGTCCTGATTTCATGCTTAATCCAGTTCCAATCCCAGTCCATAATAAGGATCAGTCTGTACCGAGCTTCAGAATGTCCAGCGTACAGTAATGTACAGACATTCTCCACTGATTCGCTAACATCCCAAATATCAAGTGCACAAAAATACCGTACACTATCAGTGGGCAAAAGACACGCCCGAACCCGCAGATCACCACGGCCACGTACGTGCATGTAACACGCCGTTACCTCGTCGTGTTAAAAGAGAGCGAAAGCTACCTTTTTTCTCTCCATCCATCCATCATAAACAGACTTCCGCGATATGTGATATTTGCTCTCTGGATGTACGACTTCATGCCTATCATCAGCATTTAGTAAAACACTCCACACACACTACATGAATCTGTTTGCACTAGAGGTCTTCTAAAGAAATGTCCCCGACCCGAAGCGACCCGAATCACTTTTTACCCGAACCCGACGTGCATAATTTATTTATTTATTTATTTATTTATTTATTTATTTTAAGAAAGATCCGACCCGAGACAAACCCCAAAAATTAAGCCGCCTTCACACCGCACACCACAAACGACCGCCGATAAACCGGAAGTCATTCATTTCCGATGGAGAGTCGCACGGGCGCCGCGTGAGGTGCCGACCGTCTGCGGATCCGTGATTTTCGGATCCGTTTTGAGCGTCGGATCCGTTAAAAAAAAATCGAACTTGTGCGACTACACCGCATCCGATATGCCGACCGGATGTGATGTATTCCAGTGTTGTCCGATCAGGTTCGTGTGCGCGAGGTGATAAGAATTATTAAAAAGTATTAATATTAATATTAACTTTAGTCATTTTTAATCTGTGTCAAAAACAATCTTTTTGTTTTAAATACATTGTTATTGATAAAAAAGTAATAAATTATCACTATTTATATTGTATTATTTTTAATGTTGTGTCCATGTTTCCTCAAAAATTATTAACGGTCTTTCTGGATTTATTGCGATCATATCGCACATTCCGTGCGACTTCCACTAGGGGCGAAATGCGGCGGTCGCGTCCGTTTGTCGTGTGCAGTGTGAAGGCGGCTTTAGACCCGAGTCAGACCCGACCCGACGGCGTTTTTTTTTTAACCCGACTGGACCCGAATGTTGCGTAACTCTACACTAAAGTAACCGCTACAGAGTGGATTCAAAATTGATTGACAGGTCTGTTTGAACGTAAATTAGCTTACCACCAGCCACATGTCACAAAGGACTCGAGTCGAGGCACACACACGAGATACAGTAGTTCGGGTCTTCTCGGGTCCGTTCGGTAAAAACACATTCATTTTAAATTACCCGAGACCCGACGCCGCTATTATTAAACCCGACCCGTGTCCGAGGTACACGTGAGACTTTTAGCCCCCGAACCCGCTCGGACCTCGGGTCGGACCTCGGGGTCTCGGATCTAAGTGGAATCGTGAAGACCTCTAATATGCACTTCGAAACAAATAGCAAGTTCGAAACATCCAAAATTTGCATATTCATTAAACCAGACACACAAAAATCAGACAAGATTTTAAGGAGTCATTTTTTTTTCTTTGAAGGATTTTGTTTTTTTTTTGTTTTTTTTTTCTTTTTTCAGTTTGGATTTGTTTTTGTGCGAATTCTGAACTTTTTAATATTCTTTATACATTCAAATCTTTCCCAAACCGAGGACCACGAGCACGAATGAGCGCGAACTGTATAGAAGAGAGTTTTACTCTCACACTCTTAGTGTTAATGAAGGAAAGACACATTCGAATTGGTTATTTGTTTGTTTGTTTGTTTGTTTGTTTGTTTGTTTATTTCCTCCAACTTCTGTCACCACATTTCTTTCCTACGAGTAACTCAGACAGTTCATGTTCTCCTGTCAGGGTTCTGTGATAGAGTGAAGGAGGGAGAGAAAAGAGGCCGCGACCCCTCGGTGCGAGTGTTTGTCGAACCCGTCATAACGGAGCTGTAAGGGCTCTCACTCCTCCTCTCGCCGTTGGTCGGCGTGGAAACGGAGGCTCTGGTGAACCTGACATTTTGAGAGCTGACATTTGCAAAGAGGGACGTGTCTTGTAAAAAGCCGCCTTAACGCCATTTAATCCTGCAGACAGTGCTTTTATTATAGTACAACACACACACACACACACACACACACACACACACACACACACACACCTGTCACTGGCTCTCTGGACTGGACTCAAATACAGAGAAGTGTTTGTGTTCGTGGGTGTGTGTGTGGGTGGGTGTGTGTGTGTGTGTGGGGGTGTGTGTGTGTGTGCTCTTGTTACGTATGACATTTGGTGCCTTATAGCTGGAAAGGATGTAACACTGACACACTCACCATTTTCCTCCCACTGTCTCTCGCCCTCCTACCCTCATCTTATCCTTCTCCACCTCGCTCCGTCTCTCATTTCCTCCTTCCTTCCTCCTGTTTTTCTGGGATAATGAGCAGTGGGAGTGTGTTACCAGTCGATGCTGTGATCGTGTGCAGAGGACAGAAAGCAGCAGCGAGGCACTCTGGGTAATTTGCTGTGAATTGCAAACTGCTCCCGGGCTGCCAGTACCCTTAAACCCCCCTCCTCACACACACACACACACACACACACACACACACACACACACACACACACACACACACACACACACACACACACACACATCACTACCACCACCACCATGCCATTACACACTGCCTGTCAAACAATATATGTGTATGATTTAGAAAGAACTCGTGAACAAGACACTCGCCCGTGTTGGAGTGTATAAATAACAGAAAGGTTGGGGAGTCGGTGGTTCACTGTGAACGCCAAGCTATCGTTCTGCTCAACTCATTAATCTAACATATTCACACACACACACACACACACACACACACACACAGACACACACAGCATGAACCAGACTTTCCATTCCCTCGAACTCTCCCTGAGCTCCAATTGTAAGCCTAATGGCTTCCTCTATCTGGACTTGATGTGAGAGCTGCAGCTGTGTGGACTGGAGGAAGTAACTCTAAAGTCTGTACATTTCTGTACGGTTAAATAAAAGTGTGTATATATACACACCGTGGCTTAGCGGTTAGCACGTTCGCCTCACACCTCCGGGGTCGGGGGTTCGATTCCCGCCTCCGCCTTGTGTGTGTGGAGTTTGCATGTTCTCCCCGTGCCTCGGGGGTTTCCTCCGGGTACTCCGGTTTCCTCCCCCGGTCCAAAGACATGCATGGTAGGTTGATTGGCATCTCTGGAAAATTGTCCGTAGTGTGTGAGTGAATGAGAGTGTGTGTGTGCCCTGTGATAGGTTGGCACTCCGTCCAGGGTGTATCCTGCCTCGATGCCCGATGACGCCCGATGAGATAGGCACAGGCTCCCCTTGACCTGAGAAGTTCGGATAAGCGGTAGAAGATGAATGAATGAATGAATGAATAAATATTCTTTGACTTGTTTTACGCCGCTGAGTCCGAACACACTGCATGTTATCGCTGCGTGAGTATAAATCAGCAGCATCAAAATTTGAGTGCTCTCAAAGGGCCATAAAGTGCAACGTATTTGTGGATGAACAGAAGCTGCATCAATGACCTCAGCTCTAAAAGCAAAATGTCGGACATGTGCAGGTACGCACTGTTAGGCAATAAGAGTCATTATACATCATGTTGGGTATGAAGACAAAATCCATCTTCGCATGCTTACAGGGTCTCGCGCTTCGTATCAGCCGCCGTGTTCCAGTGCTCCTGTCCTGAATGGGCTTGGGCATGTCTCATGTAACAGTCACAGGCTTGTTCAGTCCTAGCGTTGATGTGCAGACTTCATACAGCTGCCATGTCACACAACACCACAAGCAAATCCTCTGCACAATCGATCCAAACGCTCCCAATGACATTCTCGGAAGCCAAACGAACGTTGTAGGCCTTGACGCGTGCATCCTCCGGGACGCACAAAGCAGCCGCATCTTTTCAAACTGCTGCTCAAGCAACATCACAGGGCAGATTAACACTCTGAGGAAAAGGCTATCTGGTCCTGGTGTTGCTTTGACTGACAGGAGAGATAGTAATATCATCCTTTCCTCCCACAGAGCAAGGACAAATTTGCTCTTTCAGACTCACGACCGTAGGACAGCTGTGGCGTTGTCAGGATTTAAGCTCCCGATCTCCCGAATCTACGGCCACCGCTTCTGTTACTTTACTCCGAAGCAATTTTCTGTGCTGCTGCTGCTCCAGAAGACATACTTTATTTTCCAAATGTGTCCTCAGGAACGAATCAGACCTGAACATGTCTATAAGATTTTTTACACATCCTTAGTGACCTTTCTGTTCATCACGTTTTCACCTTTGTTAGGCGATGATGTTGACGACGACGAGTCGGATCTGACCCTCACATCCCTCTCATGAATTATGGCTAGTCCTCTGTGAGAAGAGCCATTTCAGTTTCCCACAATTTAGAAGGTCACGTTCAAGTTTAACGGGATATAAACGATTTCCTGTCGTTCTAAGAAACAAGCAGAGAAACCTTTCAAACATCTAAGCTGTCGAGTCTAAAGGGTGCGAACGGCATCGTACGCTTCTCTAGAAGCTAAGGGCCTTTTTACACCCGGTCACTTCGTGTGTTGTCTCTGATCCCATATCTATCTGATCTATTAAAACTGTCTCATTTACATCAGGCCACATAAACGACGCGTCTCGGCGAATCGGATATCGATCCGATCTTTCTGTTCCCGCCCAAAATGCTAATATATTTGCCCTCATTTCCGGGGTAACTGAAACAGAACACACTTTGGTGTACGCGGTTTTCAGAACGCGATCAAAAAGAAGACGTAAAAAACGTTTACGACGTTTATGCTACAAAAAACAACGTTTACTGTTTGCTGCGTTTTCGCTGGCGGCAGCAGCGCGTTTTAAGCCCCGACGAGACGCCTGGGTGAAAGATCACCTGCGAGTGACGTAGTTCCGTTTAGGAGGAGTTTAGCGCTGACGTATGTGACTCGAACAACCACATTCATTTACACCTGTCCAGTTTCATCTGTAACGCGTCCCAGACCACCTCCTGAAGGGGTTTGTACCATCGGTTTATATCCGTCTCCAAAACGTCTCGGAGGACATTTAGACCTGGTCTTTTTACCGTCGGGTAGATATCTGATCACAGAACACGCAGGAAGTGACCGGGGGTAAAAAAAACCCTCGGTTATAGTGCAACACTAGAACTAGTGTTTTTTAGCTGGATCCCTAAAGCCATGATGTCAGACTTTAGTGTTTCTCAGCACAAACGTAGCTCATGAAGGTTGATCTGAGTCAGATGCTGTAGATCAGAGAAACAAACCGCAGTGCAGGGAAGTGGGTGTGATGGATGTGGTGGTGGAGCACTGAGCAAACCGAACGGTGAAGCCAACAAGGGTGAATTAGGGAGTCCAAAGGAATAAGACAGTACTGATGACTCAACAGTGTGGCAGATTAAACCCTTTAGTCCAGACCGTGTGTGTACCTGTGAACCTGGGGGTTTGTTCTTCATAGCAGGTCTCTTGTTGTTCCCCGTCTCCCCATGTCAGTTCATGAGCTGTTAATAACTGTTGACGTTGATGCCAAGTGCAATTAATGGCGTTTTAATCCCAGTGCATACGTATTTAAAGAAACCGAAGGCCTTCACATAAAAGATTAATGGCTACGTGTTAGCTTGCTCAACCGTTAGCCTCAGCCCTTAGCTATCGTAAACCGTGTGTCTCCGTGTTTTCCAGTTACCTAGCAACAGTGTGTGTGTTTTTTTTTTTAGTGAAGGTATTGTATGTTAGTCTTTACATGTCAAAATCACACCAATTCACAAAGTGTGAGCAGGAAGCGGCAGCTCAATCTGTCTTTTGTTCATGGCTGCAGTGCATCACATACAACCACGCACATTCTCACACACACACACACACACACACACACACACACACACACACACACACAGTGTGGAAGAAGGAGTGGGAGCTCAAGAAATATAGCAAACGCCGTGCCGTTTCTATTTAGCATTAAAGACAGAATACAGATAGATATAAAAAAAACAGCCCATTGTGTGATCTGTTGTAATAAATGATTTTTTCTCTTTGCCTTTAAACTGATTTTGAATTCTACAAATAAAATGTGAACAGAAACAGAAAGCGTTTTGATGAGAGAAACGTTCTCGTTAACGCTCCCGTTATGGACTGGCCAACATTATCAGGCTCTCAAGTTTTAAAGACAGGCAAGAGTGACATTTTCAACCCCCAAGCAAAACCACTATCACCACCACCACATCCACCACCACCACCACCACCACCACCACCACCACCTAAAAAAAACTGTTTCACCAGGATCACTGACCACATTTTAACCAAATACAAAGTATTTTTTTCAATTTCCATTCATTAAGGTGTGTGTGTGTGTGTGCGTGCGTGTGTGTGTGTCTGTGTGTGTTTGTGTGTTTGTTTCTGTGTGTTTGTGTGGAGTGTGTGTGTTTGTGTCTGTGGTTGTGGAGTGTTTGTGTGTGTGTGTTTGTGTCTGTGTGTTTTGTGTGTGTTTTGTGTGTGTGTGTGTTGTGTGTTTGTCTGTGTGTGTTTGTGTCTGTGTGTTCTGTGTGTGTTTGTGTGTTTGTGTCTGTCTGTGTGTGTGTGTGTGTGTGTGTTTTTGTCTGTGTGTTTTGTGTGTGTGTTTGTGTGGTGTGTGTTTGTGTGTGTGTGTGGTGTGTGTGTTTGTGTCTGTGTTTGTGTCTGTGTGTGTGTTTTTGTGGTGTGTGTGTGTGTGTGGTGTGTGTCTGTGTGTGTGTGTTTGTGTCTGTGTGTGTGTTTGTGTCTGTGTGTGTGTTTGTGTGGTGTGGTGTTTGTGTCTGTGTGTGTTTGTGTGTGTTTGTGTCTGTGTGTGTTTGTGTGGTGTGTGTCTGTGTGTGTGTCTGTGTGTGTGTTTGTGTGGTGTATGTGTGTGTGGTGTGTGTGTCTGTGTGTGTGTTTGTGTCCGTGTGTGAGAGAGAGAGAGAGAGAGAGAGAGATTGACTGGTGGTGTTTATTGTGTTTGTTCCCTTTTTGTTCCCCTTTATCATGTGTAATGTTGCTCCCATATAAAAGTTCAGCACAAGCCCAGACATGTTTAGGGACATGATTGAGGACAATGTCCCGTCTAGAGACGAGCTGTTTCCTGTTGAGGTTTTGTTCAAACCCGCCATCGAAAATACCCTCACTAATGAATACGTTTTGTTTTTTTCATTGGTTGTTGTGTTAAATCTTATTGGCTGTTGTGTAGCCTCTTGTTTTGATTGGCTGATAACTGTCAGGCTCGACTAAGAGCTCCAGGGGAGACGCGCTCGTTTCCTGCTCGTTTCCATAGAGACGGCGGTGCGGACTGATACGTATCAGATGTATGTTAAATAGTCCGTTTTTTTTTCTGCGTGAGAAATACGATGTGTGTCGGGAGAGCGTGACAAAAGACCGACACGAGGGACTGTCGCTCTCAATGCGTCACGCATGACAGATCTGCATTTTATTTCTACACACAGAATAGAATTTAGCAAATTGTTCTGTACGTGAAAAAATATGTAATCACGACCGAACCGATTACGGAGGTCTCTCGTCTCACTCGTCGTCAACCGTACGTAGTGCTCATGACAAGGTGCAGGCAGGTAACACCGATGAAATATGAAGTAAAACCCGTATATTCGCCGCGTATAAAGACGGACTGGGGTCGATGCCCCTGTGAGCGTGATGATGGGTTTGGAACATGAACCTTCAATCGGTGGCTCGTCAGTCAATCTCGTACTGGATTTAGCTGATGTCATGAAGAGATGAAGAGAAAGCACAACAGCATCCGTGTGCACATCCGAAACGTTTTCACTCCCGGGTGTTTTTTTTTAGCCACACACACATTCGAACAAGAAACCGGAGTCCAATCTGTCGATGCGACACGTGTTGGACGCGCGTTTATATCGATACGTTTCCCAGTAACGCGGTGGAACATCACAGGTTTTCAAAGTGTAAGCGAAGCAATAGATTTTCACCAAGGAATCGATTCAGCTACAGGTTTCCTAACAGACTGCCAGTAGGACTGCAGTATTGTTTTAATAATTAACCCCCCTGGTGCGTTAAACCCAGGACATGCGGTACGGTAGGATCGGTTCGGTCTACAGACCCACACACACACACACACAGCCGAAATCCCTCGAATCGTTTGTTGATGAATATTTCACGATGTTCTGATCATTTTAAACGGTAACGATCGATCGCATTACGGCGGTGCTTTTTAATACGCGCTCGGCGTGTGTGAACAACACAGGAGAGAAGAGGGAATGTGTAGCTGAAGTGAAATCCTTCAGGTCTGCGTTCTCTGGGAGATCACGGTCCGCCTCACACCTCCAGGGTCGGGGGTTCGATTCCCGCCTCCGCCTCGTGTGTGTGTGGAGTTTGCATGTTCTCCCCGTGCCTCGGGGGTTTCCTCCGGGTACTCCGGTTTCCTCCCCCGGTCCAAAGACATGCATGGTAGGTTGATTGGCATCTCTGGAAAATTGTCCGTAGTGTGTGTGTGTGTGTGTGTGTGTGTGTGTGTGTGTGTGTGTGTGTGTGTGTGTGTGTGTGAATGAGAGTGTGTGTGTGCCCTGAGATGGGTTGGCACTCCGTCCAGGGTGTATCCTGCCTCGATGCCCGATGACGCCCGAGATAGGCACAGGCTCCCCGTGACCTGAGAAGTTCGGATAAGCGGTAGAAGATGAATGGATGAATGAATGAATGAATGAATGAATGAATGGATGAATGGATGTGGACTAATAAAGTAACAATCTGAACAAATCCGGTGTTATAATATTTTTTTTTTTACTTTTTAAGAATTTAATTGATAATGCTTACAGATGCACAGGTCCGATTCACCTGTAGAGGAACATCGCTGAACATCTGGGTTCTTCTGAAATCTACTATGATGACAATTCAGCCCAAGGAACTTCACTTTAGTTTATAAGACAGCTGTGGATGTTCTCTTAGCGAGGGAAGCATGAAAACCCAACAGAAACTGTAGAAAACTAATGATATACTATAAGCATTTCATCTTTGAACCCTTCATAAAAACCAGCTCATAAGCCCTTGACCTGCACATGGGGCTAATCATGACTCTTAGCACTTAAACTCTGCATTAGCGGTCAGCGCGTTATCGCGAGCCCATCGAGTCGGCCTTTCGATTTTAGCACGTTACTGGTCCATAAAACCGACCCTAATCACCGTCTCGTTCACGCCCGTGCTAACTCAAACTGGCGGTTCAATTAGGGCAGTTAATAAAGGGCAGATCGATCCAGGGGCAGAGGGAGTCAGGAGAAGTGCTCCGTTAGAGAACATGCAGCAGATGACAATTAGAACAGGACGAGAGATTGGGGTTTATAAATAACTGCACGACCCGACGTCCCACTCTACTGCAGCACAGAGACTGGGGGACTTGTAAAGGACTTACTCCTGTGTTGTCTTATGTAGCTCTGTGGTGTCTTATGTAGCTCTGTGTTGTCTTATGTAGCTCTGTATTGTCTTATGTAGTTCTGTGTTGTCTTATGTAGCTCTGTATTGTCTTATGTAGTTCTGTGTTGTCTTATGTAGCTCTGTGGTGTCTTATGTAGCTCTGTGGTGTCTTATGTAGCTCTGTATTGTCTTATGTAGTTCTGTGTTGTCTTATGTAGCTCTGTGGTGTCTTATGTAGCTCTGTATTGTCTTATGTAGTTCTGTGTTGTCTTACTGTATGTAGCTCTATGTTGTCTTATGTAGCTCTGTATTGTCTTATGTAGCTCTGTATTGTCTTATGTATCTCTGTGTTGTCTTATGTACCTCTGTATTGTCTTATGTAGCTCTGTGTTGTCTTACTGTATGTAGCTCTATGTTGTCTTATGTAGCTCTGTATTGTCTTATGTAGCTCTGTGTTGTCTTACTGTATGTAGCTCTATGTTGTCTTATGGAGCTCTGTATTGTCTTATGGAGCTCTGTATTGTCTTATGTAGCTCT
Organism: Tachysurus fulvidraco; assembly: GCF_022655615.1. Lineage (NCBI taxonomy): Eukaryota > Metazoa > Chordata > Actinopteri > Siluriformes > Bagridae > Tachysurus > Tachysurus fulvidraco. The sequence continues at coordinate 1,897,773 of NC_062518.1, forward strand.
GTGTTGTCTTACTGTATGTAGCTCTGTGTTGTCTTACTGTATGTAGCTCTGTGTTGTCTTATGTAGCTCTGTGTTGTCTTATGTAGCTTTATGTTGTCTTATGTAGCTATATGTTGTCTTATGTAGCTCTGTATTGTCTTATGTAGCTCTGTGTTATCATATGTAGCTCTGTGTTGTCTTATGTAGCTCTGCGTTGTCATATGTAGCTCTGTATTGTATGTAGCTTTGTGTTGTCATATGTAGCTCTGTGTTGTCATATGTAGCTCTGTGTTGTCTTATGTAGCTCTGTGTTGTCTTATGTAGATTTATGTTGTCTTATGTAGCTCTGTGTTGTCTTATGTAGCTGTATGTTGTCTTATGTAGCTTTATGTGCCATGATGTACACATACAAACTGTAGAACTACAAAGAATATGAAAAATAGTTCACTGTGACTCAGGGATGAATGATTTCCTGTCATTTTCAGTAGTAGACTGGACAGTGTTTACTTGCGTAATTATTGATCCTCAACCATAAGTTTACTTTTTTTTGTCCAGTTTAATGAGATCAACATTTTTTTGTTTTTTTTATTGTTTACTTTTCCATACATTACCAAACCAGTGTATAGAGTGAATAAATGGAGCGTTTATACTGTTTTATTTCATCTAGTGACAGATTATTGTATCAGAACGTTTTAATTTTTTTTAATAAACAGCATACTACTAATCTACTAGGTAGTGTAATGTTCGATAAGCCCCGCCCACGCTTCAATTCTATCTGTTGCTGTGATTAAGCGATCACGGTGAGACCTCATTCAAAAACAGTTGCGGTGAACCTGACGTTATACAATTAGAAATATTGTCTATAATATTAATTGAAATATGTACCAACGGGGGGGGGGCCATGATGGCTTAGTGGTTAGCACATTCGCCTCACACCTCCAGGGTCGGGGGTTCGATTCCCACCTCCGCCTTGTGTGTGTGGAGTTTGCATGTTCTCCCCGTGCCTCGGGGGTTTCCTCCGGGTACTCCGGTTTCCTCCCCCGGTCCAAAGACATGCATGGTAGGTTGATTGGCATCTCTGGAAAATTGTCCGTAGTGTGTGAGTGTGTGTGTGAGTGAATGAGTGTGTGTGTGCCCTGTGATGGGTTGGCACTCCGTCCAGGGTGTATCCTGACTCGATGCCCGATGACGCCTGAAATAGGCACAGGCTCCCCGTGACCCGAGAAGTTCGGGTAAGCGGTAGGAAATGAATGTACCAACAGTTTAGGATTTTTTTTGCTACTTTATTCCTGTGGTTATTAGAGCGCCCCCTAGTTTGTAATATATTTCAAGCAGTAACAAATCTTCTGTTGCATAACATTTATGGAGAAACTATTTCAGATTTCTTTATATTTTTTTTCACTTTATAGAAGTTTCATATAGTGTGTGTTTGTGTGCATACTGTTTGTGTTTGTGTGCATGTGTTTGTGCGTATGTGTGTGTGTGTGTGTATTTTTGTGTGTGTGCGTGCGTGTTTGTGTTTGTGTGTGTTTTTGTGTTTGTGTGTCTGTTTGTGTTTGTGTGCGCGTATGTGTGTTTGTGTGTGTTTGTGTCTGTGTGTGTTTGTGTCTGTTTGTGTGTGTTTGTGTTTGTGTGTTAGTGTCTGTTTGTGTGTGTTTGTGTCTGTGTGTGTTTGTGTGTGTTTGTGTCTGTGTGTGTTTGTCTGTTTGTGTGTGTTTGTGCGTGTTTGTGTGTGTTTGTGTCTGTTTGTGTGTGTTTGTGTGTGTTTGTGTCTGTTTGTGTCTGTTTGTGTGTGTTTGTGTTTGTGTGTGTTTGTGTGTGTTTGTGTCTGTTTGTGTGTGTTTGTGTGTGTTTGTGTGTGTTTGTGTGTGTTTGTGTGTGTTTGTGTCTGTTTGTGTGTGTTTGTGTCTGTGTGTGTTTGTGTGTGTTTGTGTCTGTTTGTGTGTGTTTGTGTCTGTTTGTGTGTGTTTGTGTTTGTGTCTGTTTGTGTGTTTGTGTGTGTTTGTGTGTGTTTGTGTCTGCTTGTGTCTGCTTGTGTTTGTGTGTGTTTGTGTCTGCTTGTGTTTGTGTGTGTTTGTGTGTGTTTGTGTGCATGTGTTTTTGTGTGTGTGTGTGTGTGTGTGTGTGTGTGTGTGTGTGTGTGTGTGTGTGTGTGTGTGTGTGTGTGTGTGTGTGTGCGTGTGTGTGCATGCGTTTGTGTCTGTGTGTGTGTGTGTGTGTGTGTGTGTGTGTGTGTGTGTGTGTGTGTGTGTGTGTGTGTGTGTGTGTGTGTGTGTGTGTGTGTTCCTGAATGCAGCAGTGGGTAAACTAAACAAGCTGAATGTGTTTCTGTCTGTGTTTTGATGCGTCTATAGACCAGAGAGGAGGAACATCTGCTCGCTGTGTTTCACTTCAGTTTCCTCAGGAGTTTTATTTTTAGAAAGCTTTAACACATGACATGACAGAAATTAGACTTTGACACGGCTCTGAGAAACACGCTCACAAAACTGACGGATGTCAGAATCAACAGAAAAAGCGAGGATGTCTGATGCTACGTTTCTCACACGGGATACGACACAGAGAAAAACGAGCAAAGCATTTTACAAAAGGGAAGAACTGCTGTGTTATTCACATGCAGATCAGCTCCTGGACCCAGAAGCCATAAATGTCGCCATAGTGACCGCTGCATAATCCTCATTTCTTTTACCTCAAATTTCCTCAATCTGATTTTTCAAGTGTTCAGTCCTTCGTCTGATCCACAGTATGTGCAAAGTGTTATAATAAGAGTGAGAAAGAATTAGCACAGAGATCAGCAAGTCAGCCATCATAGGGAAGGAGATGTGAAAAGAGGTGGAGGCATCATAAAGATAACATCGATAGGTGGAGCCATCATAAAGAATATTAGATTAAGAGAGGTGGAGCCATCATAGAGAAGGAGACGTGAAAAGAGGTGGAGCCATCATAGAGAAGATGGCACCAAGAGAGGTGGAGCCATCATAGAGAAGATGGCACCAAGAGAGGTGGAGCCATCATAGAGAAGATGGAACCAAGAGACGTGGAGCCATCATAAAGAATATTAGATTAAGAGAGGTGGAGACATCATAGAGAAGGAGACGTGAAAAGAGGCGGAGCCATCATAAAGAAGATGGCACCAAGAGAGGTGGAGCCATCATAAAGAAGATGGCACCAAGAGAAGCTGGAACAAATGAAGCGCCATCACAGAGAGGTCCACATTGTGTTCTGTAGCTCCACCTCATTGTGTTCTGTAGCTCCACCTCATTGTGTTCTGCAGCTCCACATCGTGTTCTGCAGCTCCACCTCATTGTGTTCTGCAGCTCCACATCGTGTTCTGCAGCTCCACCTCATTGTGTTCTGTAGCTCCACATCGTGTTCTGCAGCTCCACCTCATTGTGTTCTGTAGCTCCACATCGTGTTCTGCAGCTCCACCTCATTGTGTTCTGTAGCTCCACCTCATTGTGTTCTGTAGCTCCACATTATGTTCTGTAGCTCCACATCATTGTGTTCTGTAGCTCCACATTGTGTTCTGCAGCTCCACCTCATTGTGTTCTGCAGCTCCACATCGTGTTCTGCAGCTCCACCTCATTGTGTTCTGCAGCTCCACATCGTGTTCTGCAGCTCCACATCGTGTTCTGCAGCTCCACCTCATTGTGTTCTGCAGCTCCACATCGTGTTCTGCAGCTCCACCTCATTATGTTCTGTAGCTCCACATCATTGTGTTCTGTAGCTCCACATCGTGTTCTGTAGCTCCACATTATGTTCTGTAGCTCCACATTATGTTCTGTAGCTCCACATCGTGTTCTGTAGCTCCACATTATGTTCTGTAGCTCCACATCGTGTTCTGTAGCTCCACATTATGTTCTGTAGCTCCACATTATGTTCTGTAGCTCCACATCGTGTTCTGTAGCTCCACATTATGTTCTGTAGCTCCACATCATTGTGTTCTGTAGCTCCACATTGTGTTCTGCAGCTCCACCTCATTGTGTTCTGCAGCTCCACATCGTGTTCTGCAGCTCCACCTCATTGTGTTCTGTAGCTCCACATTGTGTTCTGCAGCTCCACCTCATTGTGTTCTGCAGCTCCACATCGTGTTCTGCAGCTCCACCTCATTGTGTTCTGCAGCTCCACATCGTGTTCTGTAGCTCCACATCATTGTGTTCTGTAGCTCCACATTGTGTTCTGCAGCTCCA
>NC_062518.1:1906938-1916938 GCF_022655615.1 Tachysurus fulvidraco
AATGTTTCCAGCATGTACATAGAAATCTAATGTTGCCAGTTGCTTTAAAACTCATTACTGTGAACAGCGATAATAATGCTGAGACATCTTGGATATAAAACATGGCTAAATAGAGATTAAATCGATTCCAGCTTGCTTTTGTCCAAACATTGACTAAAGACAAGCTCAAAGCTTCCTGTTGTCCTCCGGTGCAGCATGTAAAATGGAGCCTGGGCCTGCTAAAGGAAACACTTCTTCTGCTTTAACACTGGTTGTTTCGTTGCATTCGCCGTCCATCAGGAGTAGAGCAGAGCGGATAAAATCGTCCGTTACACAGACATGCTGTACTGTTCTCAGATCAGTGTTAGTAATGGGGTAGAAGCCAATACACACGTACACAACCAGATGATCTCAGGTCAGACTTAACACATCACATCAGAAGTAAAAGACCTTTATCCAGCAGGTAGTGAATGCGTGTTTGTGTGTGTGTGTGTGTGTGTGTGTGTGTGTGTGTGTGTGTGTGTGTGTGTGTGTGTGTGTGTCGTGACTGATCTGACACACCGTCTCCGACTGTTTGGTTCATTGATGTGGAACAGAACAGCCCAATGTGAAATCTTCAATTTCACAGTCTTCACTCACAGGCCTCTCCAGATCCAGTCAAGTGTTGATTGTACGCTTTCATCCAGAGTTTTATCTGAATTTTGAGAAACGTTTTGACGCCCGACTGAAGTCTAAAAGTCGGCATCTTGGATGAAGCACCGATGTGATTAAGGATGATGAAGCTAGTTTCTGTTTAGTCCGGGCGTACGGAGTTTGCGACACGGTGCCCTGTCGCCGCGGTCGCGGGAACGACGGAAAGCGTCTACGGCGAATGTATCCGGGGCGCCGATACATACTCACGTCTGTAGAACTCGACTCTGACTTCAGCTTTTCTGTCACGTCTCCTACAGTATACAGATGACATTGTGGATGCAGAGTAATTGAACATTAAATGAGACATGAGACATTTTGGACGATTAAAGCTTTTAAAGCGTCCATAAATAAAAATATATGAAGAAATAAACTTTATTATTATCGTTTCCGGCTCCACCCACATGTAGGCAGATTTTTAAAAAAAATTACGGTCTAATTTAATAAGGCGGCACGGTGGCTTAGCGGTTAGCACGTTCGTCTCACACCTCCAGGGTCGGGGGTTCGATTCCCGCCTCCGCCTCGTGTGTGTGGAGTTTGCATGTTCTCCCCGTGCCTCGGGGGTTTCCTCCGGGTACTCCGGTTTCCTCCCCCGGTCCAAAGACATGATTGGCATCTCTGGAAAATTGTCCGTAGTGTGTGTGTGTGAGTGAATGAGAGTGTGTGTGTGTGCCCTGTGATGGGTTGGCACTCCGTCCAGGGTGTATCCTGCCTCGATGCCCCCTGAGATAGGCACAGGCTCCCCGTGACCCGAGAAATTCGGATAAGCAGTAGAAAATGAATTAAATAAATAAATAATGGGTTGATTTCTGCCGTTTTGGAGCCCGGAGCAATCCAGAGAGCCGGTCTTCTAGAAAACAGTGATCCGAAGCAGACTTCTGTAAAATCCTGTTGTTAACCGAGCTCAGAGCTGCATGAGGAGCATCATGATTAGTCCAACTTGTCAGGTTACTTCCTGTTTATACTATTCTGTTGCAGGGAAAAGGGCTGGTGATGTGTACTGATAAATAAAACCAGACTTGACAGGATATCAGCTCTGTGTTTGCAGCTTTTCCCGCATGAAGATGTGCCACACATCTCAAACCTGCCGTTCTTCATCATTTGAATTTTGGTACTCAATGAAAATAATTAAATTAACATCAATCTGGCAACGCGTGATGTTAATCTGGCTCCTACTGTGACGGAAAGGTCGACCAAAGGTAGCACTTTTTATTGGTCCAACACAGGACCACAGATCTACTCGTCCGTGACGTCGTCACAGACCCGTTAGGACGATGAAGAAGAACATCTAAGAAGAAGAGAGATAGAGGACTGATTATCAGAGCGCATCCTCGTCCACTCGGGCACGGAGGACGGCCGTCCATCTCTGTCTCTCGTACAAATACGTCCTCTCAGGCGATGAGATCTTCCGGACCTGCCTCCGTCGCCTCACCGTCCTCCTTTCTTTCTCTTCGCTCTGTGAGACGAGGGGATTTAATCGCGAGAATAAAAAGGTGTTTGCCGAACGTTCTCTAAGGCATCGAACACGGACGACGACTTTCGACTATCTTTTTTTTTTTAAGCTATACGGTTCTGAACATGTTCATGAGCTTTGATTTCCGTCCTCTTCTGGTTCAGTGCTTTCATCTCGCTCTCTGCATTCTGTGTAATTCCTGCTTTTCAACTCTTAACTCATAAATACCATCATTCATTCATTCATTCATTCATTCATTCATTCATTTCCTACCGCTTATCCGAACTTCTCGGGTCACGGGGAGCCTGTGCCTATCTCAGGCGTCATCGGACATCGAGGCAGGATACACCCTGGACGGAGTGCCAACCCATCACAGGGCACACACTCTCTCTCTCTCACACACACACACACACACACACTACGGACAATTTTCCAGAGATGCCAATCAACCTACCATGCATGTCTTTGGACCGGGGGAGGAAACCGGAGTACCCGGAGGAAACCCCCGAGGCACGGGGAGAACATGCAAACTCCTCACACACACAAGGCGGAGGCGGGAATCGAACCCCCGACACTGGAGGTGTGAAGCGAACGTGCTAACCACTAAGCCACCGTGCCCTCAAACACCCCCCCCACACACACACACACACCCCCCGTGTGTGTGTCATAACATATAGATAAATACAGTAGGAATAATCGAATAGTTTCTGTACTTTCATTACTGACGCTAGCGGGAAACAGCCGTGTCTTTTGTATCTGATTCCTGGTGTTTCACCGTCCGTCCACACCTGAGGAAGTAGCTACAGGTTCCCCAACAGAACACACTTCACTGTGACGATACACACAGATTTAACGCTGAAATATTTCCCGGTCATTAAAATGTGGCCTTATACAGCTCCATATTTTATGTTTTCATGGCTGTAGTTTTATCTGAATGAATTTGATCATCTAATTATGTGTGATAAAAACATGGAGGCGAAAGCTGCTGGGAACTTAATGACTTTCCACAGAACTGTGCAAAGTATCATCGTGAAACTTTTGTGTTAATTTCTATTAAATGAAATTCTCTCTCTTTAGTAATAAACATGTACATCTACACACACACACACACACACACACACACACACACACACACACACACACACACGGATGTTGTGAGACGTGGAGGTGTAACGAGCACTATTTTGTCAACGCTGTTTGTTGACTGTAATATTAAGTGTGTTGTGTAATGGAGTGTGTGTTAGCTTCATTAGGTGCAAACTAGCATAGACTTCTACACACTTCTACACACTTCTACACACTTCTACACACTTCTACACACTTCTACACACTTCTACACACTTCTACATGACATTACTGTGGGGCTTAATGTGATTTCCTTTGTTTTTCTCTCAGCGTGTTTCTCCACACACTCGACAATCACGCTGAGAAGACAGATGAAGAGAAACAATATTAATACTATAACTAAGTAACTAATATTCTCTCTCTCTCTCTCTCTCTCTCTCTCTCCCTCTCTTTCTCTCTCTGTCTCTCTCCCTCTCGCTCTCTGTCTGTCTTTCTCTCCCTCTCGCTCGCTCTCTCTCTCTCGCTCTGTCTGTCTTTCTCTCCCCCCTTTCTCTCTCTCTCTCTCTCTAGTTCGCGCGCGAGCTAGAGAAGAGAGAGAGAGAGAGAGAGCTCTAGAGTCGCTATGGGCTTTCTCATCTCTCGTATCTCTCTCTCGTATTCCAAGGGCTTGCTCGTAGATTATATCTGTGGTCTGGAGGAGAGAAGGAGAGAAGAGGTTATGAGAGGGGCGAGAAAAAGAGCAGCGACAGAAAGCGAGAAAGTAAAAGAGAACTGAGATATGGATAGAGTAGGGAGGGAGGAGAGAGAGCGAGAGTAGGGAGGGAGACGAGAGGGAGAGAGGGAGAGAAAAGAGACGAGAAAGAAAATAGAGAGAGAGAGAGTGGAAGAGAGACGAGGAGAGAGAGAGAGAGAGAGAGACGATAGAGAGAGAGAGAGAGCAGAGAGGGAGGGAGGAAAAAAAGAGTCATTCTTCTCTTTCCCTCTCTATCTCTCTCCCTCCCTCTCTCTCTCTGTCTCTCGCTCTCTGTCTGTCCCCCCCCCTCTCTCTCTCCCTCCCTCTCTCTCTCTGTCTCTCGCTCTCTGTCTGTCTCCCCCCCCCGCTCTCTCTCTTCCTCCCTCTCTCTCTCGTCCCCCCTCTCTCTCTCGTCCCCACAGTACTCAGCGGGCTGTGCTCTAACGACTGTCCTGACAAAGTGAAGGTAAGCTCACTCTTCCTCTCTCTCGTCTCTTCTTCACATCCCTCCATCTCAGGTTTATTTAGTCCAGTGCCCTCTGCGATGGTGATGGATGCGATGCAGTTTGTCCCTCTTGCCCCGTTATATTTACTCCTCCATCATCATCAGCCTCTTCTCCATCCATCTCTCTATCATCACTTCATCTTGCTCTGTCTGTCCGTCTATTTCTTTAGTACTCTATAAACCCTGTCTCGCCGCATCTGTCCATCAATTTTATTGCAGTCTTTGTCCTTCGGAGACAGTGAAAAGTTTCTCACGTCCAGATGATCAATGCTCCACAGTGTAAAAGATTCGTCTACAGCTCCAGCGTTCTGTCGCCACGTGATCACGGACTATTTCACTCTGCATCGTCGTACGATGTCTTAAAATGATCCGATCGAATGCCGTTTGGAGTCTAAGGAGCATCTCATTGTCCCGGTTTAAAGCTGGTTAAAACAAAGGACTTAAAATAGGGCAGTAAGATGATGATATAAGATCCTGATGGATGTCACAGTCCAACATCGATACCCTGGAGTCTGATCTCCTTTAATAACCTACAATACTGTAAACTAAATTTGATCTGCAAAACTTCAAAAATACAGAACCAACAATTAATCCTGAAACATTACAATTATTTATTTATTTATAATTAATTGTTTATTATGGACAAAATCAGTACATTTATTTCTTTGATAAGTTTTGTTGTAGGTTTAGTTTCTGTTTGTTTGTTTGTTTGTTTGTTTGTTTGTTTGTTTGTTTGTTTGAGTAATAAAATGTTAGCAATGAAAAATTTTAATGTCGATATAAATTCATTTTAAAATCTGTATATTAAAATGGAACGAACACAAAACGATCCTATTCTGTATACGATGTTCTAATCGTTTCACAATTTTATATTCCTTTATTAATAATACAGCCGTTTTATTATAATATAGTTTTTAAAAAAAAAAAACACACACACACAATGCTGTTTATGTGGCAGCAGAAATACTGTATAAATTAAAAATATATTGGTGGTGGCTCAACTGGTTACAGTAAGGCTCTGGGTTCAAGGCCCAGCGCTGCCAAGTTGCCACTGCTGGGCCCTTGAGCAAGGCCCTCGACCCTCCCTGCTCCAGGGGCGCTGTATCGTAGCTGCCCCTGCACTCTGACCCTGACCTCCTCAGTCGGGGTATGTGAAGAAAAGAGTCCCACTGTGCTGTAATGTATATGTGGTGATAATAAAGGCTTCTGTGCCTCCGTTCTGTTCCTTTTTATTCTGTCACCAGCAGCCTGTTAAACACCATTTATTTATATTTTTGTTGCAAACATCTGCTGACTTAAATAAATGTGAAATGTTATGATCTGATGTGTGTGTGTGTGTGTGTCTGTGTGTGTGTGCCTGTGCGTGTGTGTGTGTGTCTGTGCGTGCGTGTTCGTGTGTGTGTGTGTGTGTGTGTGTGTGTGTGTGTGTGTGTGTGTGTGTGTGTTTGCCTTTGCGTGTGTACGTGTGCGTGTGTGTGTACGTGTTCGTGTGTGTGTGTGTGTCTGTGCGTGCGTGTTTGTGTATGTGTGTGTGTGTTCGTGTGTGTACGCGTGTGTGTATGCGTGCGTGTGTGTGTATGCGTGCGTGTGTGTGTGTCTGTGCATGCGTGTTTGTGTGTGTGTGTGTGTGTGTGTGTGTTTGCCTTTGCGTGTGTGTGTGTGTGTGTCTGTGCGTGCGTGTTTGTGTGTGTGTGTGTTCGTGTGTGTGCGTGTGTGTGCGTGTGTGTGTGTGTGTGTGTGTGTGTGTGTGTGTGTGTGTGTGTGTGTGTGTGTGTGTGTGCGTGCGTGTGTGTGTTTTTCTCCTAGCCATTCGGTGTGAATCAGCCCGGTCCGTATGTCATGTACACGTCAGTGGACTCTAACGGCTACCTGAAGAACGCCTCTGGTGAGTCACACCTTTACTCATCTAACGCTGTTACTCCAGCTGACTCATCAGCGTTCAGCTTCACAACTAGCTTCTGTTCAACATGACCACTTGCCTTCGGTGTGAAATGAAAAACAGCCGAAAGATCTGGAGTGGAATCGTGTCTCCTCGTGTCTCCTCGTGTCTCCTCGTGTCTCCTCGTGTCTCGATTAATTAGACCGACCGTCGCTGTAACGAGAGTCAGAATCTTTACACCACTCTGTTTTCTTCTCTCCAATCAGTTTAGCGTAATAAAAAAGCAAATGCTTTAGGAGCACAACATGATGGTAGGACCTTCAAATCCATAGTATTTAGATAGAATCCTATTTCCATTAGATACAGTAACAAGTGTTTTATAATCACTTATTATAACCTGCTTAAGTAGCTCGCAAATATATAGTCGCAAGTTTAACGTCGACGTTTCGAAGCCTTGCAGAATCTCCAACATTATTTGTTGAACTCCAGCTATGGAAAAACATTTGGCTACGCTGTGTGGAGACACTTTGCTCCCATCTGTAAACTCTGACCCTCGGGCTGTGGAAGCGAACGACTGATCTTTCTCCTCACACTTTTATTTACGCCTGTCTTTTTTCTACTTTTCTGCAGAATGTGCACACGCTGAGCTAGAGAGCCTCGTTTATCTTCTACGTGTCGTTTTGGGCGTAAACAGCGTGTACGTGTGTTCAAATGGGATTTATCCAGTTCTGTATTTACTTAAAGGAGGGGTCTGCGTTGTTTGAAAGCCAGTGTTGACATATAAAATCACCAAAACAAACACGCCCCTAACCCAAGCGGGTCCCACTCCGGTATCGATAGCTCCGCCCACACATACATACGTAACCCGGGCGACTAACAGAAAGAAACGTGTCTTTATCATAGCTGAAGGGAAGAACAATACGATTGTAGATAAACAAACAAGCAAAAATGCCACACAAGCATAATGATGTAAAGGACAAAGGCATATATTAGTTCTGTGTAACAAAGCAAAACCAACGTTACTCACCTATCGAGAAGGAAAAAAGCGCCTCGGCGTCTTAAGTAAAGTCGGCCACATATTCACAGGTGGGAGTTTCCCGAGTCGATAACTCCTGAGCTAAACGCTGTTACTACACAAAACGCGGTTGTAGCTGCCTCTCTACATTACTACGATAGAAAAGAGGTGTTATTTGTGTAGTAACAGCGTTTAGCTCAGGAGTTATTGACTCGGGAAACTCCAACCTGTGAATATGTGGCCAACTTCCTGCTCCTTCAGTTCTCTCCAGCGCTGGAAAGCTGATCCTATATCAACACCTCAGTCGTGGTATTGCCGGGCCGAGACCCGAACCCACAACCTTAGGGTTAGGAGTCAAACTTACTTCTCTAACCATTACGACAACACTCCTAAAACTGACTGACAAAAACTGAAAAGAACAAAAAAAAAAAAAGAGGAATCATTTAACATTTTTTCTCATTTAATCCTGTTTCTATATGTTACTACTCACCCGATGCATAACGTTATCTTTACTTCATCGTCAGTGACGATATCAAACATCGATGGTCATCGTGTAAAGCCGCGTGTCATCCGTGATCGTCCGTTCCCTAGCGCATACGTGCGGCCCTAACGCACGACTCGTCATATGCGCGCCTTGATAAATGAGATGCCAGGACTTTTTTGTGCCTTTTATGCAGTTTCTGTTGCTGAAGTCTGAAGTCCTGCATAGAAATTAATCGACCTAAAAAAAAAAACCCTGTCCTCCCTACAGTCAAGAACCGATATAGAGTCTGAACATACAGCAGGAAAACAGCCATTTGTTCTGCACCAAAACATGCAGCATGTGTTCAAAAGACAAACGAATAAAAATGAATTCACCTGCTGTTTCGTAAATCGGTTCAAACTGGATCACGGGACAGTCAGGATCCAGAGGAGAAAGCAGAGATGTCAGTGTTTTAATATCGTCTGTAATGTAGCACAAAAACTCATGTCAGATGTATGTGGCTGCTAGAGCGTGTCGTCTAAGGGCCTTTTTACACCCGGTCACTTCGTGTGTCATCTCTGATCCCATATCTATCTGATCTATTAAAACTGTCCTGTTTACATCAGGCCACATAAACGACGCGTCTCGGCGAATCGGATATCGATCCGATCTTTCTGTTCCCGCCCAAAACGCTAATATATTTGACCTAATTTCCGGGGTAACTGAAACAGAACACACTTTGGTGTACGCGGTTTTCAGAACGCGATCAAAAAGAAGACGTAAAAACCGGTTACGACGTTTATGCTACAAAAAATGGCGTTTACTGTTTGCTGCGTTTTCGCCGGCGGCAGCAGCGCGTTTTAAGCCCCGACGAGACGCCTGGGTGAAAGATCACCTGCGAGTGACGTCCTTCCGTTTGGGAGGAGTATAGCGCTGACGTATGTGACTCGAACAACCACATTCATTTACACCTGTCCAGTTTCATCTGTAACGCGTCCCAGACCTCCTCCTGAAGGGGTTTGTACCATCGGGTTTATATCCGTCTCCAAAACGTTTCTGAGGACATTTAGACCTGGTCTTTTTACCGTCGGATAGATATCTGATCACAGAACACGCAGGAAGTGACCAGGTGTAAAAGGCCCCCTATAAGACGCCAACGTTTCACTAATCGACCCGAAAATAAAGATCCGTCTCAGGTTTTTAGCGGATCAGCTTTAACGACTAGCTTCAAACGCTTTCCAGAGACATCGACATTCTCTTCTTCCCAGCTTTATTTTTGTCCACGTTTAACGAGATGTCGTACGTGACGGGTTTTGTTTCGATGTCGTGTTTATAGACAGGAAATGAAACTCGCCTGTCACGCCGGTGTGAACACAGAGTTAGTTTATGTTGTTAGTTTATACATGATGTCGGGGGTTTGTACGCTTTGGTGTTGTTGTCATGTCGAATCTCATCCGGTATCAGACAGTATGTCAGAGTTTCAGCATATTTAAGTGTTTTATGTTGAGACACAGTGGGGACACAGTGGCTTAGTGGTTAGCACGTTCGCCTCACACCTCCAGGGTCGGGGGTTCGATTCCCGCCTCCGCCTCGTGTGTGTGGAGTTTGCATGTTCTCCCCGTGCCTCGGGGGTTTCTCCGGGTACTCCGGTTTCCTCCCCCGGTCCAAAGACATGCATGGTAGGTTGATTGGCATCTCTGGAAAATTGTCCGTAGTGTGTGTGTGTGTGTGTGTGAATGAGAGTGTGTGTGTGTGTGCCCTGTGATGGGTTGGCACTCCGTCCAGGGTGTATCCTGCCTCGATGCCCGATGACGCCTGAGATAGGCACAGGCTCCCCGTGACCCGAGAAGTTCAGATAAGCGGTAGAAGATGAATGGATGAATGTTGAGACACAAAGTAAAGGCCCCTGCCCCAAAACACCAGCATAATGGAATAGAGTCTGTATAATGAGGTAGGACAGCTATGTGTGTGTGTGTGTGTGTGTGTGTGTGTGTGTGTGTGTGTGTGTGTGTGTGTAGAGCGGCGTACAGAGAGCAGCCTCTGTTTTACAGTCTTTTAAAGCTTTAGAAGAATAAAAGAAGAGAGAAGCGTCAGATGAAATCTGCACTTAAATGTCAGAAGGCGAATCTGCTTTTGACTCCACAAACCTGTGAAGTTTGTTCTTAGGCTTATAAATAAATGCCTCGACCCCTAAAATGTGTGTGTTTAGGTGTGTGTG
>NC_062518.1:1921938-1931938 GCF_022655615.1 Tachysurus fulvidraco
CTGCTGCTCACCACGGCCTCGATAAAAGCGAATCGATTTTCTCCTGCCCTCCTCCACATATTGTTACTGCTCAATTTAAAATAGAGATGGTATCACTGGCAGACCCCGAAACTGCTTGCTTATAATTCACTCAATACAGCCATCATTTTTTTTTATGTTTAAAAACTTGCTGAACTCTAAAATGATGTGTATATAAATGAGTCCTCATGGATGTCCAACCCGATTTGCATAAATCCATGTTTGGGGATTATATTTGCGTTATCTATTATTTGGGGCGGGGCTTCGTATAATATCATTATAATATTAGTATTATATATAATATTGTATTATGATCGATAAACGATCGGGACCAAATGTGACACGAGCGACCCGAACATGACGCTTTTTTTTCATTAAATGTTATGTAGACTAGTTAATCTAGCTAGCGATCAGGAGATGGCGGTCGTCATAGTAGCGTACGTTTTAACGAATTTGGCTGCTGTTGAAAAAGATCAACGAGAAAACAGATTTATGTTCATGTAAATAAAAACACACTAAAATATAATTAGAAATGATGTGAGTTTTTTTTTACTAGCATTTAACTAGCTAGAGTAGCTAATGTTAATGATATTAGGCTATTAAGGATGTTTCCAAACTGTATATTTATGTAAAGCTGTATAAAGAGCTTTATAGACCATGGGGCATTAACAAAGCCATTAAATAATGTATTACTGAATATATAGCGATTTTTAAATGACACGTTTAAAGGGACTTTAATTAAAGGTGGGGTCTCCGATTTGTGAGAAACGTTTCTGAAAACCGAGTCGGGCCAAATAATAGACAAAAATCAAAACAAAAAACAAAACAAACGTGTAGCCGATGAGCAGAAAGGGGCGGGGCTTGTCGATAAGGGCGGAGAGAGTGTCCGGTGCGCGTGTGTGACGTTAGCAGAAAGCGGTTTTAACATCGACATGGAGGATAAAAACAAAGAAAGAAAGAGAAGAAAGACTTACGATAAGGACAAGAAGTAGGACGTGTTAATATAGGATCAGCTTTCCAACGCTGGAGAGAACTGAAGGAGCAGGAAGTTGGCCACATATTCACAGGTTGGAGTTTCCCGAGTCAATAACTCCTGAGCTAAACGCTGTTACTACACAAATAACACCTCTTTTCTATCGTAGTAATGTAGAGAGGCAGCTACAACCGCGTTTTGTGTAGTAACAGCGTTTAGCTCAGGAGTTATCGACTCGGGAAACTCAGACCTGTGAATATGTGGCCGACTTTACTTAAGACGCCGAGGCGCTTTTTTCCTTCTCGATAGGTGAGTAACGTTGGTTTTGCTTTGTTACACAGAACTAATATATGCCTTTGTCCTTTACATCATTATGCTTGTGTGGCATTTTTGCTTGTTTGTTTATCTACAATCGTATCGTTCTTCCCTTCAGCTATGATAAAGTCACGTTTCTTTCCGTTAGTCGCCCGGGTTACGTATGTACATGTGGGCGGAGCTATCGATACAGGGGTGGGACCCGTTTGGGTTAGGGGCGTGTTTGTTTTGGTGATTTCAAACTTCAACATTAGCTTTTAAAAATCGGAGACCGCACCTTTAATACTGTGTAGTATTCACTATGTACTATGCAGCCTAATACAAACATTATAACATACTGGCATTAATGTGGCTTCATCTCACACTCTTATATTTACTCTTATATATAGATAATCTTATATAATCTTATTTGATATAGACAAATTACTGAAGTAAATAAACTATTCTATTTTCTTACATTGTTATTACAGACAGTTTTACACCACCGATGTAGTTTTGGTGTATTTTTCTTATAAGTATGTTAGATCGTGCGGAGCCGAAGGCCGAAGTTACTCTGAGGGAAAACCCCACACCGGGAAAGGGTTATGCTTCTGTAATGAGCACTGTGGATGTGATGTGATGTGAAATGAAGCTATTATTTTTTATTTATTTATTTATTTATTTTCCCTTCTAAAACCCTGCTGCG
Organism: Tachysurus fulvidraco; assembly: GCF_022655615.1. Lineage (NCBI taxonomy): Eukaryota > Metazoa > Chordata > Actinopteri > Siluriformes > Bagridae > Tachysurus > Tachysurus fulvidraco. Next base: position 1,923,930 of record NC_062518.1, read on the forward strand.
TTCGATCAAATATACCAGTGCCCTCCTACCTACGTAGTCTACGAGGAGCGTTTCGGCTCGCTGCTGCGAGTAAAGCGCGATCTTTTAGGGACACGTGATCGGTCATAACATAGTGACAATAACATAACACGGCGAAGAGCGCGTATGGATTGCGATGGTTCGTTTTTTTTTACCTGATTATGACTTCCTAGCAAATAGAACACGTCTATAAACGTTTTTATGTTGTTGTTTTTCATTTGCACCAAGCATGGATGCAACCTCCATCTCATCTTACCTACAATTTATTGTCCCTCTTTTCTGTTTACTTCATTCCCATATTTTCAGATGGCTTGTACATGACTTGATGACGCTCGCAGAAATTAGGGTGTGTTTTGTGTAAATTCAATGTATATTACGGTAAAGGGGGATATGTGGATATAAATATAAAATGTAAATAAGGATGTTTTTGTTCTCAGAGTGCACTACAGTGTGGCTAAAACATTGATGGAGCTGTAAATGATGTGTGTGTGTGTGTGTGTGTGTGTGTGTGTGTGTGTGTGTGTGTGTGTGTGTGTGTGTGTGTGTGTGTGGCGGTTTTGTGTCCTCCATCAAAATCATGCAGTGTGTCGCGTTATCAAATCAAAGCCGTACTCTTTATGAGGGCTCTTATCATAAGAGGTTTTGTGTCTGTGTGTGTGTGTGTGTGTGTGTGTGTGTGTATGAAGAAAGAGAGAGCAAGACAGAGGAACAGAGGGAACGAGAGAGAGACAATGACAATGATAATGGCCTCTGTCGAAAATATTCTTCTCACTAATATATCCAGAAAAACTCTCAATGCTTCTCCACCGAGACGACAGGAAGCTCATATGAGGTCCTTTATTATATTCCTTATTATACTCCATTAGTGTGTATATGCGAACGTGCACACACACACACACACACACATACACACACAAGCTCTAGAAACACGTCCTTCAGGAAGCAATCCTGGAGGACGTCTCCGTTTGTGTCTCCCTGAACACGGCATCGTAATATGTACGAAGTACAAAGCTTAGAATTATAATTTGTCTGATATGGGTCGAGAGTTTGTGTGTAAAGGTGTAAAATATTACGAGTTAAAGCAAACCTAATAGGACACGGTGTGTTTACATGCACTACAGGGCAAAATATCTCTTCTCTGGTTAACGAGTTTAAGGTCGGGGTCAGGTGAAGACACAGGATTAATTAGCTACAGTAATTGTCAATGCAATATTCTTAGGAATATAGAAAAAACTCTGTGTGTGTGTGTGTGTGTGTGTGTGTGTGTGTGTGTGTGTGTGTGTGTGTGTGTGTGTGTGTGTGTGTGTGTGTGTGTGTGTCCACAGCTGGTCTGGCTGTTTGGTTTATACCTGGCTCACTAAGCTCAATCGTTTGGTGTCCAGGGACAGATGATTTGAAGCCAATGCACAAATTTGGACATAACACCTTGATCCGTGTGTGTGTGTGTGTATGTGTGTGTATGTGTGTGTGTGTGTGTGTGTGTGTGTGTGTGTGTGTGTGTGTGTGTGTGTGTGTGTGTGTGTGTGTGTGTGTGTGTGTGTGTTTTGAGAAGAAGATTTTTTTATTTGTACAGTAGGTTTGTCTAGCGGGCACCAAAGTGTTCTGTAGCAGTGTTCTTTTTTTTTTCCTTGAACATTTGCAATGTTTAACAATTAATGGACAGACAGACAGACAGGCAGACCGACGGGCGGGCAGACAGACAGACAGACAGACAGACAGACAGACAGACAGGCAGACCGACGGGCAGACAGACAGGCAGGCAAACAGACATACAGACAGACAGACTAGTAAGACCAAGTAAGAACAGATGAGAGAGGTCAGTTTGTAGGACAGGATACCTGCAGCTCTGACTGTAGACACAAAGTGTTATGTGGGGTGTAGAACAGGTAAAATAGCTGTTATACAGCACAGTGATACAGCACAGTGATACAGCACAGCGATACAGCACAGCGATACAGCACAGTGATACAGCACAGCGATACAGCACAGTGATACAGCACTGCGATACAGCACAGTGATACAGCAGCACAGTGATGCAGCACAGTGATACAGCACCGTGATACAGCACCGAGACACAGCACAGTGATACAGCACCGTGATACAGCACCGAGACACAGCACCAAGACACAGCACAGTGATACAGCACTGAGATACAGCACTGAGATACAGCACCATGATACAGCACAGTGATACAGCACAGTGATACAGCACAGTGATACAGCACTGAGATACAGCACATTGATACAGCACAGTGGTACAGCACAGAGATACGGCAGCACAGCGATACAGCACCATGATACAGCACAGTGATACAGCAACGTGATACAGCACAGCGATACAGCACAGCGATACAGCACAGCGATACAGCACAGTGATCCAGCACCGTGATCCAGCACCGTGATCCAGCACCATGATACAGCACTGAGACACAGCACTGAGATACAGCACTGAGATACAGCACTGAGATACAGCACCATGATACAGCACAGTGATACAGCACAGAGATACAGCACAGTGATACAGCAGCACAGTGATACAGCACCATGATACAGCACAGTGATACAGCACAGTGATACAGCACTGAGATACAGCACAGTGGTACAGCACAGAGATACAGCACCATGATACAGCACAGTGATACAGCACAGTGGTACAGCACAGAGATACAGCAGCACAGCGATACAGCACCATGATACAGCACAGTGGTACAGCACAGAGATACAGCAGCACAGCGATACAGCAGCACAGCGATACAGCACCATGATACAGCACAGCGATACAGCACAGCGATACAGCACAGCGATACAGCACAGTGATACAGCACAGTGATACAACACTGAGACACAGCACTATTTCTATCTATCCTGTGTCATATGTCAGTGTGTGATGTTAGAGGTCCCCGACTGAGTCCCACTGTACCTGTCTATTACACAGAGTGTTTGTTGTGTTGTCTGTATCTCAGCGAGGTCTCTCTGGGTTGATTGTGTTTAACGAGGTGCTTTTCTACTGATGTTACAGATATTTAGTGTAATGGAGGTGAATCAGCTGTCACTATATTACATCACCACAGGAGCTTCTCTGGCTCTCATATATTAGCATGAAAATCAGCTTCACACTGCTAATTGTTTTTCTCTTTAATGTCATCATTAACCTGCTGCTGCCTGTTTTCTCAGACACAAGAGTTATAGAATGACCTTTCTCCAGCTGCTAACACACACACACATTAACACATACACACACACACACACACACACACACACACACACACACACACAGACATACACATACACACACACACACACACATACACACACATTAACACACACACACACACACATACACACACATACACACACATTAACACATACACACACACACACACATTAACGCATACACACACACACAGACATACACATACATACACACACACACACACACGGACACATACATATACACATACATATACACATACATATACACACACACATACACAAACGCACACATACACACACACACATACACACACATTAACACATACACACATTAACACATACACACACACATTAACACACACACATTAACACATACACACACACATACACACACATTAACACACACACACACACACACACACACACACACACATTAACACATACACACACACACACATACACACACATTAACACATACACACACACAGACATACACATGCACACACACACACACACACACACACACACATGGACACATACATATACACATACACACACACACACATACACACAGACTCACATACACACATACAGACACACATAAACACACACGCATACATACACACACACATACACATGCACACATACACACACGCACACATACACACACACAGACTCACATATACACACGGACACGCACACACACACACACATTCTCACACACACACACACACACACACACACACACGTGCAGTTATTTAAAAATACAATAATAAATAAAATAAATCATTTCCGTGTTTTGGTTTTGCAGACCAAAGTCCTGGCTCTTGATCACCTAGATTAAGAGCGAGCCTGAGCACACATGCCATAATTACATAGACAAACCTCTCCTGGAATTACAGTGCAGAGAAGAGTTTTGTGCTTTTTGCTGCTTTAGCTGTGACTTCACACTGAACCTATTGTAAATGGTGTGTGGGTGTGATTGGGGCAATTAGAGAGGCTTTTGTTGGGCTGTGGGACGTTTTCTCTTACTACACTCACACTCTCAGCTTTACTGCACACTCACGCTGCTCGCTACATTCCCCCCCCCCTCCATGTTCCCGTTCTCCTTTTGTACAGCCACCTTTCGTATTTTCATGCTTATTTTTTATCCTTGTTTGTCTCGGCTGCATCTCTACACCACTTGCCTTGTTATAAATGTCAGGAGCTACAAATACTTGCTAGCTAGCAATTTATGGTAGTAAAATGCTTTTTATCGGTATTTGGGTCTTCGTTCACGTTGGTGCTTTTTTATGCCTCTTTATAACTAGCTTAACTTGTCAAAGTATAAGATTTCTACAAGAAACACTTGTTCATGAGAAACACAATCATTAGCCATCTTGCTTAGCTACATTAATATCATCCAGTTAGGGACAGGATCATATTTAGTGACATCACATGTAGCACCATCACTAAATAGATCATTCATTCATTCATTCATTCATTCATCTTCTACCGCTTATCTGAACTTCTCGGGTCACGGGGAGCCTGTGTCTATCTCAGGCGTCATCGGGCATCGAGGCAGGATACACCCTGGACGGAGTGCCAACCCATCACAGGGCACACACACACTCTCATTCACTCATACACACACACTACGGACAATTTTCCAGAGATGCCAATCAAGCTACCATGCATGTCTTTGGACCGGGGGAGGAAACCGGAGTACCCGGAGGAAACCCACGAGGCACGGTTTTAATACACAGATGGTGGTCTGCTCTCGGTTGCAAAGTTGCCCCAGGCTTATTCAGTGTGCGTTGGGTCGGGGAAATAGCCAACTTGTATACTGACAGGCCTACTGAATTCTACTGGTAATCCTCCCAGAAACTCATATCTATTTATCTCTATATATATTTCTCTATATATATCTATAGATAGAGAGAAGAGAGGGATGGAGAGAGCTAGGGAGAGAGAGAGAGGGGAGAGAGAAGAGAGAGAAAATGATAGGTAGAGAGAGACGAAAGGATATAGAGGAAAAGTAGAAAGGAGGAAGAGAGAGAAGAAGAGGAGAGAGAGAAAAGAAAGGGATAGATAGAGAAGTAAGGAGGAAGAAAAAAGAGAAAAATTATGAAAGAAAATAAGATAGAAAATAAATTATAGATAGATAAAAATATGAGGCTATAGATAGATATATATATTTGAATGATTATAGTTATATAATTAAAATTCTCTCTATATAATTATATAGATATATATATATATATATATATATAGACTCTCTCCCTTCGCTCTCTCTCTCTTTCTCTCTCTCTCTCTCCCTCTCCCTTTCTTTCTCTCGCTCTCTCTCTCTCTCTCTCTCTCTCTCTCTCTCTCTCTCTCTCTCTCTCTCTCTCTCTCTCTCTCTCTCTCTCTCTCTCTCTCTCTCTGCAGCGGGTCAACTCAGTCAGTCAGCACATCTGTCTCTCCAGCTCCCCTACACCGTCCTGGGCCTCGGCCGCAGTGCCAACTTCCTGGACCACCTTTTCGTCGGCATTCCCCGCCCCCCCGGGGTCAAGGTACACACGCTTATACTTTAATTCCGATTCCTTTGTAGCTCGCGGTTCTCTCGACCAGTTTAATTCACCTTCTGCCCTTCTTCTGCACTCTGAGCGAGAGAGACCAACTCTTCAACATCCATCTGACCTGCTGACATTCTGTTCTCTGTTCGTTCCCCTTTTTTCCCTTCCTTCTTTTCCCCTTTCTTCTTCATCTCGTTCTTCTTTCTTTCCTCGTTCCTTTTCGTTTTTCCGTCTCGTCTTTCCTCATCCTCACTTCTTTCACGTCCTCTCCTCAAACCTCCTTGAATATCCACCTTGTTTTATCTTTTCATCTATTCTCCTCCACCCTTCCTATCCTGTGTGTCCATTTTCTTTTCCTCTCTCTCTCTCTTCTTTTTTTCCATCGATTTTTTTTCCCTCTTCTCCTTTCCTGCCTCATCTCTTTTCTCCTTCTTTTCATCATGACCCCTTACTTTAGTCTTGCTCCGTCCTTCCACCGAGCTCCGCTGTCGGTTTTCCTACGTTTCTCATCTCTTTCATCACCTCTCCTTCTATTTTTCTCTCATGTGCCCCATCCCGTTTCTTCTTTTTCTCATTTTCTTTTGCCTCCTTGTCTTCTTGACATCTCCGCTTATTTCTTTTCCTCTCTTGCCTTCATGCATTCTTCATCTCACCTCTTCCCCTCCTCATCTTTCCAGTCATGTCTCATTTCATACCTCTGGATCCTTGCCTTCTCTTCTAACTTCTATCCTTCTCATTTTCTCCAAATTCTTTCCCAGCCACCATATTTTTTTCTCTCCTTCCCTTCTCGCCTCTTTTGTTCTTTTCTTTCCATCTCTCCTCGAGCATGACTTGTTGTGCAACACTTCATCCACTCCATTTCCCTAAAATAGCATCCTAACTGCACACTCTCGTTAAAGTGTGTAAGAAAACAGAGTCATAATGCGTTATTGTTATCGATGCAGCTTTGGAAATGAACCGGTTTCCCTGTGGAGGGATTGCAGAGAACAATAGAAAGACGAGTGCAGTGTTAGAGTTAATTGCCGAGCGAGTGTCTTCAGAGGCGGTGAAATCGCGGTAATTGATTGAGCTGCTGTGTGTTGTACATTACAGCTCATTAAAACATGCTAATTTTTGATAAGCTACTGCATGTAGTATGAAGGGAGGGGGGGTATTAGGAAGGGGTAATGATGGTAGACAGGTAATGGACACGGTAGGACAGCGGGGTTATGGCAGGACCGTAATACAGGGGATATGGTAGAACTGCAGGAATGTGGCGGGGCGGTGGGTTACAGTAGGAAGGTGGGGTTATATTGGGGTTATGGGAGGGCAACTATGTTACAGTACAAGGGTGGAATTAGGTGACATTAGGAAGGCGGGGTTTAGATTAGGACAATGGGGTTAAGTGTGTTACCCTAATGTTAGTGTAGTGTAACTAGTGTATGGTGATAAGTTCTGTCTCTTTGTAGGACATGAGGAAGCAGGAATGGACTGCCATCATCCCCAACTCTCAGCTCATTGTCATTCCTTATCCAAACAGTGACCCTCGCAGGTACACACACACACACACACACACACACATACATACATACATACATACACATACACACACACACACACACACACACACACACACACACACACACACACACACACGTACATACACACACACACACACACACACACGAACCACACACATACAACACATACACACAATCACACACACACACAACACACATACATAACACATAAAAAACAAACACACACACACACACACAACACACACACACACAACATACATAAACGTACATACACACACACACACCACACAACACACACACACAAAAACATACACACACACATACACACACAGCAATACAACACACACACAGAAACACACACAACACACACACACATAACACAACACCACAGACACACAGAACACACACACACATACATACACACACACAACACACCACACACATACACACACCACACACACACAACGACACACATACACACAAACGTAACACAACACACATAAAACACACCTTAACACACCACACACAACACACAACACACACACATTTCCACCTACCCAAAATACGCACACACAAACACACACATACACACAAACGTACACACACACACACACTCACACACACACACACATACACACAAACACACATACACACACACATACACACACATACACACACACACACGCACACGCACACATACGCACACACAAACACACACATAC
>NC_062518.1:1934438-1946938 GCF_022655615.1 Tachysurus fulvidraco
TATAAAGGAAAAACAATACAGATATATAAGAAAGAAAACCTGTACACACCCAGGGGATGACCATGTGACCATGTCTTCAGTAAAAAATCCCTGTGGCCTGTTCATTAGGATAAAACAGCGAAAATCATCAGTGGGGAAAGAAGTCCAGTTTGGATAGCAGCCATTTTCAGAATAAAACTAAGTGTGTCTTCGTTGGCAGCGACGTTAAAAAGGAAGAATCACTCTTGAGGCTAACAATTAAACCAGTTCAAATTAAATTACATTTATTTATGTAGTCTTCAAGCTGCAACGGTTACAAATATTCATAAAGGAACAAACATAATTACATTAATGAGCGAACTAACAGAGCTTATATCATTTAGGCTGCAGGAAGCATCAAAACCGCACTGTAAATAAGAAGGGTTCGTTCGCCAGGGATGGAAGTGTGTGTTATTGTATAGTGTGGTGTAGTGTATAGTAGTAACATATCTCCAGTCAGAATGGTCCTGAGGTGAAGCACGAATACTTCAGCGTGTTGTCTGGTCATATGACACTTATACTGCTTCAATAAATGTGATTCTAATCGATATCAAGATGGTCACTACACGTGTCGTCTCTGATCCGATAGCTATCTGATTAGTTAAAACTGTTCCGTTTACATCAGGCCACATGAACGCGTCTCAGCAAAATGCTAATATATTTTACCTCATTTCCGGGGTACTTGAAATGGAACATGCTTTGAAAGAAAGCTTTGACTTAGAAATGAGCATCGGTGTAGCCAATGAGAAGAAAGGGGCGTGTCTTGTCGATATGGGAGGAGAGAGTGTTCAGTGCGCGTGTGTGACATTAGCAGAAAGCGGTTTTAACATCGACATGGAGGATAAAAACAAAGAAAGAAAGAGAAGAAAGACTTACGATAAGGACAAGAAGTAGGACGTGTTAATATAGGATCAGCTTTCCAGCGCTGGAGAGAACTGAAGGAGCAGGAAGTTGGCCACATATTCACAGGTTGGAGTTTCCCGAGTCAATAACTCCTGAGCTAAACGCTGTTACTACACAAATAACACCTCTTTTCTATCGTAGTAATGTAGAGAGGCAGCTACAACCGCGTTTTGTGTAGTAACAGCGTTTAGCTCAGGAGTTATCGACTCAGGAAACTCCCACCTGAGAATACGTGGCCGACTTTACTTAAGACGCCGAGGCGCTTTTTTCCTTCTCGATAGGTGAGTAACGTTGGTTTTGCTTTGTTACACAGAACTAATATATGCCTTTGTCCTTTACATCATTATGCTTGTGTGGCATTTTTGCTTGTTTGTTTATCTACAATCGTATTGTTCTTCCCTTCAGCTATGATAAAGACACGTTTCTTTCTGTTAGTCGTCCGGGTTACGTATGTACTTGTGGGCGGAGCTATCGATACAGGGGTGGGACCCGTTTGGTTTAGGGGTGTGTTTGTTTCGGTGATTTTATATGTCAACATTGGCTTTCAAACAACGCAGACCCCTCCTTTAAGGACAGAGACATCACATGCCTAAAAACCTTTGTGACCGTGTGACATAAGCTCGGGGACTTTAAATTAAATCTTTCAAATATCTAAGCCACATACTTAACCAATAGAGAGCTGAACTTAAATAAACGCACTGATTTTACCAAATTAATTTTAAAAAGTAACAAAAGCTGATAATTCCATCTTTATTTAATCTACAAGCAACAAGAACGCCTGCGAAACAATTCGAGGGGGTTTGTATCTAGTCTCTGAGCTTAAACCAGTGTGTCTGCATCGATTGTTCAACACCAGCCTGTTTATTATCTCTGTATTTATTATTTCTTTATCTATTATCTATTAAGCTTTTTTTTTATTTAAACAGATCAACGCTCGTACGTCAGGGCCGCCATATTGTCCACACTGACACATCCTTTAATTAGTTTTTTCTGTCCATCACTAACGTTAAATCATAAGGCATTAAACTCAGTTTTATACGACGCCTTTTCACACAGATAAACAGATAAAATTCAGATCTTGTGTTCTTGAAAAATAAAGACGGTCGGTGTAATTAGTTTATGGCAGTTTGCCTGTTGAAAAAAAAAAAAAAAAAAACAATGCTGAAGGAAACGAGTGGAAACTTTTGCTTTCCATCCACCCACAGTTTCAGTCTGGCACAAATAACATGCACCAGAACTTGTTAAATCAAGCTCTTGCCAGCAGCGTTTGGAAGAGGAGTGAAAACATATCCGTCTTGCTAAGACTTCAGTGCGGAATGGTGCAGCTTTATTCTGTTGTCTTCCAGTTTTTTTTTTAACCAACAGCAGAGCAAAAGAGCTTCTGCAGTTATTTGCTTATTTCTTTAACAGATCGTCACCGATCCTTTTCGATTACGTTTATTAAAATCACATTAAATATGAAACAAAAAAACTTGGTGGACTTATTTTTGTTTTGATTGTCTAGGAATATCTCTATACCTTTAATATCGTTCTCACGATGATAGACGAACATGTCAAATATAAACGCTCCCTCGTACCAATGACCTGCTAGACATACTGGTCTAATACCTCGTTAGCTAGTTAAAGGTGCGGTCTCTGTTGTTTGAAAGCCAATGTTGACATATAAAATCACCAAAACAAACACGCCTCTAACCCAAACGGGTCCCACCCCTGTATCGATAGCTCCGCCCACACTTACATACGGAACCCGGGCGACTAACAGAAAGAAACGTGTCTTTATCATAGCTGAAGGGAAGAACAATACGATTGTAGATAAACAAACAAGCAAAAATGCCACACAAGCATAATGATGTAAAGGACAAAGGCATATATTAGTTCTGTGTAACAAAGCAAAACCAACGTTACTCACCTATCGAGAAGGAAAAAAGCGCCTCGGCGTCTTAAGTAAAGTCGGCCACATATTCACAGGTCGGAGTTTCCCGAGTCGATAACTCCTGAGCTAAACGCTGTTACTACACAAAACGCGGTTGTAGCTGCCTCTCTACATCACTACGATAGAAAAGAGGTGTTATTTGTGTAGTAACAGCGTTTAGCTCAGGAGTTATTGACTCGGGAAACTCCAACCTGTGAATATGTGGCCGACTTCCTGCTCCTTCAGTTCTCTCCAGCGCTGGAAAGCTGATCCTATATTAACACGTCCTACTTCTTGTCCTTATCGTAAGTCTTTCTTCTCTTTCTTTCTTTGTTTTTATCCTCCATGTCGATGTTAAAACCGCTTTCTGCTAATGTCACACACGCGCACTGAACACTCTCTCCACCCATATCGACAAGCCCCGCCCCTTTCTGCTCATCGGCTACACGTTAGTTTTGATTTTTGTTTATTATTCGGCCCCGACTCAGTTTTCTGAAGCGTTTCTCAAAAATCGGAGACCCTGCCTTTAACTAGTTACATAGCACTTGTTTGTCTGCATCTTTATCTTAAGGGCTTTGTTTATGTCGACAGACACTTTTTAAGCAAAGGGACTTTGGCATAAGTAAGTCACAGTCCAGAGAAAGCACAGAGCTGTTAAAGGCAGAACTGAGATACAAGTGCTGCCAGAGGGAATGCCTCAAGCCCTTTCCTCAGTGCTCACTGAAAGCCTGAGGATATAAAAATTACACACATGTACAGAATTTCTTTGTATTTTAATTGTGTTTCTTAGAAGAATCATTTTTGTTGGAGTAAAATCCCTGTAATCATTAAACGGTCGTCTCTACAGGTTAGAAACAAAAACACAATTAAATCTCATCTGGTTAGAATTTGGGAGGCATGGTGGCTTTATTGGGTGGTTAGCACGTTCGCCTCACACCTCCAGGGTCGGGGGTTCGATTCCCGCCTCCGCCTTGTGTGTGTGGAGTTTGCATGTTCTCCCCGTGCCTCGGGGGTTTCCTCCGGGTACTCCGGTTTCCTCCCCCGGTCCAAAGACATGCATGGTAGGTTGATTGGCATCTCTGGAAAATTGTCCGTAGTGTGTGTGTGAATGAGAGTGTGTGTGTGCCCTGTGATGGGTTGGCACTTCGTCCAGGGTGTATCCTGCCTCGATGCCCGATGACGCCTGAGATAGACACAGGCTCCCCGTGACCCGAGTAGTTCGGATAAGCGGTAGAAAATGAATGAATGAATGAATGAATGAATTATTAGAATTTCACAAGCCGTATTAAAGGCCATGGCATAATTATGACATAACAGTGTGCCGTTTTAATTTCTAGTAGTTTCAGTGAAATTTAGCATCAAATCTACCTAAAAAGGAGAAAATGCGGCGGTGCTTTAATCCCGTAGTCTGTACAGTTCCATCATTTTTTTTATCCGTACACAAAGCTTCAACTTTCACGTTAATGCTGCTGCTGATGCTGTCGCGCTCATCATCACACGGTTCTCAGTGGTGTTGTATTGATGCATCGCGTTCGTTTTATCCTAGAATTACCATCGCTATGACATTAACCCGGACCGATCAGTATGACTGATTAGACTCCGTATAGGTGACTAAACGGAAGGTGGAGGAAACTAGCAGACAGTCAAAACCTACGACTGTCTGCTAGTAAAGTGGAAGATTATAATGAACTTCACCAGCACAGCAATGACCCAAAGCTTATATCCAAATCAGCAAAGGAACGGCTTAACCAAAAAAATATCAATGTGTCTGAATGAGTGAGATTGAGCCAAGACCTGAGCCCAAATGTAATAAATAGATATAGATATTTTTTTTAATTATTTATTTATTTTTAAAAGTAAATATAGAGGAAACAAAGAAAAATCTTAGGGCTGGTTTTTACAGCAGGTTTGAATCAGACTGTGTGTAACCGAGTGTGTCCAAGCGTGATTGTTTTGTGTGTGTGCACGTGTGTGAAAGAAAGGCTCATGTGTGCTCTGTGTGTATGTGTCTTAGTGTTGGCACTTACTCCCTCTCTCTCTCTCTCTCTCTCTCTCTCTCTCTCTCTCTCTCTCTCTCTCTCCATCTGCTCTCTTGATTATTCACGCTGAGAGCCGTAATTACTCAAAGAAGCACTCCACTTTTGCACAACTACATTAAAGTAACTGCCTGCCTGTCTGCGTGTGTGTGTGTGTGTGTGTGTGTGTGTGTCGGCACTAGGTGTGTGTTTTTTGTGTGCCTTCCACTTCACTGCACCGAGTCTGTTTGTGTCCAGCTCCATTTCAATGACACATTTATCAGTGTGACCTGATTTCCATCCTTCTGTCTCCTAGTATTTCTTAGTAATATACGGGCGTGTTCCAAACGGGACACGTAGCGTACAGTGTACAGTGTATACGACACACCGCTCTGTTCGCTAGGCATAACGCATGTGGAGAGAGACACACACATTTACCTGAGCCGTAGAGGGACGGTGTTGCGGTGAAACATGACCTGACTCACTGACAGCTGTTACTTACTGTACGGTAAAATGTTTGATTTACTCGAGAGCGAACGACGCGGGTGTTCTACCTGTCAAACCGAGACGCAGACGTCAATGTTGTCACCTCGTGACACTAGTACACACAGATGTACTACACTGATCTGTTTTATACTCAAGCCTTTCTGTCCTGTTTTATTGTTAGATTTACATTTACAACATTTAGCAGACACTTTATCCAGAGCGACTTACATTTTAGCTCATTTTTATACAACCGAGCAATTGAGGGTTAAGGGCCTCGCTCAGGGGCCCAGCAGTGGCAGCTCGGTGGACGTAGGATTCGAACTCACAACCTTCCGATCGGTAGCCCGACACCTTAACCACTAGGCTAGGCACAAATATACCTGATTTAAGCTTGACTGTTTATACATACAGTATTACTACTGAAACCATGACATCTGGGATTGACCAACAGAAGGAAACCCTGACGTGTGACCAAATGAATCACTTGTGACCAAATGAATCACTTGTGACCGAATGAATCTCGTGTGACCGAATGAATCACGTGTGACCGAATGAATCTCGTGTGACCGAATGAATCTCGTGTGACCGAATGAATCTCGTGTGACCGAATGAATCGCGTGTGACCGAATAAATCACGTGTGACCGAATGAATCACGTGTGACACAAATGAATCACGTGTGACCGAATGAATCGCGTGTGACCGAATGAATCACTTGTGACCGAATGAATCTCGTGTGACCGAATGAATCACGTGTGACCGAATGAATCTCGTGTGACCGAATGAATCTCGTGTGACCGAATGAATCTCGTGTGACCGAATGAATCGCGTGTGACCAAATAAATCACGTGTGACCGAATGAATTACGTGTGACACAAATGAATCACGTGTGACCGAATGAATCGTGTGTGACCGAATGAATCGCGTGTGACTGAATGAATCGCGTGTGACCGAATGAATCGCGTGTGACCAAATGAATCACGGGTGACCGAATGTATCACGTGTGACCGAATGAATCACGTGTGACACAAATGAATCACGTGTGACACAAATGAATCACGTGTGACCAAATGAATCAGGAGACACCAATGAATCACGTGTGACCGAATGAATCACGTGTCACCAAATGTATCACTTGTGACCAAATGAATCACGTGTGACCAAATGAATCACGTGTGACCAAATGAATCACGTGTCACCAAATGAATCACGTGACACAAATGAATCACGTGTGACACAAATGAATCACGTGTGACCAAATGAATCACGTGTCACCAAATGAATCACTTGTCACCAAATGAATCACGTGACACAAATGAATCACGTGTGACACAAATGAATCACGTGTGACCAAATGAATCAGGAGACACCAATGAATCACGTGTGACCGAATGAATCACGTGTCACCAAATGTATCACTTGTGACCAAATGTATCACTTGTGACCAAATGTATCACGTGTGACCAAATGAATCACGTGTGACCAAATGAATCACGTGTCACCAAATGAATCACGTGACACAAATGAATCACGTGTGACACAAATGAATCACGTGTGACCAAATGAATCACGTGTCACCAAATGAATCACTTGTCACCAAATGAATCACGTGACACAAATGAATCACGTGTGACCAAACAAAAGAGATCTGAATCACGTTACACACTTTGGACTTTGTTTAGAAACCAAATCTAGAATCAGTCCCCTGATCTAAACCATCAGACCTTTACACTAATGTGTTTAACATTATTTCATCTTCATCTTTATAATCAATATTAGAATCTGTCGTTATAACTCCTATTGTCCTTTTTTCTGAGCGATACCATAGCAACAATCGTTTGATCGTCGATGATGTAAAGCACTTTATTCTAAATGTGAAAATCTAAATATGAAACATATTCGTTTATAAATGATATCCAAAGCCTCCACGACTGAGGAGTTAATTGTTGCCCATCAGCAGGTTTTAATGAAATGACCCACAGTGTTCCATTGTGTAATACTGACAGATTGTCTAAAGTGTGACATCATCTGCATACCATTAGTGTACTGAACATAATTAACATTAGTGTACTGAACATAATCAACATTAGTGTACTGAACATAATCAACATTAGTGTACTGAACATTAGTGTACTGAACATTAGTGTACTGAACATAATTAACATTAGTGTACTGAACATAATTAACATTAGTGTACTGAACATAATCAACATTAGTGTACTGAACATAATCAACATTAGTGTACTGAACATAATCAACATTAGTGTACTGAACATTAGTGTACTGAACATTAGTGTACTGAACATTAGTGTACTGAACATAATCAACATTAGTGTACTGAACATTAGTGTACTGAACATAATCAACATTAGTGTACTGAACATAATCAACATTAGTGTACTGAACATTAGTGTACTGAACATTAGTGTACTGAACATTAGTGTACTGAACATAATTAACATTAGTGTACTGAACATAATCAACATTAGTGTACTGAACATAATCAACATTAGTGTACTGAACATTAGTGTACTGAACATTAGTGTACTGAACATAATTAACATTAGTGTACTGAACATAATTAACATTAGTGTACTGAACATAATCAACATTAGTGTACTGAACATAATCAACATTAGTGTACTGAACATAATCAACATTAGTGTACTGAACATTAGTGTACTGAACATTAGTGTACTGAACATTAGTGTACTGAACATAATCAACATTAGTGTACTGAACATTAGTGTACTGAACATAATCAACATTAGTGTACTGAACATAATCAACATTAGTGTACTGAACATTAGTGTACTGAACATAATCAACATTAGTGTACTGAACATTAGTGTACTGAACATTAGTGTACTGAACATAATCAACATTAGTGTACTGAACATTAGTGTACTGAACATAATCAACATTAGTGTACTGAACATAATCAACATTAGTGTACTGAACATAATCAACATTAGTGTACTGAACATAATCAACATTAGTGTACTGAACATTAGTGTACTGAACATAATCAACATTAGTGTACTGAACATAATCAACATTAGTGTACTGAACATAATCAACATTAGTGTACTGAACATAATCAACATTAGTGTACTGAACATTAGTGTACTGAACATAATCAACATTAGTGTACTGAACATTAGTGTACTGAACATAATCAACATTAGTGTACTGAACATAATCAACATTAGTGTACTGAACATTAGTGTACTGAACATAATCAACATTAGTGTACTGAACATAATCAACATTAGTGTACTGAACATTAGTGTACTGAACATTAGTGTACTGAACATAATCAACATTAGTGTACTGAACATTAGTGTACTGAACATAATCAACATTAGTGTACTGAACATTAGTGTACTGAACATAATCAACATTAGTGTACTGAACATTAGTGTACTGAACATAATCAACATTAGTGTACTGAACATAATCAACATTAGTGTACTGAACATTAGTGTACTGAACATTAGTGTACTGAACATAATCAACATTAGTGTACTGAACATTAGTGTACTGAACATTAGTGTACTGAACATAATCAACATTAGTGTACTGAACATTAGTGTACTGAACATTGGTGTACTGAACATAATCAACATTAGTGTACTGAACATTAGTGTACTGAACATTAGTGTACTGAACATAATCAACATTAGTGTACTGAACATTAGTGTACTGAACATGAGTGTACTGAACATTAGTGTACTGAACATAATCAACATTAGTGTACTGAACATGAGTGTACTGAACATTAGTGTACTGAACATAATCAACATTAGTGTACTGAACATTAGTGTACTGAACATTAGTGTACTGAACATAATCAACATTAGTGTACTGAACATTAGTGTACTGAACATTAGTGTACTGAACATAATCAACATTAGTGTACTGAACATTAGTGTACTGAACATAATCAACATTAGTGTACTGAACATTAGTGTACTGAACATGAGTGTACTGAACATTAGTGTACTGAACATAATCAACATTAGTGTACTGAACATTAGTGTACTGAACATAATCAACATTAGTGTACTGAACATTAGTGTACTGAACATTAGTGTACTGAACATAATCAACATTAGTGTACTGAACATTAGTGTACTGAACATTAGTGTACTGAACATTAGTGTACTGAACATAATTAACATTAGTGTACTGAACATTAGTGTACTGAACATTAGTGTACTGAACATAATTAACATTAGTGTACTGAACATAATCAACATTAGTGTACTGAACATTAGTGTACTGAACATAATTAACATTAGTGTACTGAACATAATTAACATTAGTGTACTGAACATTAGTGTACTGAACATAATTAACATTAGTGTACTGAACATTAGTGTACTGAAAATAATTAACATTAGTATACTGAACATAATTAACATTAGTGCACTGAACATAATTAACATCAGTGTACTGAACATTAGTGTACTGAGCATAATCAACATTAGTGTACTGAACATAATTAACATTAGTGTACTGAACATAATTAACATTAGTGTACTGAACATAATTAACATCAGTGTACTGAACATAATCAACATTAGTGTACTGAACATTAGTGTACTGAGCATAATCAACATTAGTGTACTGAACATAATTAACATTAGTGTACTGAACATAATTAACATTAGTGTACTGAACATTAGTGTACTGAACATAATTAACATTAGTGTACTGAACATAATTAACATTAGTGTACTGAACATTAGTGTACTGAACATAATTAACATTAGTGTACTGAACATAATCAACATTAGTGTACTGAACATAATCAACATTAGTGTACTGAACATAATCAACATTAGTGTACTGAACATTAGTGTACTGAGCATAATCAACATTAGTGTACTGAACATAATCAACATTAGTGTACTGAACATTAGTGTACTGAGCATAATCAACATTAGTGTACTGAACATAATTAACATTAGTGTACTGAACATAATTAACATTAGTGTACTGAACATTAGTGTACTGAACATAATTAACATTAGTGTACTGAACATAATTAACATTAGTGTACTGAACATTAGTGTACTGAACATAATTAACATTAGTGTACTGAACATAATCAACATTAGTGTACTGAACATAATCAACATTAGTGTACTGAACATAATCAACATTAGTGTACTGAACATTAGTGTACTGAACATAATCAACATTAGTGTACTGAACATAATCAACATTAGTGTACTGAACATAATCAACATTAGTGTACTGAACATTAGTGTACTGAACATTAGTGTACTGAACATTAGTGTACTGAACATAATCAACATTAGTGTACTGAACATTAGTGTACTGAACATAATCAACATTAGTGTACTGAACATTAGTGTACTGAACATTGGTGTACTGAACATAATCAACATTAGTGTACTGAACATTAGTGTACTGAACATTAGTGTACTGAACATTAGTGTACTGAACATAATCAACATTAGT
This sequence comes from Tachysurus fulvidraco, assembly GCF_022655615.1. NCBI lineage: Eukaryota > Metazoa > Chordata > Actinopteri > Siluriformes > Bagridae > Tachysurus > Tachysurus fulvidraco. The sequence goes on from NC_062518.1 coordinate 1,945,264, forward strand.
GTACTGAACATGAGTGTACTGAACATTAGTGTACTGAACATAATCAACATTAGTGTACTGAACATTAGTGTACTGAACATAATCAACATTAGTGTACTGAACATTAGTGTACTGAACATGAGTGTACTGAACATTAGTGTACTGAACATAATCAACATTAGTGTACTGAACATTAGTGTACTGAACATTAGTGTACTGAACATTAGTGTACTGAACATAATCAACATTAGTGTACTGAACATTAGTGTACTGAACATTGGTGTACTGAACATAATCAACATTAGTGTACTGAACATTAGTGTACTGAACATGAGTGTACTGAACATTAGTGTACTGAACATAATCAACATTAGTGTACTGAACATTAGTGTACTGAACATTAGTGTACTGAACATAATCAACATTAGTGTACTGAACATTAGTGTACTGAACATAATCAACATTAGTGTACTGAACATGAGTGTACTGAACATTAGTGTACTGAACATAATCAACATTAGTGTACTGAACATTAGTGTACTGAACATAATCAACATTAGTGTACTGAACATTAGTGTACTGAACATAATCAACATTAGTGTACTGAACATTAGTGTACTGAACATTAGTGTACTGAACATTAGTGTACTGAACATAATTAACATCAGTGTACTGAACATAATCAACATTAGTGTACTGAACATTAGTGTACTGAGCATAATCAACATTAGTGTACTGAACATAATTAACATTAGTGTACTGAACATTAGTGTACTGAACATAATTAACATTAGTGTACTGAACATTAGTGTACTGAAAATAATTAACATTAGTATACTGAACATAATTAACATTAGTGTACTGAACATAATTAACATCAGTGTACTGAACATAATCAACATTAGTGTACTGAACATTAGTGTACTGAGCATAATCAACATTAGTGTACTGAACATAATTAACATTAGTGTACTGAACATAATTAACATCAGTGTACTGAACATAATCAACATTAGTGTACTGAACATTAGTGTACTGAGCATAATCAACATTAGTGTACTGAACATAATTAACATTAGTGTACTGAACATTAGTGTACTGAACATAATTAACATTAGTGTACTGAACATTAGTGTACTGAACATTAGTGTACTGAACATTAGTGTACTGAACATAATCAACATTAGTGTACTGAACATTAGAGTACTGATAATAATCAACATAATTGTACTGAACATAATGACTAACATTAGTGTACTGAACATAATAACATTAGTGTACTGAACATTAGTGTACTGAACATAATAACATTAGTGTACTGAACATAATAACATTAGTGTACTGAACATTAGTGTACTGAACATAATTAACATTAGTGTACTGAACATAATCAACATTAGTGTACTGAACATAATCAACATTAGTGTACTGAACATAATCAACATTAGTGTACTGAACATTAGTGTACTGAACATAATCAACATTAGTGTACTGAACATAGGTACTGAACATTAGTGTACTGAACATAATCAACATTAGTGTACTGAACATTAGTGTACTGAACATAATTAAAATTAGTGTACTGAACATAGTGTACTGAACATTAGTGTACTGCAACATTAGTGTACTGAACATTAGTGTACTGAACATTAGTGTACTGAACATTAGTGTACTGAACATAATCAACATTAGTGTA
>NC_062518.1:1949438-1955265 GCF_022655615.1 Tachysurus fulvidraco
GTCTATCTCTCTCTCATTGTCTATCTGTCTCTCTCTTTCTCTCTCTCTCTCGCTCTCTCTCTCTCCCCCTCTCCCTCTCTCTCTATCTGTCTCTCTCTTTCTCTCTCTCTCGTTCTCTCCCCCCTCCCTCTCTTTTTCCTTTAATATCTCTCTCATGCTTTGCTCTGCTCAATATTTTTCAAATCCTACCCCTTCCCCACATCCCCTCCCACCCAGCACGATTGAAGTGGCTGCAGGAGATAAGAGCGAGGCTCTAACCTTTAGCATGAGGGGAAAACAGCATTCAGAGTCGAGCTCGCACATCTTTCCATCTCACCCGGTCATTCCGCCTGCATGACCCTATGGGCGAGAGAGAAAACTGAAGGATCAGGGACCTGCTCTGGTGGCAGTTATAGACTAATATAAATTGTGGGAGGGTCAGCATGGGCCAGGGGTACCACTGGAGGGGCATTTAAATTTACAGCTTTAATGCATTTCATACAAACGTTAGAGGGTAAATATTACAAAATCTAAACTGCAGCACATACTATAAAATATATAACGTCTTTTTATGTCTTTATGTCCTCCTTTTTCTTAAGCTATACAGGGAAACACTTTACGTTAAGGTTCCTTATATCATAATAAATTACATAAAACTACATATAAACTAAAGTACAGTATTTTCCGCACCATAAGGTGGATTATAAGGCGCAGTCTCAATTACGGGGTCTATTTCTGTATTTAACCCATACATAAGGCACACCGTATTATAAGGCGCATCGTGTTATAAGGCGCACCGTGTTATAAGGCGCACCATGTTATAAGGCGCACCGTGTTATAAGGCGCACCGTGTTATAAGGCGCACCGTGTTATAAGGCGCACCGTGTTATAAGGCGCACCGTGTTATAAGGCGCACCGTATTATAAGGCGCACCGTGTTATAAGGCGCACCGTGTTATAAGGCGCACCGTGTTATAAGGCGCACCGTGTTATAAGGCGCACCGTGTTATAAGGCGCATGCTAAAACATACGGTCCACAAAATAAGGTAACAGAAGCAAAACAGTAAGTTTAGTTGAACTTTATTCTACTATTTAACAACACACACACTATTTTTTCATCAATCTTCTCCCACAAATCCATCAAAGTCCTCATCTAAGAATCGGATTTTTATTGCCGGATGGCAAACCGACTTGAGGTGCATTTACCGCCACCTACTGGACCGGAGTGTGGAGCACATAATGGTTAGGAAGAAACAAATGTTGTTTTACAACATACCGGTAGTTATACTGTACTACCGGAGGTGTGGCGGAGGTAAGCGTACGTACTGTACGTATTACGTAATGTCCTCTGATTGGTTTATCGCTCCCAGCGCACATAGTGTATGTATTACGTCCCCGTGTCAGCGGGAAACGGTCCGACAGTCAATCGAGCAGAGCGCTTACCAAAGTCGCACGGTGACATTTTTACAGATTTTTGGAACTCGGTGCACACACAAGGCGCACTAGGTTATTAGGCGCACGGCCGATTTTTGAGAAAATTTAAGGCTCTTAGGTTCGCCTTATAGTGCGGAAAATACTGTACTTAATAACCTACAGCATAAAATGAACCATAAATAATTTTAACAATGTGGTATGTTTATTTTTGCAAAACACAAAGGATAAAATGTTCTTAATTAAGGTGAATACCTGCTTGTGTATTTGTATAAGTGTGAAGAACCCGCTAGCTGGAGTTAGCTAACCCGACAGGATTTAATTTAGCTATTAATTAGTTTAATGATTAAAACCTTTAATATATTATACGACATTTAACGTACAAACAACTGAATATCAACCAACATAAAAGCGTTATTTTATTTTGTTGGAAGGTTTGAGGTGGATTCCGAAACGTTCTATTAACGCTTAGCGATCGACGTAGCTGGAAAACTAGCTAGTCTATTAGCTACATGCAGCTAGAATTAAACTAGAATATAAATATATCATCTAGATATTGATAGTTAGTATTGTAGTTATTAAAGAAATGTACAGACACCTGATAATCTTAACAGTTTTCTTACTGCATTAAAAATAGTTATTTTTATCCTGAGGTAAAATTCAAATGCGTTGAATCTTTGAGTCGAATTTATGAAGCGGATCTTTGAGTCAGCGTTTGTATGTATAGACGGATGAAAGTTGTTTATAACGGAAAAATGCCTATTGAAGTGATTCATTCATTCATTCATTCATTTCCTACCGCTTATCCGAACTACTCGGGTCACGGGGAGCCTGTGTCTATCTCAGGCGTCATCGGGCATCGAGGCAGGATACACCCTGGACGGAGTGCCAACCCATCACAGGGCACACACACACTCTCATTCTCACACAAACTCAAACACTACGGACAATTTTCCAGAGATGCCAATCAACCTACCATGCATGTCTTTGGACCGGGGGAGGAAACCGGAGTACCCGGAGGAAACCCCCTAGGCACGGGGAGAACATGCAAACTCCACACACACGAGGCGGAGGTGGGAATCGAACCCCCGACCCTGGAGGTGTGAGGCGAACGTGCTAACCCGAAGTGATTCAGATTATTTTTTATAATCGTAATATTGTAGCATGTACAGTATGGATGTTAAAGGTATTTCATTATTGTATTTAGTTTAAAATATGTCTTTATTTATTTATTTAGTTTATTCAGACGCATGCTTTTAGGCGGGAAAAATACTTCATTGCGTCTAAAAAAAAAAAACACACCACGATGACCCTTGCTGACTAAGGAAGACGCGCACCTGCGAGCGAGTGAGCGAGGTGTGAATCAGTTCGTCCCAGCTGAGAATAGACACCTATTTTACTTCGGCTGAGGCAGACAATAATCACACACACACACACACACCGGCAGCACACACACTCGCGCGGCTTGTGTTTTATCAGCGCGAGACAGAGTGTGTCTGGTTCAGGATATATCAGTGATCGCACCCAGAGGTTTTATGCTGCTGTGAAGTGTTCCATTGTCTGTGTAATGAGTTCTACTCTCTCTCTTTTTCTCTCTCTCTCTCTTTCTCTGAGTGTGTGTGTGTGTGTGTGTGTGTGTGTGTGTGTGTGTGTGTGTGTGTGTTCTGGTGTGTGTGTGTGTGAGTGTTACTCCAGAAAGAGCTCTGTGTGCTGTTTTCGTAGCTGTTCATGGCGAACACGTGCAGCTTTATCACCATTAAAGCACCACGCAGTGTTTTCTAAAGCGGTTGTCCGCTCTCACACTGACCCGCACGTTATAAGCGACAATTGAAAGAAACGTTTCACAAAAAAAACTTACACAACGTCGCTCTTATTCCAAATGTAGTCGAAGACATTCCCATCCAAGATTCTGTTGGCATCTCGTTCATCGTGGCCGAGTAATAATCTGAAAATCCTGCTGAAGTCGCTCGGTCTAAACCCAGCTTACAGGAAGCTTACTGGAACTTGTCCGTGTGCATAATGTTTACAAAGTTCACTAACTTGTGAAAGGTTGTGATTCGGTTTGGTCATTTGTTTGTAATAACAAGCAAGATACTAAGCATATGGCACCGTAATTACACTTAACGTTTTTAGACCCGTTTTATTTTATGGAGCGTTTTCTTACCCACATACTGTATCTGAGTCCATGGTGATATCAAATCATGTCATTTCTGCTAACATTCTGTCTGTGTACGAGTATTTAATCAGTTACACTATATAATGCTGCACTAGCAGCTATAAGCAGCTTTTTTCTCGTTAGTAACGTAGCTGTTGTAGCATCCGGTACAAAGGGATGGGGTAGCTCAGTGGTTAAGGTGTTGGGCTACTGACCGGAAGGACATGGGTTCGAACCCCAGGTCCCCTAAGCTGCCACTGCTGGGCCCCTGAGCAAGGCCCTTAACCCTCAGTTGCAAGTTACTCTGGATAAGGGTGTCTGCTAAATGCCGTAAATTCATTTCCTACCGCTTATCCGAACTTCTCGGGTCACGGGGAGCCTGTGCCTATCTCAGGCGTCATCGGGCATCGAGGCAGGATACACCCTGGACGGAGTGCCAACCCATCACAGGGCACACACACACTTATTCACTCACACACACACACACTACGGACAATTTTCCAGAGATGCCAATCAACCTACCATGCATGTCTTTGGACCGGGGGAGGAAACCCGGGAAGGAGAGTAACCGGAAGTACCGGAGGAAACCCCCGAGGCACGGGGAGAACATTCCCACACACACACAAGGCGGAGGTGGGAATCGAACCCCAGGTGAACGTGCTAACCACTAAGCCACCGTGCCCCCCCACCCTGTTCAGATTCGCAGAAATTCTACCGGGTTCTTTTTTTTCTTCACCAAACTCTTTGTTAAACCATTATGATGTATATGATGACTGAGTATTGTATTAAACGGTTGTCCTTATGGGTTGTGTTGCAGAGAAGAGCAAGACGACCGTGTTGAGAAGAGACCAAGGAAGCTCCATCGCTTCCACTTTGACGCCATGTGAGGCACCGGATTGCATCAAGGGAAAAAAAATATCAGTTCTTCATTATCATCTCACTGGATCGTTTGTTTATTATTAATTTATTCGACGTTTTTTTTTTTCCCAACCGGCGGATTGATTTTTTATCTGTTTATCTTTCCGAATGTTATTGAACTCCCCCTTGTTGTGATTTTGGGAATGTTGCCGATTCTGAATCAATTCGTGATTTGTTTTATTTGTTCCTCTCGTGTTCGCGTGTGCACGGGACGATGTACTTGAACATCACTGTACGTGGCTTTATTAGACGAAGATCTTCCACAAAAAGCAAAGGCAGGTTTCAGTGCCATTTTATTCGTCCCTTTTGGCATAAAGTGTTCTGTTAAATGTGTTTTTTTGTTGCAAAAGGGAAAAATGTCTCTCTTGGACAAAAGAAAAAATCCCAGGGTCCAGTTGTGAGAGATCAGTCTTTATTTTTCACATTGTTTAACTCGCATTAAAGAATAACCGCATCAGTCATATTCCTCTGGTCTGCTTTTCAATATCTAGGAATAAAACTCAACATTCTTTCCTTCGCTATGTTTCGGGTTTTTTTTTCGTTCCTAGCAAATAAATACAAAATATAACGATATAAATACCTAGCTACGGTATTTTTATTCGTCGTAAACATTACAAACGCGTCGTAAACCGTTTCTTTGTACTTTATTTGGCTTGTCTATAAGAACTCGTCTTCCTCTGTGGCAGGGGATCTACAGTCACGTTAAGGGGTGTGGTGGTGTGTGTGTGTGGTGTGTGTGTGTGTGTGTGTTGATTGTGTGTTGTCGTCGATTCGTTTTGCACTCAGACTTGCTATTACGATGTCGTCTTACGGCCGCCGTTTCAGTATCGGGTTCTAACATCATCCGTACACGAACGGCCCGATAAAACAGCCGATTTTATAAATCTCCGTATAAAAAAAACAGCTAATTAAAATATAATCGTTCGAAACAAAAATAATTAGCTTTCAGACTTTGTCGTATCATTAGTGCTGTGAAACGAAACCCGTATAAGAACGAGGTTTAGCTTTTAGATAGAAAGGCGTAACTAGAACTTGCATGTTTATCTTCGTTAGCCTCGAGGCTTCGGTGCGATACAGGATTTAGATAACAGACATATTTTGATGGCCATAATTAAGACTTTCCGTATCATATTTGGCTCAAATTTACTTTTAAGAATGCTTTCATGCTCAGCGGTTACGTCCAACCGGACAAGACGAGGTCCGACAGGACAGGACGAGGTCCGACCGGACAGGACGAGGTCCGACCGGACAGGACGAGGTCCGACCGGACAAGCGTATCTACTCAAGTGCAAAATGACAAATGAAGGAATCTCATGCAGGTTATTACCCATCATTCCTTCTGTTC
>NC_062518.1:1955765-1965765 GCF_022655615.1 Tachysurus fulvidraco
AATTTACAGCTTTTAATGCATTTCATACAAACGTTGTAGAGGGTAAATATTACAAAATCTAAACTGCAGCACATACTATAAATATATATAACGTCTTTTTATGTCTTATGTCCTCCTTTTCTTAAGCTATACAGGGAAACACTTTACGTTAAGGTTCCTTATCATCATAAATAAATTATAAAACTACATATAAACTAAAGTACAGTATTTTCCGCACCATAAGGTGGATTATAAGGCGCAGTCTCAATTACGGGGTCTATTTCTGTATTTAACCCACTAATAAAGGCACACCGTATATAAGGCGCATCGTGTGTATAAGGCGCACCGTATTATAAGGCGCAGCGTATTATAAGGCGCACCGTGTTATAGGGCGCACCGTGTTATAAGGCGCACCGTGTTATAAGGCGCACCGTTTTATAAGGAGCACCGTGATATAAGGCGCATGCCTTAAAACATACGGTCCACAAAATAAGGTAACAGAAGCAAAACAGTAAGTTTAGTTGAACTTTATTCTATATTTAACACACACACACACTATTTTTTCATCAATCTTCCTCCCACAAATCCATCAACACCGTCCTCATCTAAGAATCGGATTTTATTTCCGGAGATGGCCAAACCGACTTCTTGAGGTGCATTTACCGCCCACCTACTGGACCGGAGTGTGGAAGCACATAGATGGTTAGGAAGAAACAATTTGTTGTACAACATATCCGGTAGTTAACGTACTGGTTATTCTACAGGTAGGGTTTGCCCCCCCCTGTGGCGGCGGGTAAGCGTACGTTACTGTACGTATTACGCTAATGTCCTCTGATTGGTTTATCGCTCCCAGCGCACATAGTGTACGTATTAACGTCCCTGTGTCAGCGGGAATGGAACGGTTTCCGACAGTCAATCGAGCAGAGCGCTTACCAAAGTCGCACGGTGACATTTTTACAGATTTTTGGAACTCGGTGCACACACAAGGCGCACTAGGTTATTAGGCGCAACGGCCGATTTTTGAGAAAATTTAAGGCTCTTAGGTTCGCCTTATAGTGCGGAAATACTGTACTTAATAACCTACAGCATAAAATGAACCATAAATAATTTTAACAATGTGGTATGTTTATTTTTGCAAAACACAAAGGATAAATGTTCTTAATAAGGTGAATACCTGCTTGTGTATTTGTATAAGTGTGAAGAACCCGCTAGCTGGAGTTAGCTAACCCGACAGGGATTTAATTTAGCTATTAATTAGTTAATGATTAAAACCTTAATATATTTACGACATTTAACGTACAAACAACTGAATATCAACCAACATAAAAGCGTTATTTTATTTTGTTGGAAGGTTTGAGGTGGATTCCGAACGTTCTATTAACGCTTAGCGATCGACGTAGCTGGAAAACTAGCTAGTTCTATTAGCTACATGCAGCTAGAATTAAACTAGAATATAAATATATCATCTAGATATTGATAGTTAGTATTGTAGTTATTAAAGAAATGTACAGACACCTGATAATCTTAACAGTTTTCTTACTGCATTAAAAATAGTTATTTTTATCCTGAGGTAAAATTCAAATGCGTTGAATCTTTGAGTCGAATTTATGAAGCGGATCTTTGAGTCAGCGTTTGTATGTATAGACGGATGAAAGTTGTTTATAACGGAAAAATGCCTATTGAAGTGATTCATTCATTCATTCATTCATTTCCTACCGCTTATCCGAACTACTCGGGTCACGGGGAGCCTGTGTCTATCTCAGGCGTCATCGGGCATTGAGGCAGGATACACCCTGGACGGAGTGCCAACCCATCACAGGGCACACACACACTCTCATTCACTCACACACTCACACACTACGGACAATTTTCCAGAGATGCCAATCAACCTACCATGCATGTCTTTGGACCGGGGGAGGAAACCGGAGTACCCGGAGGAAACCCCCTAGGCACGGGGAGAACATGCAAACTCCACACACACGAGGCGGAGGTGGGAATCGAACCCCCGACCCTGGAGGTGTGAGGCGAACGTGCTAACCCGAAGTGATTCAGATTATTTTTTATAATCGTAATATTGTAGCATGTACAGTATGGATGTTAAAGGTATTTCATTATTGTATTTAGTTTAAAATATGTCTTTATTTATTTATTTAGTTTATTCAGACGCATGCTTTTAGGCGGGAAAAATACTTCATTGCGTCTAAAAAAAAAAAACACACCACGATGACCCTTGCTGACTAAGGAAGACGAAACCCACACGCGCACCTGCGAGCGAGTGAGCGAGGTGTGAATCAGTTCGTCCCAGCTGAGAATAGACACCTATTTTACTTCGGCTGAGGCAGACAATAATCACACACACACACACACACACACACACCGGCAGCACACACACTCGCGCGGCTTGTGTTTTATCAGCGCGAGACAGAGTGTGTCTGGTTCAGGATATATCAGTGATCGCACCCAGAGGTTTTATGCTGCTGTGAAGTGTTCCATTGTCTGTGTAATGAGTTCTACTCTCTCTCTTTTTCTCTCTCTCTCTCTTTCTCTGTGTGTGTGTGTGTGTGTGTGTGTGTGTGTGTGTGTGTGTGTGTGTGTGTGTGTGTGTGTGTGTGTGTGTGTGTGTGTTTCTCAAGAAAGAGCTCTGTGTGCTGTTTTCGTAGCTGTTCATGGCGAACACGTGCAGCTTTATCACCATTAAAGCACCACGCAGTGTTTTCTAAAGCGGTTGTCCGCTCTCACACTGACCCGCACGTTACAAGCGACAATTGAAAGAAACGTTTCACAAAAAAACCGTACACAACGTCGCTCTTATTCCAAATGTAGTCGAAGACATTCCCATCCAAGATTCTGTTGGCATCTCGTTCATCGTGGCCGAGTAATAATCTGAAAATCCTGCTGAAGTCGCTCGGTCTAAACCCAGCTTACAGGAAGCTTACTGGAACTTGTCCGTGTGCATAATGTTTACAAAGTTCACTAACTTGTGAAAGGTTGTGATTCGGTTTGGTCATTTGTTTGTAATAACAAGCAAGATACTAAGCATATGGCACCGTAATTACACTTAACGTTTTTAGACCCGTTTTATTTTATGGAGCGTTTTCTTACCCACATACTGTATCTGAGTCCATGGTGATATCAAATCATGTCATTTCTGCTAACATTCTGTCTGTGTACGAGTATTTAATCAGTTACACTATATAATGCTGCACTAGCAGCTATAAGCAGCTTTTTTCTCGTTAGTAACGTAGCTGTTGTAGCATCCGGTACAAAGGGATGGGGTAGCTCAGTGGTTAAGGTGTTGGGCTACTGACCGGAAGGACATGGGTTCGAACCCCAGGTCCCCTAAGCTGCCACTGCTGGGCCCCTGAGCAAGGCCCTTAACCCTCAGTTGCAAGTTACTCTGGATAAGGGTGTCTGCTAAATGCCGTAAATTCATTTCCTACCGCTTATCCGAACTTCTCGGGTCACGGGGAGCCTGTGCCTATCTCAGGCGTCATCGGGCATCGAGGCAGGATACACCCTGGACGGAGTGCCAACCCATCACAGGGCACACACACACTTATTCACTCACACACACACACACTACGGACAATTTTCCAGAGATGCCAATCAACCTACCATGCATGTCTTTGGACCGGGGGAGGAAACCGGAGTACCCGGAGGAAACCCCCGAGGCACGGGGAGAACATTCCCACACACACACAAGGCGGAGGTGGGAATCGAACCCCAGGTGAACGTGCTAACCACTAAGCCACCGTGCCCCCCCACCCTGTTCAGATTCGCAGAAATTCTACCGGGTTCTTTTTTTTCTTCACCAAACTCTTTGTTAAACCATTATGATGTATATGATGACTGATGTATTGTATTAAACAGTGTCCTTATGGGTTGTGTTGCAGAAAGCAGACGACCGTGAGAAGAGACAAGAAGCTCATCGCTTCCACTTTGACGCCATGTGAGGAACCGGATTGCATCAAGGGAAAAAAAATTCAGTCTTCATTATTCATCTCACTGGATCGTTTGTTTATTTATTAATTTATTCGACGTTTTTTTTTCCCCACCGGCGATGATTTTTATCTGTTTATCTTCCGAATGTTATTGAACTCGTGTGATTTTGGGAAATGTTGCCGTTCTGAATCATTCGTGATTTTTTATTTTTTCCTCTCGTGTTCGCGTGTGACGGACGATTACTTGAACATCACTGTACGTGCTTATAGACGAAGATTTCCACAAAAAGCAAAGGAATGTTTCAGTGCCATTTTATTCGTCCTTTTGGCATAAAGTGTTATGTTAAATGTGTTTTTTTTTTGTTTGTTTGTTTGTTTTTTTGTTTTTTTCTGACATCGCAAAAGGGAAAAATGTCTCTCTTGGACAAAAGAAAAATCCCAGGGTCCAGTTGTGAGAGATCAGTCTTTATTTTTCACATTTGTTTTAACTCGCATTAAAAGAATAACCGCATCAGTCATATTCCTCTGGTCTGCTTTTCAATATCTAGGAATAAAACTCAACATTTTTTCCTTCGCTATGTTTCGGGTTTTTTTTTCGTTCCTAGCAAATAAATACAAAATATAACGATATAAATACCTAGCTACGGTATTTTTATTCGTCGTAAACATTACAAACGCGTCGTAAACCGTTTTTCTTTTGTACTTTATTTGGCTTTCTATAAGAACTCGTCTTTCCTCTGTGGCAGGTGATCTACAGTCAGTTAAGGGGTGTGTGTGTGTGTGTGTGTGTGTGTGTGTGTGTGTGTTGATTGTTGTGTTGTCGTCGATTCGTTTTGCACTCAGACTTGCTATTACGATGTCGTCTTACGGCCGCCGTTTCAGTATCGGGTTCTAACATCATCCGTACACGAACGGCCCGATAAAACAGCCGATTTTATAAATCTCCGTATAAAAAAAACAGCTAATTAAAATATAATCGTTCGAAACAAAAATAATTAGCTTTCAGACTTTGTCGTATCATTAGTGCTGTGAAACGAAACCCGTATAAGAACGAGGTTTAGCTTTTAGATAGAAAGGCGTAACTAGAACTTGCATGTTTATCTTCGTTAGCCTCGAGGCTTCGGTGCGATACAGGATTTAGATAACAGACATATTTTGATGGCCATAATTAAGACTTTCCGTATCATATTTGGCTCAAATTTACTTTTAAGAATGCTTTCATGCTCAGCGGTTACGTCCAACCGGACAAGACGAGGTCCGACAGGACAGGACGAGGTCCGACCGGACAGGACGAGGTCCGACCGGACAGGACGAGGTCCGACCGGACAAGCGTATCTACTCAAGTGCAAAATGACAATATGAAGGAATCTCATGCAGGTTATTACCCATCATTCCTTCTGTTCCAAACAGACATCCATTTAGCCTCGACTTGTAGATAATAAAACAAACACCATTCTGTCGGGTGAGCTGCAATAGAAACACTTGGTCATGAGATACGGATGGGATTTTTCAGCGAGTGTGAAAGATTCCTGTTAATTGATGATAAAGTGCAGAATGTCACATCCTTATAGCACACAGTCTCACTTTTACCCCAGCTTCCACACTCCTGCCTTACTGAATCACCTGCTGTTCCTGTGGAGCTCGTTTCTGACTAATACACCTGTTATTAACACTACGGTGTCATTCGTATTGTTGGTGATTTCTAACTGTGTTATTTTTTAGCTATTCATCTTGTGACTGGGTTTCATCATGCTGCATTGGTCAGTTCTTACAGATTCATATTGTTGTTGTTGTTGTTGTTGTTGTTTGTTTATATGTTTTTGTTGTTTATTGTGGAGCCCTTGCATTATAATAGAACTCTAAACATTTGGGCTTCTTTCACAGCTATCGGTTGGTTTGCGCTCTCTCTCTCTCTCTCTCACTCTCTATAATATCTCTCTCTAAAGAGAGAGATAGAGAGAGAAAGTAATAGAGAGAGAGAGAAAGTAGAGACGGCGAAAGAGAGAGAGAGCGACGAAACGAGAGAGAGAACGAGACGAGAAAAGAGCGAGAGAGAGAGGAGAAAAGAGCAGAGAGAGAGAGACAGAGAGAGAGAGAGAGAGAAGAGAGAAAAGAGAGAGAAAGGAGAGAGCAGCGAGAGAGAGAAGGGAGAAAACGAAGAGAGAGAGAGAGAGAGAGCCAAGGAGAGAGAGATAGAGAGAGAGAAGAGAGAGAGAGGAGAAGAGAGAGAGAAAAAGAAAAAGAGAGGAGAAGAGAAAAAGACAGAGAAAGGAGAGAAGAAAAAGAACAAAGGAGGAGAGAGAGAGAAAGAGGCGGAGAGAAAAAGCAAAAGGAGAGGGAGGAGAAGGAGGAAAGGAGGAGAAGAGAGAGAAAAGAAAGAAGAAGAGATGGAGAAAGAGGGAGAGAGGAGAAACTGGAGGAGAGAGAGAAACAAGAGTATGGCGCGAGATCCGAGAGAGCGGGGGCGCGTTCGAGCTCTCGCGCCCCTCCCTCTTCCGCGATGCTCTCTCTGGTCGTGCGCTCTCTCTCTCTCCCCCACACATGCGCTCTCACACACGCTCTCTCCCCTCCCTCACACCTATATACGACTCTCTCTCTACACCCTCCCTCTCTCTCTCTCTCTCTCTCTCTCTCTCTCTCTCTCTCTCTCTCTCTCTTTCTCTCTCTCTTCATATGTAGAACCCTGAGCCTGCACAGAGATTTGCAGATAAAATTAGATCATTATAAGAATGATTACTTTACCCTGGTTTATTTCCGGACGTTATTTTCACTATTTTGTCGGCAGGTGATTTCAGCCACGCTACAGCTCTGTTATTTAGACCAGTCTGGCCTCGTGGCTCATTTTAGCAGCGCGCACACAAAAATAATGTTGTGTTCTTACTTGCCTAATGAACCGTAGCGAGGTTGGGAACACATCAGGATTCCATTCATACAGACTAAACACTACATATGTGGTACCCTTAGGGTGCTGTGCAGTGTTTAGTCCATTAAATGGTTTCCTGTGCAAACCCTGGAGCTGTAGTGTAGCAGAAATCCCGTGTGTCGAGGAAAACGATGAACTAAACAAGACAAATAAACAGCGAACATGACTTGCAGAAGGATTTCAACTACTTATCTATATATTACTCTATTTAGCAAATTATTGCACTTTGATACTTCCATCTAATGAAGAAACGTGTTTCAGGAGGACGTCGTAACCTGCAGTGTGACACCAAATCAAACCGGGTAGCAAAAATACCTAAATGATGTATTTTCAATCCGACTCTTAAACATATTAATGAGTAGCAACGTGCCCTTTGTGGTTAAAGTGGTCTGTGGCAGCATGAATGGTGTAACTAAAAAAGGGTCTGTGGTGTCCATGACACATCTGTAACTTCTAAACTGTATTCTAATAAAATACTTTACAACTGGATCAACTTGAAGCTTGAGTGATGTCATTAAATGTAAGTGGAATTATTACTGGGCTAAAAAAAAACTGTCCCAAACATTCACTATCTAGATGTAAGCTTTCTTTAAACTGCTAATCTATCGATCATCTGTGCTTTATTTCTATTACGATGGTCGAGCTTTAACTCCATATTATATTAATAGAGACGTATCTGTTTAATCCTTATGTAACTAACCACATTTCCCTAGGAATCCTTCCAAAAGTTTAGGCGCTTATCCAACCCAGTGAGAATATTTCTGCTCCTGTGATTTTTCTTTTAAATCAAAACTGATGCCTATGAAAGTGCCGGTGAAAGGAAGAAGGTCGCTCCAGCTGTGTGTCGCGACATTCTGTGGAGAACTGATGAAAAACAAGCACTGTGTAGAGACCGAACTTGCCGAGGCAGTACATTAAATTTTACTAGTAAACGTCGGCGGAGTTCGAGTACGTACTGTAACATACTAAAGCACGGTGGTGCAATGGATGGTGTTGCTGCACTGTTTTAGGATCATCGACTCAATCCTGAGCTTCTCAGCTTCCTCAGATTTCTTTCTTCATGGAGCTTCCTGTTCTCTTATATCCTTGTGTGTTTCCCACATGGTTCTCCAGGTTCTTTGGGTTTCACCCACCTTCCAAAAACATGCCAAGTACACACATACACACACACACACACACACTACGGACAATTTTCCAGAGATGCCAATCAACCTACCATGCATGTCTTTGGACCAGGGGAGGAAACCGGAGTACCCAGAGGAAACCCCCGAGGCACGGGGAGAACATGCAAACTCCACACACACAAGGTGGAGGTGGGAATCGATCCCACAACCCTGTTGGTGTGAGGCGAACGTGCTAACCGCTAAGCCACCGTGCCCCCCGTCAGTGTAGACAGTTCATCTCAAATATCTCCCTCTCTTTTTTTCACCTTTATAATTGAATGAATATTAGCTTGTGGCCAAATTTTTAAGAAGATGTTTTTTTCCTGTCTTCCCAGGAGGCATGGTCCTAGTGTGGATGTTGTCTGTGGGCATGGTTTGCTGCCTAGGCAACCACATCTGTTTAAATTAGAGCATCAGTGACATGAGTGATTGACATTGAACTTAAAACATATTTTATTATTATTATTATTATTATTATTATTATTATTATTATTATTAATTTATTGTTATCTGGCCGCTCATAATGCAGCATAAAATTTAGGCATACAATCTTTCTGACCTAGAAAGAACAGAATGTGGTTGAATAGAAATAAGGAGGTCTCCAGGAAGAGAGCTGTGAGGTTTAATGATAAATATGGCTACTGTTGTAACAGCAAATAAGTGGAGACATTTCCAGAGCCATCTGATGGTTTGTGTTTAAAGCTGTTCCTCCCTCCAGCGGCTGCGCTGGTCTTTAGTTATGAAAAGCCAAATGTGTCATCGATCTCCCATCTCTAAATTTGGCTCCTGAGCTGTTAGTCACATGATGTGGAACAGTTTTCCGATTTGATTAAAAGATTTGCATGAAAATCAACGACAAGATGTCAGTAAGTATTTTGTATTGTCCCTCCTACCAAGTTTAGCTCTCGGCTGTTGGTCACAAAAGGCTTTGGCATCAAGGGAATTTGAACTGACAGCCAGGTGGTGAAAGGATGGACGTTTTTCTGATGCAAGACCTAATACTGAACGTGCCCTAACGGATGACAACAATTCATACAGCAGAAAACACTTCACTGTTTCATGGTTCAAGATTTTTTTTTCCGGGTAATTTTCTGTCCGCTGAGATCCTACAACATAGTGGTAGATATCTGAGCTCTACTAAAGTGCTCCAGATAGGTGTGGTGTTCTGTGATGAACTGGTGTCTTCTCATTCCCTTGGGTCAGTGGTCTCACTAGTACACTCATTGCACTGACCAGGATAAGACATAATCATTTTTTACTTCCTGTAGAACTCTTCTAGGTATCTCACCTAGGTATCTCAACTAGGTTACTCTTCCTGTAGAATTCTTCTAGGTATCTCAACTAGGTTACTCTTCCTGTAGAACTCTTCTAGGTATCTCACCTAGGTATCTCAACTAGGTTACTCTTCCTGTAGAATTCTTCTAGGTATCTCAACTAGGTTACTCTTCCTGTAGAATTCTTCTAGGTATCTCAACTAGGTTACTCTTCCTGTAGAATTCTTCTAGGTATCTCACCTACTGTAGGTATCTCGCCTAGGTATCTCATCTAGGTTACTCTTCCTGTAGAACTCTCCTAGGTATCTCACCTACTGTAGTTATCTCGCCTAGGTATCTCATCTAGGTTACTCTTCCTGTAGAACTCTCCTAGGTATCTCACCTACTGTAGGTATCTCGCCTAGGTATCTCATCTAGGTTACTCTTCCTGTAGAACTCTCTTAGGTATCTCACCTAGGTACAGTATCTCACCTACAGTAGGTTACTCTTCCTGTAGAACTCGGTATCTCACCTACCAACCTGCCAGAGCATCATCATGATACTTTACACCTGCATCCATCAAGAAACTATAAGTTGATCTCAGTTCTGTGTTCACTTGTCATGCTGTCATTTTCTTACTTGATGATGTTCCTGAAATTGTGTCAGTAATGAATCAATAATACTCTTAGCGCAGGCATTCGCCGGATTTATGGATTCTTTGGCTTTCCATATCGCCCAGTG
>NC_062518.1:1973265-2000765 GCF_022655615.1 Tachysurus fulvidraco
TCAGACTGCTGGTGTAACAGCGCCCCCTGTTGAACAGCTGCTAAATGATTCATCCAAGAAGAAAGTAAATCGTCATATGTTCACAATTCAAGCTGATTCACACCTTATTGTGATTTTGTATTCTATTTTATACAGAGAACCAGAAATCCTTAGGGTTTTATAAAAATAAATAAATAAATAAATAAAAGTGGCAGATAGATCACAAATGCCCCAGGTATGATGATACAGTGAGCGAGAAACAGTCCACCGAACTCAGGGGGGCTTTTCTTTTTTTCTTTTTGTTTGTTTTCCTGAATTGGAGAATGTAATACATAAAAAAAAAAATTTCATCATTATCATAAAACGATAAAATATTAAATAACTTGTAAAATAAATAAATAAATAAATAAATAAATTAAAGGACATTAAGATTGCAGAAGGAACACTGAATAAAATGTCATTATTTATGATATTAAAGGATTATTTATTTAATAAAATGATCATTATGCTCGTATGTACTACGTTTGAAACGCATGCTGTTAAATCCGGAGTGATAAAGTTTTGGTAGAGAAAAATCTAAAGAGTAAATCGGTGCTTCTGAGCGCTGTTTATCGTTAAGTGACAGATTCGACTGTATTTATTGAGCTAATTTCTTTCTTAATGTAAAAGTATAAAATTCGAAATATTTTAGCATGCAGCTGACTATAAAGACTTATAAAGGATAAAGGAATATCGGGTGTGTTATAACATTTTCTGGGCTGTTTAGATAAATTTATAGAGTCATCGCCAAACTATCGGTGCTATTCGGTAGAATATATAGAACTATGTTCAAAAGTTATTGTAAAAAAAAAAAAAAAATCTTTTGAAAGTAAAAGTTTAGAAACCAAAAAAAAAAAAGTGGGAAAAAATGAAATAAATAAATAAATAAATGCTCCAAAAACAAAACTGACATCTGTGTTTGTTTAAGCTCAAAATATCAGTCATTGCATGTGTCATTCATTTCAGCTCGTTTTCTTGAAGGATGCCGATAATTCTGCAGATGAGCGTATAATGAGACGTATTGGATCCGACCGTGAGCTCACAGCGATGTGCGACATTTTTGGAATACATTTCCATATTCCCGTATAAGTGTAATACAAAAGTTAGCACACATTGCATCATCTTTAGAAAAGTGTGTGTGCATGTGTGTGTTTCTGTGTTTGTGTGTTTGTGTGTGTGTGTGTGTGTGTGTGTGTGTGTGTGTGTGGGTGGGTGGAAGGTTGAATCTGTTGAAACCATGGTATTATTATATTGACCCTTTGAGTCTGTTGAAGTGTGCTTTAGAGCGATGTGAGCATGATGGCTTGCAGCAGTAAAAGGTTAAAGCACACTACCCGGTGTGGCTGTGTGCTTCCTACGCGTTCAAAAAAAAAAAATAGAAGAAGCTAAATCCCATTTTACGTTCTCTCTTCTCAGCTTTGCCTCGCCAGAGAATCCAGCTGGTCTTCGACAAAAACTATTACATCGAGCCCTCGTTTGAATGCCGCTTCGATCACCTGGAGATAAGAGATGGTCCCTTCGGTTTCTCACCACTCATCGATCGTTACTGCGGCCCCAAGAGCCCCGGCGTGGTCACATCCACCGGCCGCTTCATGTGGATCAAATTCACCAGCGATGAAGAGCTCGAGGGCCTTGGCTTTCGTGTCAAATACACCTACATAGCAGGTGGACCACTGAGTCATCATCTGGAGCACTCAGATTACACAAACTGTCGTATTTTAGCTCGTTAGTTAAATATATAGAACACTGACATCTTTCTAAATGGTGATGATGAAGGTCCTAAAGCTTTATTACGATATTATTAACATGCCTTAAAGGTTAGGTACTAAATATTTATGCTCAGTACTTTATTTATATCGTATAAACTTAATCCGTGGGTTACATACTAATATCACGAGCGCAAAAAACTACAGCAAGACTTATTATAATTTCTTTTAATAAACATCAGCTGTATATTCCTGGGAGCTCTGTATACAAAGGCCATGACATTTTATTAGGAAATTAAATGTCACCATAACATTTTTTTCCCCCTGACAGATTTTATTACTATGTTTTTATTAAGCACTCGTTTTCCCGTTTTGGTTGCGGGTCGACGTGAAGCACCGCTCGGTTTCGGCTCTTTTTAAAATGCCGTCGAATCGTGTGTAAAATTGCAAACGTTTCTTTCCGTCGTCTGACATCATCGACATGACGCGATGTAACATCTTGGGTTAAATATGACAGAAATAAATGTAAATTAAAATAGATTCCGTCACAGCGAAGAGCACTAAGTGTGACAGGATGTTTTACTGTTCCGTTGTCATTTCAGTGTGTTTAGACTTCTGCAGGTTAAACAGTAGGTCGAGCCTCAGATTTTCCCGCTTGAGCTTCAGCACCTGCTGCTGTATTAAACTCAGTATCCTGAAATTCTGCACTGTGATATCTAACTAACATTGTGCCTGTCTTATCATTTCAGACCCGGATTTTAAATTGCACGTTGGCGGACTCTTAAATCCGATCCCGGGTAAGACTTTCCATCTTTCACCACCTCATTCAATTCCTCCTGAAGAGCCCTCTGTGCTGTGAGTCTGTCAGCCGGCTATCTTTTACCAGCACTCTCAACTCCGCCATCCATCATGCTGGGTATCTTTAAATGTCTGAGATTCTGTCAGTCTTATTTTCACCCCCCAGTTCTTTTTTTATCCCTTCATCTTCGACCCCTATCTGTGTTCGATTCTTCCTCATCTCTTCTCGTCCTACGATATTCTCGCTGTCTCTGTCTCACTTTCGGTCTTTTGTCTTTACATTAACGATCTCAGATTGTCAGTTCGAGATCAGCGGCTCAGACGGGTTCGTACGATCCAGCCAGGTCGAAGAGGAGGAAAAAGTGAAACCCGGTGAAGCTCTGGACTGCATCTGGACGATCCGAGCGCCTCCTCGGTCCAAGGTGACTTTCATCAGTGCATCTCTGTCATTCCATATAACCCTGAACCCTGGCCACCATGAATCCCAGCCTTGATTAGACCACAGGGGATTGTCAGGCCCCTGACTGCTCGACTGTGATGAGGAGACTGTTGAAGGCGAGCTTAAATTAGCAGTGCAGAGCTAGCAGGTATTCGGCCGATGAGGCAGAAATAACGGAAGAGCAGACTCAGCAGGTGCAGGAGTAAGAGCCGGGTGGGAGGCTTTAAGATGGCAGTAGGATTGCACACATTTCCACATTCAACAAAGCAGACAGAAGAGAACATTCAGCAGGTTTCACACAAATTAGCAAAGAGCAATTCTTCCAAAGGGAATCTAGCTCATACTATTTTTCATGAGTGACAATAATCAGATCTTCCACTGTGTAAAGTCTTGACCTACGGATAGACTGACAGAGACATGCGTAGAGAAATAGATGCTGTTTGGATGGATGGATGGATGGATGGATGGATGGATGGATGAATGGATGGATTTATGGATGGTTAGACAATAAAAACAAATAGCTCTCAGAGAGACAGTTTGACAGTTGAATAGATGGATGGATGACTGAACAGATGGATAAATGGTGGATGACTGAGGGACTTATAAAAGGATGTATAGATGGATGGATGAACTGATGTATGGATACTTGACTGGAAGAACAGACATAAAGGTAACCTTCAAGGAGGGCTTTCAAGTAAAAGTATGAATGATCGGATGGATGGACGGATGGATGGATGGATGGATGATCTATGTATGGGTGAAGGGATAGGACAGATTGGCATGACAAATATATTGAAGTTAATTTTATTTATTAGCTTCAGTACATTTCCCATAGCTGTCAATAGAATAGCATATAATCTCATTGGACATAAGAACATGTATGTAATTAATAGCTTGCAGAACATGTACATTTGAGATGATACATGAGATGATACATGAGATGATACATGAGATGATACATGAGATGATACATGAGATGACACATGAGATGACGCATGAGACGACACATGAGATGATACATGAGATGATACATGAGATGACGCATGAGACGACACATGAGATGATACATGAGATGATACATGAGATGACGCATGAGATGATACATGAGATGACACATGAGATGACACATGAGATGACGCATGAGACGACACATGAGATGATACATGAGATGATACATGAGATGACACATGAGATGACACATGAGATGATACATGAGATGACACATGAGATGACACATGAGATGATACATGAGACGATACATGAGACGATACATGAGACGACACATGAGATGACACATGAGATGATACATGAGATGACACATGAGACGATACATGAGACGATACATGAGACGATACATGAGATGATACATGAGATGACACATGAGATGATACATGAGATGACACATGAGATGACACATGAGATGATACATGAGATGATACATGAGATGATACATGAGATGACACATGAGATGATACATGAGATGACACATGAGATGACACATGAGATGATACATGAGATGACACATGAGATGACGCATGAGATGACGCATGAGATGACACATGAGACGATACATGAGACGATACATGAGACGATACATGAGATGACACATGAGATGACACATGAGATGATACTTGAGATGACACATGAGACGATACATGAGACGATACATGAGATGATACATGAGATGACACATGAGATGATACATGAGATGACACATGAGATGATACATGAGATGATACATGAGATGACACATGAGATGATACATGAGATGACACATGAGATGATACATGAGATGACACATGAGATGATACATGAGATGACACATGAGATGATACATGAGATGACACATGAGATGACACATGAGATGACACATGAGATGACACATGAGATGACACATGAGATGACACATGAGATGATACATGAGATGACACATGAGATGATACATGAGATGACACATGAGATGACACATGAGATGACACATGAGATGATACAAAACCAACATAATATGAGTTTTTTGATTGAACATAGTGAGTAGCTGATACTCACAAACAGGATTCTGTCCTAATTGACACCAAAGTGTGGGAGGATGAGGATCTGTGTCAGAAGTTTAGATAACTGTCATGGAGAACCTGCGTGATGTCTACAGGGTGATAAATGAATAGACAGAACAAGCAAGTATTGGAAGCTAAACTAATTTGCAGCTCATTAAACGATTGTGCATTTCTGGGCAGCCAGGAGTGTCCTGAGGGTGAAAGACACACTCGGCTGGCTCAGGGTTGCTCTTGGCACGAACAGAATTTGATATATGGTGTGTATGATGATTATTATATTGCAAGCTGAGCCTCCTGCAGTCCAAGCTCTAATAATCTTGTAAATACTGCTTATGCAGTTCTTCTTTTGCAGTGCTGCGTGTACTGATACTTAGGTAATAAATCATGGAGTGATCCTCTATGTCGCATACGCAAGTCAGCTCGTCTAAAGAAGTTTTTTCACACCGGCAGGTCTACCTGCGCTTCCTGGAGTACCAGATGGAGAACTCAAATGAGTGCAAGAGGAACTTTGTGGCCATTTATGACGGCAGCAGCGCCATCGAGAACCTAAAGGCGAAGTTCTGCAGCACGGTGGCCAACGACGTGATGCTGGAGAGCGGAGTGGGAGTCGTGCGCATGTGGGCCGACGAGACGAGTCGCCTCAGCCGCTTCCGCATGCTCTTCACCTCCTTCGTCGACCGTAAGTATATATTTTTTATAGCAGAGGTGGACGAAGGAATATAAATAAATCATTAGAGATTTCAAATATGCAAAACGGAGGGATAGATGGAGGACTAGTTAGGATAGTTAGATTAATAGATGGCAAACAAAAAAAATATGTACTGTATCTAGACAGACGGTTTTCCTGAAAAACAGATCAAATGGATTGTTAAACAGATCCATACACCATGCATCCATCCATCTTTCCAACCATTTGCTTGTCAGACTGTCTTTGTAGATTGATGGATGATTGGATGGATGGATGGATGAATGGATGGAGGGAGGGATAAATGGATAACTAGATGAATGGGAAGATATTAGTTATCCATCCTTAGACAATATGAGAATCAGACAGATTGAGAATCGGATGGCTGGATAGATTGGTGTGTGTATGGATGGATGGATGGATGGATGGATGGATGGATGGATGGATGGATGGATGGATGGATGGATGGATGGATGATTGGATGGATGGATGGATGAATGGATGGAGGGAGGGAGGGATAAATGGATAACTAGATGAATGGGAAGATATTAGTTATCCATCCTTAGACAATATGAGAATCAGACAGATTGAGAATCAGATGGCTGGATAGATTGGTGAGTGGATGGATGGATGGATGGATGGAGGGAGGGAGGGAGGGATAAATGGATAACTAGATGAATGGGAAGATATTAGTTATCCATCCTTAGACAATATGAGAATCAGACAGATTGAGAATCAGATGGCTGGATAGATTGGTGTGTGTATGGATGGATGGATGGATGGATGGATGGATGGATGGATGGATGATTGGATGGATGGATGGATGGATGATTGGATGGATGGATGGATGGATGGATGGATGAATGGATGGAGGGAGGGATAAATGGATAACTAGATGAATGGGAAGATATTAGTTATCCATCCTTAGACAATATGAGAATCAGACAGATTGAGAATCAGATGGCTGGATAGATTGGTGAGTGGATGGATGGATGGATGGATGGAGGGAGGGAGGGAGGGAGGGATAAATGGATAACTAGATGAATGGGAAGATATTAGTTATCCATCCTTAGACAATATGAGAATCAGACAGATTGAGAATCAGATGGCTGGATAGATTGGTGTGTGTATGGATGGATGGATGGATGGATGGATGGATGGATGGATGGATGGATGGATGATTGGATGGATGGATGGATGGATGATTGGATGGATGGATGGATGGATGGATGGATGGATGGATGAATGGATGGAGGGAGGGATAAATGGATAACTAGATGAATGGGAAGATATTAGTTATCCATCCTTAGACAATATGAGAATCAGACAGATTGAGAATCAGATGGCTGGATAGATTGGTGGATGGATGGATGGATGGATGGATGGATGGATGGATGGATGGATGGATGGATGGATGGATGGACAGAAAGACAAACTCTGAGAAAGACCTATTGAAAATCAGATGGTTAGATGCATGTACATATGCTGAATAGATGGATGATATTTTGATAGGCGGTCGGTTGGATTGCTGGATCTTTTATTTTATCTATTCAAACACTTTAAGTTGAAATAAAATGAGTCCATGTGAAAAGAAATAATGTGAAAAGAAATAATCAGAATATTTGGAGTTTAACAAAATAATTGGACTCCATTTTTATAATAAAAACCTCAAAATGCCCTTTTTTCTTTTGCAAAGATTTAAAGGTTCCTGTCTGAAAGCTCAGATACGTAACATCTAAAAATGCCTGGTCTTTAGTTCCTGTCCCTTATCTGCTAGACTTCATGCATAATTTATTGTTATGAATTTTTATTGGACTTTAACGCACAGGACCGAATTGATTAATCGACACGATCGAGCTGACGTCAAGGACAAATTCGAGTATTTTATTTTATTCTATTTTTTCCTGACTTATTATTTTATTATTTATTTACTCGACTCCTCGTCCATCTTACATCCCAGACATCTCCAAGTCAGAGAAAAACAAGAGGCTGGTGAAGAAAGGACTGTTTATATCTGTTATAACCTAAGTGAGACCAGGAACTCTTGTTTTGTGGAAGTTATGCAGCATTAAATGTAACTACATTTGGTTATAAAGTTCTATAACCTGCTGTTCATTAAAGAATAATTTACACATTGCAGTGGTGGGTTTAGGGACACGGTGGCTTAGTGGTTAGCACGTTCGCCTCACACCTCCAGGGTCGGGGGTTCGATTCCCGCCTCCGCCTCGTGTGAGTGGAGTTTGCATGTTCTCCCCGTGCCTCGGGGGTTTCCTCCGGGTACTCCGGTTTCCCCCCCCCGGTCCAAAGACATGCATGGTAGGTTGATTGGCATCTATGGGAAATTGTCCGTAGTGTGTGTGAATGAGAGTGTGTGTGTGCCCTGTGATGGGTTGGCACTCCGTCCAGGGTGTATCCTGCCTCGATGCCCGATGACGCCTGAGATCAGCACAGGCTCCCCGTGACCCGAGTAGTTCGGATAAGCGGTAGGAAATGAGTGAGTGAGTGATTAGTAGGTATGGTATGAAAAAAAAACTGAAGTGGATTCTTTTCCTATAACAGCACAGCACACATTGCTCTTATCACTCCTCACTTTGCTCCTCACTCCCTCAGATCTACCTCTTACCTCAGGGTAAGAAGGAGGTATACAGCAAGACTCTTTTCTGTTCTAACAGAGCTTCAGGTTGACGGGATCCTCAGCCTATAACCAAGTAAACCAGTGCTGATGTTTCACCGATAGAGACTTCAGAGCACTTTTCTGCGTCACTCTGGATAATTGCATCTGCATTAATTACACACTTACATCAGTGGACATCAGTGAGATAACTGGTACAGATAGATAGATTGTTTTTTGGACGATAGTCTAAGCTGTATATAATATTACAGCTTCTTAAGAGAACCAGCTGGACTTGACTGGAGAGCTCTAATCCAGCTCTAATCTTTAAGACTCAGTCAGATTAAGAAAGTTCTGAAACTTCATACATATTTTATCCTTTAATGGGCTCCGGGCAGGTGGCACTGCAGCACAGAGAGACATGAAATATATAAAAGATAGATCCGCCTCGGCCTGCAGCTCTGCGCTCCGACTTTAGCCACAGTCAAAGGCGAAGTGACGAAGGTTTCTACCGGCGCAGCTTCGGGTTTTGGATTAGTTATGTTATGTAAATGGAATCTAACCAAACATTAAGGCACATTTAATCATCTACTGTCCAAAGGGAAACAAAATAGGCAATAAAAAGATGTATTATTTTTATTTATTTATTTTTATTTAAAAATATTCTATTCTGGGGTGGCACGGTGGCTTAGTGGTTAGCACGTTCGCCTCACACCTCCAGGGTCGGGGGTTCGATTCCCGCCTCCGCCTTGTGTGTGTGGAGTTTTCATGTTCTCCCCGTGCCTCAGGGGTTTCCTCCGGGTACTCAGGTTTCCTCCCCCGGTCCAAAGACATGCATGGTAGGTTGATTGGCATCTCTGGAAAATTGTCCGTAGTGTGTTTGTGAATGAGAGTGTGTGTGTGCCCTGTGATGGGTTGGCACTCCATCCAGGGTGTATCCTGCCTCGATGCCCGATGACGCCAGAGATAGGCACAGGATCCCCGTGACCCAAGAAGTTCGGATAAGCGGTAGAAAATGAATGAATGAATGAATTAATTAATATTTTATTGTGAAATATTGTGCTATCGGAATCAACATAAAAATGATTTAATTTCTGTGTTGTTTTCTGGGCAGTTGAGAGATCTGAAGTAATCATAGTTTTAATACATTCAGCCACATTAAGCTGTTCTGTTTGATGCATCTCTGTGTTGTTCGCTTTTGGCTCTCCTGCTAATATATATTCAGGTGTGGAAAAAAAAAGGATAAGTTGTTGAACCTGTGTACCGTTTGAGCAGCTCAGACCTCAGCAGCAGTTACAATCTATTCTGAAATGTGTAAAGTTAATTAAACTTAATGGCATTACACAGCAGCGATATCGAAAAAGGCCATTATTCTCACTCGGCCCTTTTTTTTTTTTTTTTGTGCAATTCGTAAAAGGGTTAACACATTTTCCAGGCTAATGGATTAGATTTAATGGAAGGGAGAACATCATTTATCAGCCTTTGATGAACAGAAAAAAAAGGGTAGTGTAGTCAGCGTAGTCATTTGGCAGAACCTGTGTTTAATATTTAATTTTTTTTTAAATGCTGTGCATAAAGTGAGGATAATTACAGCAGGACGCCTTGCTCCGGTGCTAATCTGTATTATTTCTATTAAATGGTTGGATAATCAGTGGAATTAACGCAGCGTTGTTTTGGTCAGTGATGTAGCTCAAATTGCGCCGTGTGACCTTCATCTCAGAGGCAGTAAACAGCATCGGGGCCACATGCTGAAACCTGGCAGATGCGGCTGGATTTATTGCCTCCATCGATCAAACAGTGAACAAACTCCACCTCAAACTGTGTCAAATGAAAGAAAGAAAAATAACGGTGCTGCTTCTTGCTCTATATATTCATAATGGCTCCTGATAGACGCTGTATTCTGGATGAAGTGACACGGGTCCTGTGGGATGTGAGGTCAGGTCTGGAATGTGTTCAGCCTTGTGAGCTGCGATTGTTCCTCTAGGTGAACGAACAAAGTCCAATCTAAAGCCGTAACAGACACATTAATCTTTATAAAGCAGAGAAGCCGCTTGGGCTGTCACTGTGAATGTACCAGAGAGAGAGAGAGAGAGAGAGAGAGAGAGAGAGAGAGAGAGCTGATGCTCCACACCTGTCTCACTCCCTCCTATTCTCTCTTTCTCCCATTTTCTTTCGTTTCTTAATTTATATTCTTCACCTTTCAACTTAAAGATTCGACAGCAAAGTGTTTTCCTTTTGAGCATATCTACAACTTGGCAATAATTTCTCTCTCTCTCTCTCTCTCTCTCTCTCTCTCTCTCTCTCTCTCTCTCTCTCTTTCTCTCTCTCTCTCTCTCTCTCTCTCTCTCTCTCTCTCTCTCTCTCTGTGTAGGTTTTTTTCTGTTTTATCCCTTACTTGCACTCTTGCATTTCCTTCCTATCTGTTGCTTTCTCTCTTTCTTGTTATTTTCCATTTCCCACAGTATTCACTCCCTTTCTATCCCTCTTTCTATCCCTCTTTCTATTTCTCTGTCTGTCTGTCTGTCTGTCTGTCTGTCTGTCTGTCTGTCTGTCTGTCTGTCTTTCTGTCTTTCTGTCTTTCTGTCTGCTATAGACAGACAGAAAGACAGAAAGACAGACAGACAGACAGACAGATGCCACTGCTGGGCCCCTGAGCAAGGCCCTTAATCCTCAGTTGCTCAGTTGTAAGGTACTCTGGATAAGGGTGTCTGCTAAATGCCATAAAAGATCAAATGCTCCCTTCTAATTTATTTCTACATTTTGTTTACGTTCTCTTTTTTCTCCCATTTTACCCTTTTTCATTCTGCATAACTTTTTCTTCTGTAAATTATATTCAAAAGGGATTCAGGCCAGATTACTTTCCTGTATTGTCTCATTTTAAGCCTGTTTCTCAGATCCTTCTATTTTTTTTCTCTCTTATTCTGCTATTCTCCTTACCCCGTTTTTTTCTCCCATTCTCTCTCTCTCTCTCTCTCTCTCTCTCTCTCTCTCTCTCTCTCTCTCTCTCTCTCTCTCTCTCTCTCTCTTTTACTTTGGTGTTCATTTCCCTCTTTTGCGCTCTATACCATTCCTTCTCCTTATTGTCTTTCTCACTTTAATATTGCCTTGTCTTTCCCTTCCTCCTCTTCTCTCCTCTTCTCTCTCTCTCTCTCTCTCTCTCTCTCTCTCTCTCTCTCTCTCTCTCCCATTTAACAATATTAACAATCCAATGCACGTTGTCTCTCACACACCAGAGTCAGTGTTCATTTAGAGACGTGAAGTGGTTAATGAGTTTGGAAGTAAAAGTGTTAGAGAAGCTGCAGCTCGCTGCGTGGTACAACCTCCTCATCCCACTGTCACATGCACTTAACAACGTGCTGGAGTGTGTGAGTGTGTGTGTGTGTGTGTGTGTGAGTGTGTGTGTGTGTGTGTGTGTGTGTGTGTGTGTGTGTGTGTGTGTGTGTGTGTGTGTGTGTGTGTTTGTATGTCTGTGGCTCATGTTCAGTGTTCAGCAGGGATATTATGGTGGTAAAGAGATCGGAGTGAGGAAGAGTGTGTAACTAAGAAAGAATGTGAAAAAGAGATGATACCTATTTAATATCCATGAGGGACAAGAGGATGTGAGAGAGACAAAAACAAATGAGAGAGGAGGAGTAGGAGGAGGAAGAAGAGGAGGAGGAGGAGGCAGGGGTGCAGGAGATGAGGTTTGCTGAATCAGCCAAGGGTTTGTTCCTCTAGATCAGTCACGTCACTTTCCATTACCCACGCATCCCTCTCTTTCTCCATCGCTCTCTCGCTCTCTTTCACTTGGCTGCTTTTTCATCTTTTCTCTTTCTGATCTTGATAAATAAAGCTAACATACAGGTCACTGTGTAGGTGTTCAATTACTGTATGTAGCCTATCTGATGTACTGCGGAAAAGTATTGGCACCCCTCTGCACAATCTATAAAATGACAGGATTATCACTACACTGACCTGGATATTTGATCTATTCATTTAATTCTGAATTGATATTATGATAAACATGATATTAAGTGAAGGATGCAGATTTGTAATGCGGGTTTGGGGTGTGGACTACTCCTTGAGCTAAGCAGTCTGATGTGTCTGATCTCAGTGACTAAGATGTGTCTCCTCTGATGAATGCCATGTCAAATAAAGTCGTGGTAGATTAGTGGTTAATGTCATGGTCTACCAATCAGAAGGTTGTGGGTTTGAATCTCCAGGTGAATGCTTAGTTGTATGTAAATACATACAACTATACAACAAGTATAGTTATATATATTGCTGATGTTTACAGGCACTGTACTTTGTACTTTGAGTGATTAGATCAAACTGTCAGAAAGTGCCCGCATGGTCAAAATTTTGCCCCTGGACTAAAATGTACATTTGTCCCATAAAGTAAACCCATGTCTGGATCCTCATACACAACCTAAACACTAACAGGCTAAAAGCTATTTTGCTTTACATCTATTTTCTCCAGCTTTCTCCTCTCAGTAAGATATTTATTGACATTATGCTCTTCTCTTTCAGCTCCTTGCTCTTCAAACACCTTCTTCTGCCATAGCAACATGTGCATCAACAATTCTCTAGTGTGTAACGGCGTGCAGAACTGCGTGTACCCTTGGGACGAGAACCACTGCAAGGGTGAGTTTGTCCTCAAATTAGCTTCTGCTAGTGCAGACTGCACTGACATTTGTGGAATGAACTTTGCCTGTGGCCACAGTGTTATATAAGTACAGTAGATCAGGAGCAGAGTTTAGGTGCAGTCACCCATTAATGCAATGCTGTTTTGAAAAAGCTGTTCACTGTATCTGAGCTGACAGATGGACAGAAAATAGGGTTGTTGAAGTACATGTTTAATAACAAACAGACGAACTTCAGTCATTACAGAATGATCTCAATCTCAATGTGCAGTCTATATTTTATTATATATATATATATATATATATATATATATATATATATATATATATATATATATATATATATATATATATAATCCATTGGATATCTTTCATCTATCCATCCATTTATGTAACTATCCGTATATATATAGCCAGTTATATATGTCTGTCTTTCCATTCATCCACCCATCCATCCATCCATCCATCCATCCATCCATCCATCCATCCATCCATCCATCCATCCATCCATCCATCCATCCATCCATCCATTCATCCATCCATGTAGAATTCTACACAAAGTGTCCATAATGGAAAGTGTTCCAGATAGAAACCACTTAGAACCTTAAGAAGCAAAAAGACTGTTGATGAAACACTGTTAAAAAGTCTGTCTGTCTGTCGATTTCTCTCTCCACCAGATTTGCTTTTTGATAAAATTTGAGAAAAATACTCATAGAACTCTTCAAAAACACTTAATGTTCACTCTGCTAAGAAGGAATGTGAAATATATGTTTATATATGTGGATAAATACATACACATTGTGAACTAAATCTATCTAATATTAATCTTGAATTTTGTATTCTATTCATCTTTATATTATTCTTATAATAACCCTTTGTTCTATGTTTATGTTCTGTAAAGCTGCTTTGAGACAATGTCAATTGTAAAAAGCGCTATACAAATAAACTTGAATTGAATTGAACTCTGCACGAGCGGCGCTGACTCTGGTGCTGAAGCTTTCTGGCGCGCTGTCAGCGGCGCTGTCCGTGGTGCTGAACCGCCGACTTTTCTCACTCAACGTTCACTCGCACGAGCGGCGCTGACTCTGGTGCTGAAGCTTTTGGCGCGCTGGCAGCGACGCTGTCCGTGGTGCTGAACCGCCGACTTTTCTCTCCGTGTTTAGTCTTACGCGGATGAGATGCGGTATTTTGGCTGTGTCCATTTTAAGATTTTTTTAAATTTTAAAATCCTTGAAGAAATAATGTGCAATAATGTTAAATAATGTACAATACATATACAATAGGCCTTTTTCTATCTGAAAAGTTTCTAATTAAAACCATTATGGATGCTATGGGGAGCTTAATTGTCCAATGAACCCTTAAAAACCCTAGAAGAAATAATATGCAATCTGTCTGTCTTTCTGCCTTTCTGCCTGTCTGACAAACAAATTCTTTGCATTTTCTATGTTTTTGTAGAGCGGAAGTCTAAGGGCTTGTTCCACCAGATTACCAAGACCCACGGCACAGTTATCGGTATCTCCTCTGGCGTGGTTCTCGTTTTGCTCATCATCTCTATCCTGGTCCAGATGAAGCAACCTCGTAAGAAGGTGGTGTCACGCCGTCCAGCTGTCTTCAACAAATCCGGCATCCAGGAAGTGTTTGACCCTCCACACTATGAGCTTTTCTCCCTGCGAGACAAAGAGCTCTCGTCTGACCTCGCTGAGCTGAATGAAGAGCTTGAGAGCTTTCAGAAGTTGCGTCGTTCCTCTGCGACATCTCGCTGCATCCATGAGCACCACTGCGGTGGCACTGGCAGTGTCAAGCAGAACCGCAGTGCGCTCGGCTCCATGGAGCTCTCATATCACAATGACTTCTCCAAAGCACAGCCCATGAAGACCTTCAACAACAGCAGCCTGGGGAGCTACAAGAAGAGCTGTTACAGCTACAAACAGACTCACGAGTGTGCCGAGCAAGTTATCGAGGACCGGGTCATGGAGGAAATCCCGTGTGAGATCTACGGAAGGGGTGGGGCCATGGGCGGGAATGTTGGAGGGATTATGGGCGGGGCTGTGGGTGGGGCTACAGGAAGCATTGGAAGTGGATGCAGCAGCATCAGCATCCGTAACCATGGCGGGGTCCGTAGCAACAACACTACTAGCGTCCCGGATACGAGTCAGCGCTCTATTTCCATGGACTTTTAAAAGACTGACGAGAGGAAGAGGAGGAGGAGTAAAGAGGAAGGAAGGAAGAAAAAAAAACAGAAATTCATCACAGACTCTTTTATTGTCCTTTATTTCTTGTGTGTTGAGTAACAAGTCAAATCGTCTTCAAGAAAATCACTCCAGTCACCTTGAATTACTTCTGCTAGACATTCAGAATGACCTTAATTACTCAAACCCTTCAAGGCGTATCCTTCATTTCCTGTTTCATCACAATAAGCCCCGGCTTCCTGAACAAGCTGACAGAGTGGAACCACAGATGGTACATATGATAGTGCTTTTCCACCACCTAATGCTGTACGGTGTGGCACTGATTTCTAATCCACTCTGGTTTCTCCTGATGTTTTGACAGAGTGGAATGATACAGGATCAGGATCTTCAAGGCCAGTTCAGCTTTTAACTCACTATTTAGATTTACATCTTTATTGGAAAAGACACAAAACAGTGCATCATACGGAACATTCTGGACTTTCCCGGACACTCCTGAAAAAAACAAACATTCCAGCTAGTTAGTCTAACTCCCAAAACTATCTGAGAACTAATGTATTGCATATCCATGCATCCTGATCGCTGATACAAAGCAGGAGTCTGTTTCATTTAAATATCAGGTTCAGAAAAGTGTTCATAAACACCTTCGTTGTATCATAGTGTAACATGGAGGATCAGACACCTTTACAGGGTTCGGGTTACAGGAAGGATCATTTCTTCGCTTGATGCTCTTCGTAAACACAAGTTGAATTTAACACTAAAGAAATGTGGTATAATTAGATTTCTCACTATACCTCA
Organism: Tachysurus fulvidraco; assembly: GCF_022655615.1. Lineage (NCBI taxonomy): Eukaryota > Metazoa > Chordata > Actinopteri > Siluriformes > Bagridae > Tachysurus > Tachysurus fulvidraco. The sequence goes on from NC_062518.1 coordinate 1,989,180, forward strand.
GTGGGTCGTGAGGTGGATCAGCACTGACCGAGACCTAAATAGATGAAGATGCCAGTTTGAATGAAATGAAGTGAATCTTTACGGCTGCCATGTTGTTTCTCTCTCAGAGCAGTGAAATGTACAGTGTTTTATGAAACAAACTGTTTAAAAAATGCACAAAGGTTTCACTCGCAAAGGTGTTAGCTAGCTGGCTAATCTAGCTGACCAATTTTACATCAGACTAAAAGCAAACAGCTCACATGATTAGACCCTCGACAAAATTCAGTGACGTGTGAGTGAGTAAGTTAGTGTGTGCGTGTGAGTGAGTGAGTGAGTGAGTGAGTGAGTGTGTGTGTGAGTGAGTGAGTGAGTGAGTGAGTGAGTGAGTGAGTGAGTGAGTGAGTGAGTGTGTGCGTGTGAGTGAGTGAGTGAGTGAGTGAGTGAGTGTGTGTGAGTGAGTGTGTGAGTGAGTGAGTGAGTGAGTGAGTGAGTGAGTGAGTGTGTGTGAGTGAGTGAGTGTGTGAGTGAGTGAGTGAGTGAGTGAGTGAGTGAGTGTGTGAGTGCGTGTGAGTGAGTGAGTGAGTGAGTGAGTGTGTGCGTGAGTGAGTGAGTGAGTGAGTGAGTGTGTGAGTGAGTGTGTGTGTGTGTGTGTGTGTGTGTGTGTGTGTGTGTGTGTGTGTGTGTGTGTGAGTGAGTGAGTGAGTGAGTGAGTGAGTGAGTGAGTGAGTGTGTGCGTGTGAGTGAGTGAGTGAGTGAGTGAGTGTGTGTGTGAGTGAGTGAGTGAGTAAGTGAGTGAGTGTGTGAGTGTGTGAGTGTGTGTGTGTGTGAGTGAGTGTGTGTGTGAGTAAATGAGTGAGTGTGTGAGTGAGTGAGTGAGTGAGTGTGAGTGTGAGTGTGTGAGTGAGTGTGTGAGTAAGTGAGTGTGAGTGAGTGAGTGTGTGAGTGAGTGTGTGTGTGAGTGAGTGAGTGAGTGAGTGTGAATGAGTGAGTGAGTGAGTGTGAATGAGTGAGTGTGTATTATGGATCCAGAGGCTGACAATTAAAAAAATATATATATTACGTACAAGAAAATTCAGGTGGAGAAAAAGAAAAACTTGCCTAAATTCTTTTGCATATTATTTATCAAAACAGTTATTTAAAAATGAACAGCACACGACTTCTGGAGTAGTGTCCACTTTGTAGTGTGCACTCTGTCACCTATCTAGGGCTCTAGCTTGTATGTCTATGAGTCACACCGGGAAGCCATTTTAACTGTGTACCTTATTATAAGACAATATTTAGGGCTCACGCTGTTGCTTAGCATTAACTCATGGATTATTTGCATCGTTAAGTTAAAGCTGATGAGTATTAAATAGTCACGTTGCATTTATTGTCACTTTCTTTAACCCTCACACACACACACACACACACACACACACACAACACAAACACACACACAGACACACAAACACGCACAAACACATTCACACACTCATACACAAACACACACTCATACATACACACACACAACACACACACAACACACACACAACACACACACACACACACACAGACAGACACACACAAACACACACACACGCACACACACTTGCACACATAGACACACACACATGCACACACACAAACACAAGATATCGGGAAGAGTATAATAGTAGAATCTCTCCTACAGATCAGTTATATCCTAATTATTGTTTTTTTGTCACTGGCTGTAAGATTACTTAAAAAATTTGTGTATACATCTCATTAGTGTCTTGTAGGAAAACACATCCAAATATATTGTTTTACTGTACACACACACACACACACACACACACACACACACACACACACACAAACACACACACACAGTATGACTATCCAGTATTCTGTATCCGTGTGTCACACAGACCGAGCATGGACATTGTAAATGAGGCCGACGCCTTTTTGTACAGAAATAATCCCTTTTGTTGGTGAATGAAGGACGATTCAGTGGAATATATTTTCTAACCCATGAACGTTGTATATCAGATCTATACTGCGCTTCCATTTTAGTCATGGCATTAATAATTATAAAAGATATTGGTGTAAGAAATGTCCAGTTATATGTTTTAATAAAACAGCATCACGTTACTGCAAGGGTTTTTATTCTCTTTATTTGTTTTACTTATTTATTCAGTTTTCACAAATATACATGACACACACTGTTATGCTGACGATACACAGTTATATATCTCATCAAAAGCAGATGAAATAGCTGAATTGTCCAAATTAACCGAGTGCATTAGAGAGATAAAAGATTGGAGGAGCTGTAATTTTCTGTTATTAAACTCTGATAAGACAGAAATACTATTTATTGGTCCAAAAACCAGTTCACATAAACTCCCACAATTTAACTTCCATTTAGAGGGATGTTCTGTTACTAGTAGCTCGACAGTGAAAGACCTGGTGTTTATTAGACAGCAACTTGTCTTTAAAATCATATCACCATATTACAAACACAGCCTTCTTCAACCTTAGAAATATCACCAAGCTGAGAAACATCCTGTCTGTATCTGATGCTGAGAAGCTAGTTCATGCGTTCATGACCTCTAGACTGGACTATTGTAATGCATTACTAGGTGGTTGTCCTGCATCTTTAATAAATAGGTTACAGTTAGTCCAAAATGCAGCTGCCAGAGTTCTCACTAGGACAAGAAAGTATGACCATATAACCCCAATGTTATCATCTCTACACTGGCTACCTGTTAAGTTTAGAATTGACTAAAAACCGCTGCTACTTACGTACAAGGCTCTTAATGGTTTAGCTCCCATGTATCTAACTAGTCTTCTAACACGTTACAATCCTTCACGCTCTCTGAGATCGCAAAACTCAGGACTTCTGGTAGTTCCCAGAATATCTAAGTCTACTAAAGGTGGTAGAGCGTTTTCTTATCTAGCTCCCAAACTTTGGAATAGTCTTCCTGATAGTGTTCGGGGCTCAGACACACTTTCCCAGTTTAAATGTAAATTAAAAACTCATCTCTTTAAGTCTGGTTCCTCTCAAGGTTTCTTCCTTTACCATTCAAGGGAGTTTTTCCTCCCCACAGTCACCTGAGTCACCACAGACTTGCTCATAGGAGATAAATACATACACATTTAAATATATATAATATTAATCTTGAATTTTGTATTATATTAATCTTTATATTATTCTTTATAATAAGCTTTTGTTCTACAGTATGTTTATGTTCTGTAAAGCTGCATTGAGACAATTGTAAAAAGTGCAATACAAATAAACTTGAATTGAATTCACACACAAACACACAATACACTTTACACAGTGTATATATATATTAGGGCTGGGCAAGTTAACGTGTTTTTTTCGCGTTAACGCATTAATTAATTAACGCTGACAATTAGTTTATCACGCGTTAACGTACTTTTTATTTTGAAAGTCCGTTGCTCACTTCGTTTGAATACACATAGATAGACTGGGTCACAGGAGGGGTGGGATGTATATCAGTAGGCTACTGACTGCTTGGGATGAGCATCATCACGCGTCTCAACCAATGAAAGCATTTGTTGCGCACCTAACAGAGCTACAGCGCAAAACAGAAAATATCTGGTGCGGACAGAAAAAATGGAAAAAGGTACCGAAATCTTCTGGACATAATTTTTTTTTACAAACTAAATAAAAACGTTAATGTTTTTTTTTATTATTGTTTTAATGTTTTATTTATACATTAATGTTATATTTAATTTGATTACATTAATGTTTAAGTTAAGATTTACAAGAAGTGTTAACTGCTACTAACTTTTAACTGCTGTAAAAAAAGCACTTTATTTGTTTAAAGTTTTGACAAACCAAAGGTTATTGCACTTTTGTTCATACAGCAGTAGTTTGAAAGAATAGAATTACACTACTTTTGATTTCATTATTGAATTTTGCACATGCTGCGATTAATCGCGATTAATCACAGAAAAATCATACGATTAATCGCGATTAAAATATTTAATCGTTGCCCAGCACTAATATATATATAGTAGTCGCCCCCTATTTTCATGATTTTCGCCTACATGACCTACCCACCTAAAAAGTGGTACAGCTCCCATATACTTTGACACAGAGGTGAGCCTGGTCTCATTGTAAAGAAGAGAGTCTCTAATTTCAGATACAAGTGTCTAGTTTCAGATACAAGTGTCATGATTCTAGGCCTTACTGTTACAAAGTTACAGAGGCTAGAATGGAGGGTTTTGATTTCCGTCTGAGTTGTTTACCTGATAAACTGATTAAATACATTGCTGTTTTTAATGATGGGAGGTAAACAACAACTGATGGTCATAGCCACATGTCTTGGCTTTCACCAAAAAAAGACTCAAAAATGGATTTTATATGAATATTTTTCAACGGACATGTCCGTCCGTTCATGTTTTTCTTGTTTACTTGTTTACTGTATAACTTTGTACTAAAAGACTGCATGCTCAGTTTCAAGGTCCTAAAACAAAGAGAACCCCTCTGCCTAGAAGCCTGCTGTGAAAAAAGGCCTGTAACCTGACACACCTGACTGCACAGCCCTCCCTGGAATCGTCTCTTTATTGGCTAAAGAGCTGTAAAGGTCCCGGATCATGAAATCGCTACTGGAGGGAGAAATTGTCAATCAAAGGGAGGGTGTCCCACCTAGGATGGAGAGACATCATTGGCTTCTCAGCCGTCTATCTCTGCACTACAGGTGCCGATTGGCTCCTGTGAGGGCTTGTTTGATTCGTTAGACCCTGGACTACAAATCTGACACCTCAGTGTAGTTTTATAAGCCTCTTAGGAGAAGTGAGAGCCGAAAAAAGGACGGAAGTGAACTACTGTTTACAGTTTTCGGTCAGAAACATAATATTTGTGAGGAGAGCAAAGCGTTTTGGATTAAAAGGCTTACATATTCCAGTTTCTTGGACTCTTGGGGATTTTTTTACAAGCATTTGTTTTGGAAAATATTACCCCAGTGAAGAATGGGAAGCGTTTAAAGGTAAGTAAACAAACCGAACTAGCGCCGCCTAGTTCAGGTGGCCATCAAATTGATTAAATTATTATGACGGCTATAAATCATATTATGCTTTGTGTGTGGGCTTAATAAAATCCTGAGAGTCTAAGCTTTCAAACAGTATATAATTTAACCGTGTATTTAGAAGATTTAATGCTGAAAAGTTACAAAGAATTTGATGCAGCCTCATCTCCTAGTGGTGGTGAAGAAATTAGTATTTCTGCTCATCATGAAAGAATTATATATCATTACTAAAACTCTGTAATCATATGAAGATAGAAATAATTTTATTTTTGTATTACACTATTCAGTTGACAATGAAATGAAATTGAAATATGTTCATTTAAACATCATTTAGGCATTAAACTATAACGTGACTTTCCCTCTGTCTCTGTCTCTGTCTCTCTTTCTGTCTCTCTCACTCTCTCTCTGCCCCTATTTTTAACTTTTTGTCACATCTTATCTCATGTCTATGCTGAATGACATAAACAGGACACACACACACACACACACACACACACACACACACACACACACACACACACACACTAATCTAAATACAGATATTTCTGTTCACAGTGGAAAGCACATGCAGTCTTCAGCAGGAGGACATGAAGACCGTCACTAAGCACTAATACTGTAAATCATTACATTATATTATTGATAAAATATAGAAGAAGCTCAAGGATGAAACATCAGGAGCTCAACTTTTTAATCATTAATTAAATCAGCATTTAACATAATTTAAGGAAGAGTGCAGTGAGGAGTATGGTCTTTGTATTATTTACTGATAATCAAAATAACCACACCAATAATTGCATCAAAAACTGCACCAAAACCAGCACCTACACCTCATCACAAAGTACAACAGCAGCAACACAGATAACTGCACCAATGAAAAATGACCCAAGGACAATGCTTCGGAAAGACGGGTGCTCCACCTGTAAATAAAACAAAAATAAATAAATTTCTTACAATTAAATACAGAATTTGACTCACCCAAATGATGCTTTGTGGAAATATTTCTTTTCTATAAAAAACAAACACTGCACATGCAAAATACAGTGAAGTGATCATTTTTCACCAGTAGTCGGCAGCAGAGACTTTGTGTTTTCTGTTCAGCATCGTACAGTTTGCTTAAATCGAGCAAGCAACGAGGGGAACATTGTGTATGTTTTATTTGTGAGGCACATTTCTGCTTTATTTCACTTCCTTTACCTCTTCATTACTCTTATGATAACTCTCAAATAAAAGCCATATTAAAAGCTTGTAATCTCAAAGGGTGACATTCAGGACTCTACCATTAGGGTGCTTCATTCCACACAGATGATCCTTTACAGCGTTGATTGCATCGTCGTTCTGCGGGCATCTTAACAGCCCTTGATCTTCATGAAAGAGACAATCAAAAACGAACACATCCGTCCTGTTCACATATGATCTGATGTCTGGAACAACAATATCCGGATCAAAGGTGTGGTGGAGTATCACGAGAACGACAGGCTTATCCTCTGAGAGAGAGAGAGAGAGAGAGAGAGAGAGAGAGAGAGAGAGAGAGAGAGAGAGAGAGAGAGAGAGAGAGAGGGTAAAAAAATTGTTTTAAGAATGAAAATGTGCAAACTGGAGCTCATCATCATTTAGACAGCACGATGCTTTTCTATGGTACCAGATTTTTATTCTTTTATAAAATACAAAACAGCCACTAAATCTGTGGTCATCAGAACCATAAACTGAAACCTAAGATCCAAGGCAGAAGCATGCAGACTGAGAATGAGAGAATGAGATACAAGAAACAAAAGCATCACATTGAGATGCTAAAACACAGGAACATGTCTAATGGTGCTAATCAGGGTAAGAGAGAGAACTTAATGTAAATAACAGTGGTGCTGATGTTTATTGTAGATGATTTTATCTCTAAAATTCCCAGTTTAATACTCAGTTATTCATCATTCCTGTAAAATCGAGGGGTTTATACTTACCAGGAATGATTTCCATTGCAGACTGAATGTCAGTACCAGCTCGAGACACGACTGGGACAAAAGCAATGACTACATCACTCTCATTTATGGCTCGGACTTCATGAAGCTTTGATGATGTGAGATGATCTAGAAAGGTCTTGTGGGAATCTAAGGTGTTCCCAGTGATCATGACAAAATAGCTGGTATTTTCTGCAACACCAGGAAAAAAACAGCAGCAAACATAAAAATGGGATTAAGAATTAAGGAAATTTACACACACACACACACACACACACACACACACACACACACACACACACACACACACACACACACACACACACACACATGCGTGCATTAACATTTCATTAAGAATACATACCTTGACCCATTTTGAAGGTAAAATATCAGTCCAGTTACTCGATGTACAAAGAGTCCGTTGGAAAACAAGTGATGTGCAAACTACAGATAGGAGGAATGAGAGAAGGATCACTGTTACTTTTACTTTCACTATGCGACTGCTGAATGTTTCACAGCAGTGAGCGCCTATAAATATACTCACTTACAGAATGTTGCAGAGCCTCCACCTTTTCCTGTTTAATACAATACATGGTGAAGATGAAGGCCTTATAAACACTTTTATACACATTATAACTTTTTTTTTTGTTAAAAATATCTTCCAAAAATATTCGTACAAAGTTTATATATATATATATATAATAAACACACACACACACACACACACGCGCGCGCGCGCACACTCACACACACACACACACACACACACACAAAGAGTTTAGGAAATCATACTGTTATTTTCATGTTCTGGATTATACATTACACACTGCTTACTACAGTTAAGTGTAATAATCACCAGTGGAGGCTCCGCACTACTGAATATCAATCTTTTTGTTAGTCTCCTTAAATACTATTTCCTGTTTTGTGCTGTAAATCTTCTTAGGTACAGGGAGATCAGCCAGTTCACCATCCCACCGCTGAGAATCCAGGATCCTGTTGGGCCACTGCATACATATTACATGTTATCCCTAAGTAACTAGCTATTAGCTGTGGGCCGTAGTTGTGTGTTTCGGGCGACGCCCACCTGTGATAAAGGGGTTACATGATGTTTGATGTGAATAGTAACTGAAGCTCTTGACCTGTATCTGGTGATAGTCACCTGGTGAGTGTATATATAAACAGCACAATGCAGCCCAAGCCTCATACGGCCTCATTATCTTGTGTAAACATAATTTATTGGTTCCAGATTCTTGCATCCTGTTTTCTAGCCTTTCTTGGGCCTTCTGCGATGCAGGCCAACATGAAGCAAAGGTAATAATTGTTAACTCGAATGACAACAAACAAATATTTCCTTTTTTCCTTTTACTTTGAAACTTTATTGTCCACAACACAGAACTAAAACAAAACACTCTCACACCGTAAAAAGACATAAACATAGGAAACACAAGGCTCCACCCCGTCAGCGCCCCCACAAGGACCGGATATCAAACTAAGAATCTCCCTCTTAAAACAAACAAACAAACAAACAAACAAACAAACAAACAAACAAACAAACAAACAAACAAACAAACAAACAAATAAAATAAATAAATAAATAAATAAATAACCAAATACATTTTTATAAAGAGAGGAAGAAAACATTATCCAAAAAAGAAGAGGAGAACATATTTAACAAAATTAAATAACAGTAACATCTCTTTAAAGAGATCATTATCCTTTTTTCTTTTTTTTACACATTTATGTTTAACTTATTTATGTTCCCATACACCTTCACTAAGGGTTTTTCAGTAGTAACAAAGTAGAAGCTCCCTTCTTGGTCAGAGACTCAACCTGTTGTAATTTCTGTAAAAAACAGATATACACATCCCGTTATCGATGCCTTCGGCGAGCGCCAGAGTTTCTCCTGCCAAAGTGCTTCTGACGACTCTTCGGATTCTCTTAGATCGCAAGGAGATAGGAGAAAATTTTCCATCTTCTCCCACCAAGAAATTACATGGCCACCTTGAGTACCGCCATCCGGAAGATTTCCCATTGAGGCATCACTAAAAACAACCAGTTTCAGGGAACTGTCTTTTCCCAGGTCACACATTATATCTGGTCTACTCTGTCTAGCAACCCACTGGATCTGTCCAATTTTAGACCTCAGCATGTCAGCTTCCATGTTTGTCAGTGGAGCTGTACGTCGCACAGCTCTGATCGGATCCATAACAAAAGGTTGAAGATTCTTTATATACTGTATGTACTTTGATGTACATGTATCTCTACATTTCCAGAAGAGATTTCCATTCCCACATAATTAAAACTATCACTCTCTTGACGGCCAACTTCAAAAGCTGTTTTCAAATGTGGGATGACCAAAGAGGAAACGTTTTCGAATCAGCCCACAGAAAATCATCAACATGAGAGGCGAGGATTCCGATCGACTCACCATTGTCGTCCAGCCAGTAGAAGACTGCAGGGTCAATCTGTGATACATGACCTCCCAGCCGTTGTTATGAAAAATCTTAGTAAAAATAAATAATTATTCCTTACAATACTATAACCAGAGTAAAGTATGAAGCCTTGCAAAATATAAGATGTATGTTATAGGCCAGATGTAAACAAGTTTATTGTAATCATAAACTTAGGATGTGGTAGCTCAGTGGTTAAGGTGTTGGGCTACTGATCGAAAGGTCATGGGTTTGAACCCCAAGTCCACCAAGCTGCCACTGCTGGGCCCTTAACCCTCAGTTGCTCAGTTGTAAGTCACTCTGGATAAGGGTGTCTGCTAAATGCCATAAATGTAAATGTAGTAAAAATAACCAGACTCAGTGCCACCTAGTCAGGCCTAGTCAGTCTGAGCTCTCTGATCAACAATGTGTGAGGAAGTGAAAGTCGAAAGTTCAGCTTAAACAGGCATCATGTAGGCAGTAGGGCGAGACAGCTGAATCAGGCGACCAGCTGGACGGACCGGCTGATTCTGAGATTGAGGGACTAAGGGAACCTGACCATTTAATGGAAATAGAGAAACTAAGGCTTAAAATATGCATGTGAGTGCAAGCCCAGTCTGGAAAGTGACAGACTGAGATCATAACAATGTTCAGCTCATAGGTTTAGGAAGCTTAAGGAATCAACATAGAAAGCAACATTAGATACAAAGCAACATTATAAACAGCACAAAGGGCTTAGCAAAAACAGCAATACAACATAACCATAGAATCTTTTACTTTATTGTACCAGTACAGAGAAGCATCCTTCAAACCATACACACATTTGTTTAGTTTCCTTTGCACATTGCTTCTGGTGGAGGACGAATATAGACATCTCTAGACAAGTCTTTTCCCTGAAGAAAAGCAGCTTTGATATCAATTGAGTTCAAGTGCCATTTCCTTTGACATATGACTGCCAAAACAACTCTTAGAGAACCTGAAGCACAAGTAGGAGGGTCTTTAGGAAGGTCACTGACATTTAGTACTTCGAAACCTAGTCTTGCGACTAGCCTTGCCTTAGGCCAGGGGAGTCAAACTCAAATTCACAGTAGGCCAAAATATAAAAGTGAGATAAAGTCACGGGCCAAACTGAATATTTATTGAAAAATTACCTACAGCTATATGTAATGTTCAACCTTTAGGATTTGGAACAACCAGAGCTTGATATTACAAACACAAACAAACAGTGGTGTTCATTTCGCAAACTTTGACCATACACTTTTTGACAAACTCTCCCTCATTAAAGGGCCGGGCAGATTTTGCCGTCTCTGCTGCCACAATAAAGCTTTACAGCCTTTACAGCAGCTTCACTTTTTGATTTAGCTTTCATGAACATAGTCTGAAGGGAAACCAGACTTTTTTTCATCTCCTCCGAGTTCTGGAGCTTCTGCTTTACGTCCAGGTCCTTATACGTCTCATAATGTTTCGTGTCATAGTGTCTTCTTATGTTATATACTTTCGTTACAGACACGTTAGCTCCGTTAGCACACAAGACAAACAGGTCTGTCCTTTATATTCGTGAACAGATAATCTGCTCCTCTCCTGTCTTGAAAGCTCCTATTGTCCATCTGTCGTTTGGCCATTTTGTGGAGGGTGAATTAACTTGCCCAATGTGACTGTAACATTGTTGTTAATGACTGTCGACAGAGAATGATGGGTGCTTGCTGTTCGTGACTATGTGTCAATACAGTGGCAAGGCATTCTGGGATTTGTAGTATTAGCAGAGCATGCGGCTAGCCAGCTGTAATGCACATTTGATATGATCTCGCGGGCCAAATATAATTACCAGGGCCAGAGTTTGACACCTCTTCCTTAGGCACAATGCCATCAGGTGTTTCTTTGACTGAACACACCACCTTGTGTTGATATATTTTTGACCATCATCTTTTACTTCCTTAAACACACAGTTACTTTTCCAGTTGTCCAGCTCGGTTTTCTGAGCTGCAGCAAAAGTTTCGTCGTCAATAATTAGCACATCACTTTCATGGTGAGGACTAACTTGTACTGGGGTAATAATCTGAAGGTCATCCACTAGTGTTAAGTCAGCTGACCCAGTAACACCTGCAACAGTCTCTGGGTGGATGTACTGTAGATTGTGTAGAATTTGTGCTGTTCGTGACTAATCTCTTTCTCTGTCTGTAAAGATAATGGTTTGTCCTGCTTTCAGTTTAGGAG
>NC_062518.1:2005765-2073265 GCF_022655615.1 Tachysurus fulvidraco
GCTGACACCCAGAGCTTTCTAGAGAACTAAGATGTTAGAAATCAAAATAAAATAAATAAAGGATATTTACCCGAAAAAAAATCTATCAAATAAGATAGAAATGTAGGTGAACCGAATGCGACAAATGCGCTCACGCTGCACAGCCTGCACTGCGCAGAGAAGGAGGCGCAAGAGAGCGAGAGAAAGAGGGGGGTGATAGAGAGAGTGGGGGGGGGGAGTGAGAGACAGTAAAAACTTGTTTTAATACAGCAGAAATTGTGCAAACTGGAGCTCATCATCTTTTAGACAGCACAATGTTTTTCTATGGTACCAGATTTTTATTCTTTTATAAAGTACAAAACAGCCACTAAATCTGTGGTCCTCAGAACCATAAACTGAAACCTAAGATCCAAGGCAGAAGCATGCAGACTGAGAATGAGAGAATGAGATACAAGAAACAAAAGCATCACATTGAGATGCTAAAACACAGGAACATGTCTAATGGTGCTAATCAGGGTAAGAGAGAGAACTTAATGTAAATAACAGTGGTGCTGATGTTTATTGTAGATGATTTTATCTCTAAAATTCCCAGTTTAATACTCAGTTATTCATCATTCCTGTAAAATCGAGGGGTTTATACTTACCAGGAATGATTTCCATTGCAGACTGAATGTCAGTACCAGCTCGAGACACGACTGGGACAAAAGCAATGATGACATCACTCTTATTCATGGCTTGGACTTCATGAAACTCTGATGTTGTGAGATGATCTAGAAAGGTCTTGTGGGAATCTAAGGTGTTCCCAGTGAGCATGACAAAATAGCTGGTATTTCCTGCAACACCGAAAAAAAGCAGCATCAAACATATGAATGAGATTAAGAAGAGGAAATTTATATATATATATTTATGTGTGTGTGTGTGTGTGTGTGTGTGTGTGTGTGTGTGTGTGTGTGTGTGTGTGTGTGTGTGTGTGTGTAAGGGCTGTGGCTATAATATTTTAGTAATCGAGTATTCTACCGAAAATTTCACTGATTAATGAAGTAATTGGATAAAATGGATTTCTGCTTAATTAAAGACCGATATTAAATATACAAGAGAAAATAAGACTGTTCTCTTAACATGAACAACTGATTGGTTTCCTTTTTACAAGAATATTTTAGAAGAATATTTTCTGTCAGCAATAAACATTTAGATATTACACATTTCTGTACTTGTACTGTGAACAATGACAAAGTTGACTGAGAAGAATTAAGTACATTTAAGTGCCAAACATTCTGGGTTTAAAATGAACCTCTTTCTGAGATGCAAAAACAAAAAAAGAAATCAAAGGCATACATTAAAACAAACAAACAAATAATAATAATAATAATAATAATAATAATAATAATAATAATAATAATAATAATAATAATAATGCCTTCAGGGCATGGTGTCTTAGTGGTTAGCACGTTCGCCTCACACGTCCATGGTCGGGGGTTCGATTCCAGCCTCCGCCTTGTGTGTGTGGAGTTTGCATGTTCTCCCCGTGCCTCGGGGGTTTCCTCCGGGTACTCCGGTTTCCTCCCCCGGTCCAAAGACATGCATGGTAGTTTTATTGGCATCTATGGAAAATTGTCTGTAGTGTGTGAGCGTGTTATTGAATGAGAGTGTATCCATCCAGGGTGTATCCTGCCTCGATGCCCGATGACGCCTGAGATAGGCACAGGCTCCCCGTGACCAGAGCAGTTCGGATAAGCGGTAGAAAATTAATGAATGAATGTTGCCTTCAAGTCGTGCGACTTAAATTTCAGAACTAAAAGATTCAAAATCTACAGCTCAGGCATAACATAAGCCTTTACTGTCTTCTTGGAATGCTTTGTGGTAATTAAGACAGGTCCGTAGCCAGCCTATTGGGGGAGGGGTGTGTGTCTTTTTTTCAAAATGTGGTCCTTTTTGCAGTTTTTCTCCTCAAATACTTCATTTTGGTGACCTTTTATGCACTAATTTGTGCTGGATTAGCTTGTCTGCGGGGTTAGTCCTAACCCTAACCCTAACCCTAACCCTGGGGCAAATTGCTTCCTCATGTACCACCTTTGTCAGTCCATGCACAGTTCATAAGTTTAAAGACGACACTAACAACAGAATGGATTTAATGCTGTATTTGTCTTGACACTTATGGATTTAGTACACTGGTCAGTTCCAATCTTCTTGGGTGCAATTTGGAGAATATGTTCACAGCTTCATCCAGGTCGACTGCCATGTCATAGTGTGTATGGATGAGAGCCAGGGATGACAAGCGATCCTGTCCCATGCTGCTACGCATGAATGTGTTCAGTCTCCGGAGAGTGCTGGCTGACCGTTCACATTCACATGAGGTGACTGGCAGAGTACAAGCTATTTTGAGAAGCTTGAAGATGTTTGTGTAGATCAGCGCATCACATTGTTTGATTGCCTCAGCACATGAAGTTGGCCTTTGTTCTGATGGCTTGTTTTTCCACTTCAGTGTCCAGCATTTCATTTCCTGGTCAATCAGCTCTGGTGAAGGTAAGTCATCTTGGTAAATTTGGACTACTTCAGAAATGTCCACTCAGAGGAATAAAGACGACATGCACCGAAGGAGAGAATCATTTCCATTGGCTCCAGTCTGCCGGTATTGGCCAATCACAAGAAATCATTTATATATATATTTAAAACATAGAGGATTTAAAACAAGAAGAGTTTTATATTATATATTATATGACAACTCTGGTAATAAGAATAGTGACATTTCACTGCTTTTGGTTGCCGACTTTGCGTCTTTCCGCCGATTAACGCCTCCAGCTCTGACTGCGCGTGCACGCTGCGCGTACCTGTGCTTCTACGTTCAGATAAAGCAGACAGCTGAAGACGCACTTTTGAAAGACTACAACACACGCGTGTAAAAGCAAAGTTAAAAAAATCGTGATAAATAAATTTCTTTCCCATCGACGACACGTCCTGCATTTTAACGTAATTGTTATTGTTTATTTATGAAAGTAAAAATTATCCTTATAGTTTTAGGGTGGCTGAGATCACAGACAGGGGGGCTGAAGACACCCTAAAAAAGGTCTAGAACCGCCCATGTATATATATAAAACCCCTCCCCCCATCATTCACGTCCAGCTACAATAATGTATCATATTAATTTGAAACAGCAACCCAGAAAATTTGTCACAAGCATTGATTAAAACAATGATGACAATAATCACATGAAAAAAAAGCGACTTAAATTCTGGACCTTTGGCTGTGAGCGGAGGTTCATGGACAGGAACTTGGAACTAGAGTCCATGCATGGTTTCATACCGACTGCTTTAAGTATAAATATATATTAATCAGAATATAAAAGTCTCTCTCTCTCAATGTGTGCCTTAAAAGTCTTTAAAGGAGCATGTGATTGCGATGAAGAAAGGTACAGTAAGCATATCAACATGCTCAGAACTGAGGCTTGTCCTGTGCCCTGTTACCCATTGTTATGGCGCCCTTCCATTTTGCAGCCCGCACTAGCACGCGCACGCGCCCTCAAATCAAAAGACCGTTAACTCCTCGCGTCTCCTTCCGCTTTGACGTAAGCGCGTTCTCTCTCTCTCTCTCTCTCTCTCTCTCTCTCTCTCTCTCTCTCTCTCTCTCTCTCTCTCTCTCTCACACACACACACACACACACACACACACACACACACACACACACACACACACAAACACAAAATGATTGCACAAGAACGTGACGTGAGCTTTAAAATGAATTAAAAGAGGCTTCGAGGCAGAGGAATTTGCCTCGATAATGTTTTTGTAATCGAATTACTCGAGGAATTTCAGCCCTAAAATAATATATATATATAGTGACAAAGTGAAAGTGGAAGTGGAAAGTACGGTGACCCATACTCAGAATTCCTTCTCTGCATTTAACCCATCCAAAGTGCACACACACAGCAGTGAACACACACACACCGTAAACACACACCCATTTATGCTGCGGCGCCCGGGGTGCAGTTGGGGGGTTCAATTGCACCTCAGTCGTGGTATTGCCGCCCCGAGACTCGAGGAGTCAAACTCTCTAACCTAGGTCACGACTTCCCCATATATATATATATATATATATATATATATATATATATATATATATATATATATATATATATATAAATATATACACACACACACACTGACATTAATTAAGAATACATACTGTGAGCCATTTTGAAGGTAAAATATCAGTCCAGTTACTCGGTGTACAAAGCGTCTGTTGCAAAACAAGTGATGTGCAAACCACAGACAGGAAGAATGAGAGAAGGTTCACTGTTACGTTTATTTTCACTATCAGATTGCTGACTGCGTTTCAGAAAAATATCTATATACTGTACATATATACTCACTAACAGAATGTTCCAGAGCCTCCACTTCTTTCTGTTTAATATGTTACATGGTGACAATGAAGGCCTAATAAACACTTTTAGTTAAAAATATCTTCCAAAAATATTTATACCAAGTTTATATACAGTACTGTGCAAAAGTTTTAGGCAGGTGTGAAAAAATGCTGTAAACAAAGAAAGATTTCAGAAATATAAATAATGAGTGTTTATTTTTGTCAATTTACAAAATGCAAAGTGAGCAAACAAAAGAAAAATCTAAATCAGATCAATATTCGGTGTTACTACAGTACCTTGCCTTCAAACCAGCATGAAGTGATGGCACGGCCCCCAAAGGGCCCTGATCTCAACATCATCCAGTGTGTCTGGGATTACATGAAGAGACAGAAGGATGTGATAAAGTCGACATCTACAGAAGATCTGTGGTTAGTTCTCCAAGATTGTTTGGAACAAACTACAAGCCGAGTTCCTTCAAAAACTGTGTGCAAGTGTAGCTAGAAGTATTGCTGCTGTTTGAAGGCAAAGGGTCGTCACACCAAAGATTGATTAGATTTATTTTTCTCTTTTGTTCATTTATGAAAACAAATTAACACTTCCATTTTTCAAAGCATTCTTTGTTTACAGCATTTTTTTCACACCTGTCTAAAACTTTTGCACAGTACTATATATATATATATATATATATATATATATATATATATATATATATATATATATATATATATATATATATATTATCAATCATTGCTGGATCAGCAATTTGTCACAACAATGTAAACTAACACACTGTTGGTAAACGTGTTAATTCAAAAAGAATGTAAAAGAAAAAGAAACAGAAAAACACTAACGCACACACTATTGTTTAGACATTTACAGCATTTTATTTTGTCATATTTAATGATGTTAATAAAATAGTGCTTTTGTGGCTCTGTGTTAATAGTGTTAATAAAGAGACTCTAAGCGGCTGTCGTGTTGTTTCTCCCTCAGAGCAGTGAAACCTACAGATTTATATGGACATATTGAACAGATTCCCGGTTCTGTTTACCCTTTTGTTCATTAATCGATTCGAAGGACTTACGAATGCTATCATTTTCTATTTTATTCTAACCTGGGTGTAGTGGCAACTCACACACACACACACACACACACACACACACACACACACACACACACACACACACACACACACACACACACACACACACACACACTGTATGACTGTCCAGTATTCTGTATCCGTGTGTCACACAGACCGAGCATGGACATTGTAAATGAATCTGACGCCTTTTTGTACAGAAATAATTCCTTTTGTTGGTGTATGAAGGACGATTCAGTGGAATATATTTTCTAACCCATGAACGTTGTATATCAGATCTATACTGCGCTTCCATTTTAGTCATGGCATTAATAATTATAAAAGATATTGGTGTAAGAAATGTCCAGTTATATGTTTTAATAAAAAAGCATCACGTTACTGCAAGGGTTTTTATTCTCTTTATTTGTTTTATTTATTTATTCAGGGGAAGTTTTCACAAATATACATCACACACACACTCACACACACACACACACACACACACACACACACACACACACACACACACACACACACACACACACACACATAAACTGCTGGATGCATGCGGTGAATCTGAGCAGTTCGATTGATCAGCTTTGTAAATTCTCCTCAACTCGGATCTTATGTAAAATGGTCAGAATTGAGCTTCAGGATTAAACTGGGAGAAAACGACTAACCTGTAAACACTACGCTAAGATCCATAAATCAGTCAAATCTGCACATTGAAATGAAAATGTTGAGGTATTGTTACAATTCCTAAGAATGTTTTAAGTAATAAGACGTATTTAGTATTTCTGCTCATCATGAAAAAATTATGTCTCATTACTAAAACTCTGTAATCATATGAAGGTAGAAATAATTTTATTTTTTTATTACACTATTCAGTTGACAATGAAATGAAATTATTTGTGATTTCGGAAAATGATAAAATGACAATTAAAATATGTTCATTTAAACATCCTGTTAGCATTAAACAGTAATGTGACTCTCTCTCTGTCTCTCTCTGTCTCTTTCTCTCTCTCTCTCGCTCTCTCTCTCTCTCTCTCTCTCTCTCTCTCCCTGTCTCTCATTCTTTCTCTCTTTCTCTCTCTCTGTCTCTCTCTCTCTCTCTCTCTCTCTCTCTCTCTCTCTCTCTCTCTCTCTCTGTCTGTCTGTCTCATTCTCTTTCTTACACTGCATCCCTATTTTCAACTTCATGTCACATCTGATCTCATGTCTCTGCTTGCCACACACACACACACACACACACACACACACACACACACACACACACACACACACACACACACACACACACACACACACACACACACACACACACACACACACACACACACACACACACACACACACACACACACACACACACACACACTACTCTTTATCTAAATACAGATATTTCTGTTCACAGTGGGAAGCACATGCAGTCGTCAGCAGGAAGACATGAAGACCGTCACATTTACATTTTACATTTACATTTACAGCATTTGGCAGACGCCCTTATCCAGAGCGACGTACATAAATTTAAGGAAGAGTGCAGCGAGGAGAATGGTCTTTGTATTATTTACTGGTAATAAGATTGACCACACCAATAACTACACCTAAACTAGCACCAATACCAGCACCAATGCCAGCAAATGTACCTGCATCACAATGGTCGTTATTACACTCATCAGAATATAAAAAAACAAGCACATCGATAACTACTCCAATACCTGCTCCAATACCTGCTCCAATACCTGCTCCAATAACTACAGCAAGGACTATCCTTATGTAAGACATGTGCTCCACCTGCAAATAACACAAAAATAAAATAATTGATTAAAATCACCTAAATGATGCTCTGTGGAAATATTTATTTTCTATAAAAAACAAACACTGCACATGCAAAATACAGTGTAGTTATCATTTTTCACCAGTAGTCGGCAGCAGAGACTTTGTGCATTCTGTTCAGCATCGTACAGTTTGCTTAAACCGAGCAAGCAACGAGGGGAACATTGTGTATGTTTTATCTGTGAGAAACATTTCTGCTTAAATTTCACTTCCTTTATCTCTCCATTACTCTCATGATAACTCTCAAATAAATTTCAATGGGGTGACATTCAGGACTCTACCTTTGGGTTCTTCATTCTGCACAGATGATCCTTCACAACTTTGATTGCGTTGTCGTTGCGCAGGCATCTTAACAGCCCTTGATCTTCATGAAAGAGACAATTGACAACGAACACATCCGTCCTGTTCACATGGGATCGGAGGTCTGGAACAACAATATCCGGATCAAAGGTGTGGTGGAGCATCACGAGAACGACAGGCTTATCCTCTGAGAGAGAAAGAAAGAGAGACAGAGAAAGAGAGAGAGACAGAGAGAGAGAGAGAGACAGAGAGAGCGAGAGAGAGACAGACAGAAAGAGAGAGACAGAGAAAGAGAGAGAGAGAGAGAGACAGACAGAGAGAGAGAGACAGAGAGAGAGAGAGAGAGAGAGAGAGAGAGAGAGAGAGAGACAGAGACAGAGAGAGAGAGAGAGAGAGAGAGAGAGAGAGAGAGAGAGAGAGAGATATGGTAGCAGACAGTATAAAGAGTCTGTGGTGGTGGTGGTGGTTCTCTGTATCTTAAAAGTCTCCCCACTTTAAAGAGATTATAATAAGAAACAACTAATTTAGAGGTGATCGAGTTTTGTTGGTTCATTAAAAACAAAGTCGATTCCCATGCCACCGAAGGTTTTTAAAATAGTGCTGGTCACAGGTTTCCAACTAAAACACATTGAACGAGTTACAAACCTCTGCTCTGTAGGTGCACTACACCTTGCCCACCTTCTTCTTTAGACAATTATAAAACACTGAGCTACTCGGTGTAATCTGTGCCAAAAAAAAATCTAGTATAATCAACTGGATTCTGGTAACTGGATGCCACTAGGTTGTTAATAATTAGCTTCCATCCCTTTTAGAACATGTTGAATATTAGCCATTTATCTAAGCAACCTAAGCTTATCTAAGCTTCCCGGTTTTAAGGGACAGTTATGATATAAAACCAATGTCTCTAGCAATATTGTGCACCGTGTTGATGTCGCTCTGTTCATCTACCATTATCACTATATCGTATACAAAATATAATTAAAAAAAAAAGTAAAAAAAGAAAAAAGAAACAATTTTATATATATAAAAAAAGTAAAAGTGTCAGTAAAATGTTTGTCATTTAAAAGTGCTGTATAAAAAATGCCAGTATGCACTCTTTGGTTTAATAGAGTTTAAAACTGCTTTACATGAAACCAAACTGTGGTCTGAAAGGCGAAACAGGGCTAATACAACAACTTTTAATTGTGCTTAAAAACATAAAACCTGTCCAAATGCTCAACCGCCCATGTGTACTGTATATCAGAGGTGGAGAGGGATCTGTCCCTGTTTGGCAAGCTCGTCCTCCCTGATAAAGATCTGACTGGGTACAACAGACAACAGGGACTGTAACAGCCAGTAAGGTCGCCTTTTCTACGGTGTTCAGATACAGAACCACCGCTCTGTTCATTCGGGACGCCGCCACCACATTCTCATGCCCCAGACAGCAGTCCTCCACACTAACGCCGGTCGACACTCTCACCTCGTGGTGCCGCGTCAGTGTGTCGTACACCTGGGTGCCCTGGGCCGCCATGCTCTCCACAACATGGTGCTGACACCCAGAGCTTTCTAGAGAACTAAGATGTTAGAAATCAAAATAAAATAAATAAAGGATATTTACCCGAAAAAAAATCTATCAAATAAGATAGAAATGTAGGTGAACCGAATGCGACAAATGCGCTCACGCTGCACAGCCTGCACTGCGCAGAGAAGGAGGCGCAAGAGAGCGAGAGAAAGAGGGGGGTGATAGAGAGAGTGGGAGGGGGGGGGGTAAAAACTTGTTTTAATACAGCAGAAATTGTGCAAACTGGAGCTCATCATCTTTTAGACAGCACAATGTTTTTCTATGGTACCAGATTTTTATTCTTTTATAAAATACAAAACAGCCACTAAATCTGTGGTCCTCAGAACCATAAACTGAAACCTAAGATCCAAGGCAGAAGCATGCAGACTGAGAATGAGAGAATGAGATACAAGAAACAAAAGCATCACATTGAGATGCTAAAACACAGGAACATGTCTAATGGTGCTAATCAGGGTAAGAGAGAGAACTTAATGTAAATAACAGTGGTGCTGATGTTTATTGTAGATGATTTTATCTCTAAAATTCCCAGTTTAATACTCAGTTATTCATCATTCCTGTAAAATCGAGGGGTTTATACTTACTAGGAATGTTTTTCATTGCAGACTGAATGTCAGTACCAGCTCGAGACACGACTGGGACAAAAGCAATGATGACATCACTCTTATTCATGGCTTGGACTTCATGAAACTCTGATGTTGTGAGATGATCTAGAAAGGCCTTGTGGGAATCTAAGGTGTTCCCAGTGAGCATGACAAAATAGCTGGTATTTCCTGCAACACCGAAAAAAGCAGCATCAAACATATGAATGAGATTAAGAAGAGAAAATTTATATATATATATTTATGTGTGTGTGTGTGTATATGTGTGTGTGTGTGTGTGTAAAGGCTGTGGCTATAATATTTTAGTAATCGAGTATTCTACCAAAAATTTCACTGATTAATGAAGTAATTGGATAAAATGGATTTCTGCTTAATTAAAGACCGATATTAAATATATATATAAATATATATATATATATATATAAATATATATATAAATATACAAGAGAAAATAAGACTGTTCTCTTAACATGAACAACTGATTGGTTTCCTTTTTACAAGAATATTTTAGAAGAATATTTTCTGTCAGCAATAAACATTTAGATATTACACATTTCTGTACTTGTACTGTGAACAATGACAAAGTTGACTGAGAAGAATTAAGTACATTTAAGTGCCAAACATTCTGGGTTTAAAATGAACCTCTTTCTGAGACGCAAAAACAAAAAAGAAATCAAAGGCATACATTAAAACAAACAAACAAATAATAATAATAATAATAATAATAATAATAATAATAATAATAATAATAATAATAATGCCTTCAGGGCATGGTGTCTTAGTGGTTAGCACGTTCGCCTCACACGTCCATGGTCGGGGGTTCGATTCCCGCCTCCGCCTTGTGTGTGTGGAGTTTGCATGTTCTCCCCGTGCCTCGGGGGTTTCCTCCGGGTACTCCGGTTTCCTCCCCCGGTCCAAAGACATGCATGGTAGTTTTATTGGCATCTATGGAAAATTGTCCGTAGTGTGTGAGCGTGTTATTGAATGAGAGTGTATCCGTCCAGGGTGTATCCTGCCTCGATGCCCGATGACGCCTGAGATAGGCACAGGCTCCCCGTGACCAGAGAAGTTCGGATAAGCGGTAGAAAATTAATGAATGAATATTGCCTTCAAGTCGTGCGACTTAAATTTCAGAACTAAAAGATTCAAAATCTACAGCTCAGGCATAACATAAGCCTTTACTGTCTTCTTGGAATGCTTTGTGGTAATTAAGACAGGTCCGTAGCCAGCCTATTGGGGGAGGGGTGTGTGTCTTTTTTTCAAAATGTGGTCTTTTTTGCAGTTTTTCTCCTCAAATACTTCATTTTGGTGACCTTTTATGCACTAATTTGTGCTGGATTAGCTTGTCTGCGGGGTTAGTCCTAACCCTAACCCTAACCCTAACCCTGGGGCAAATTGCTTCCTCATGTACCACCTTTGTCAGTCCATGCACAGTTCATAAGTTTAAAGACGACACTAACAACAGAATGGATTTAATGCTGTATTTGTCTTGACACTTATGGATTTAGTACACTGGTCAGTTCCAATCTTCTTGGGTGCAATTTGGAGAATATGTTCACAGCTTCATCCAGGTCGACTGCCATGTCATAGTGTGTATGGATGAGAGCCAGGGATGACAAGCGATCCTGTCCCATGCTGCTACGCATGAATGTGTTCAGTCTCCGGAGAGTGCTGGCTGACCGTTCACATTCACATGAGGTGACTGGCAGAGTACAAGCTATTTTGAGAAGCTTGAAGATGTTTGTGTAGATCAGCGCATCACATTGTTTGATTGCCTCAGCACATGAAGTTGGCCTTTGTTCTGATGGCTTGTTTTTCCACTTCAGTGTCCAGCATTTCATTTCCTGGTCAATCAGCTCTGGTGAAGGTAAGTCATCTTGGTAAATTTGGACTACTTCAGAAATGTCCACTCAGAGGAATAAAGACGACATGCACCGAAGGAGAGAATCATTTCCATTGGCTCCAGTCTGCCGGTATTGGCCAATCACAAGAAATCATTTATATATATATATATATTTAAAACATAGAGGATTTAAAACAAGAAGAGTTTTATATTATATATTATATGACAACTCTGGTAATAAGAATAGTGACATTTCACTGCTTTTGGTTGCCGACTTTGCGTCTTTCCGCCGATTAACGCCTCCAGCTCTGACTGCGCGTGCACGCTGCGCGTACCTGTGCTTCTACGTTCAGATAAAGCAGACAGCTGAAGACGCACTTTTGAAAGACTACAACACACGCGTGTAAAAGCAAAGTTAAAAAAAATCGCTCTCGGATCAAAGTGATAAATAAATTTGATGAAAAACAATGATGACAATAATCACATGAAAAAAAAGCGACTTAAATTCTGGACCTTTGGCTGTGAGCGGAGGTTCATGGACAGGAACTTGGAACTAGAGTCCATGCATGGTTTCATACCGACTGCTTTAAGTATAAATATATATTAATCAGAATATAAAAGTCTCTCTCTCAATGTGTGCTTTAAAAGTCTTTAAAGGAGCATGTGATTGCGATGAAGAAAGGTACAGTAAGCATATCAACATGCTCAGAACTGAGGCTTGTCCTGTGCTCTGTTACCCATTGTTATGGCGCCATTCCATTTTGCAGCCCGCACTAGCACGCGCACGCGCACGCGCCCTCAAATCAAAAGACCGTTAACTCCTCGCGTCTCCTTCCGCTTTGACGTAAGCGCGTTCTCTCTCTCTCTCTCTCTCTCTCTCTCTCTCTCTCTCTCTCTCTCTCTCTCTCTCTCTCTCTCTCACACACACACACACACACACACACACACACACACACACACACACACACACACACACACAAACACAAAATGATTGCACAAGAACGTGACGTGAGCTTTAAAATGAATTAAAAGAGGCTTCGAGGCAGAGGAATTTGCCTCGATAATGTTTTTGTAATCGAATTACTCGAGGAATTTCAGCCCTAAAATAATATATATATATAGTGACAAAGTGAAAGTGGAAGTGGAAAGTACGGTGACCCATACTCAGAATTCCTTCTCTGCATTTAACCCATCCAAAGTGCACACACACAGCAGTGAACACACACACACCGTAAACACACACCCATTTATGCTGCGGCGCCCGGGGTGCAGTTGGGGGGTTCAATTGCACCTCAGTCGTGGTATTGCCGCCCCGAGACTCGAGGAGTCAAACTCTCTAACCTAGGTCACGACTTCCCCATATATATATATATATATATATATATATATATATATATACACACACACACTGACATTAATTAAGAATACATACTGTGAGCCATTTTGAAGGTAAAATATCAGTCCAGTTACTCGGTGTACAAAGCGTCTGTTGCAAAACAAGTGATGTGCAAACCACAGACAGGAAGAATGAGAGAAGGTTCACTGTTACGTTTACTTTCACTATCAGACTGCTGACTGCGTTTCAGAAAAATATCTATATACTGTACATATATACTCACTAACAGAATGTTCCAGAGCCTCCACTTCTTTCTGTTTAATATGTTACATGGTGAAAATGAAGGCCTAATAAACACTTTTAGTTAAAAATATCTTCCAAAAATATTTATACCAAGTTTATATACAGTACTGTGAAAAAGTTTTAGGCAGGTGTGAAAAAATGCTGTAAACAAAGAAAGATTTCAGAAATATAAATAATGAGTGTTTATTTTTGTCAATTTACAAAATGCAAAGTGAGCAAACAAAAGAAAAATCTAAATCAGATCAATATTCGGTGTTACTACAGTACCTTGCCTTCAAACCAGCATGAAGTGATGGCACGGCCCCCAAAGGGCCCTGATCTCAACATCATCCAGTGTGTCTGGGATTACATGAAGAGACAGAAGGATGTGATAAAGTCGACATCTACAGAAGATCTGTGGTTAGTTCTCCAAGATTGTTTGGAACAAACTACAAGCCGAGTTCCTTCAAAAACTGTGTGCAAGTGTAGCTAGAAGTATTGCTGCTGTTTGAAGGCAAAGGGTCGTCACACCAAAGATTGATTAGATTTATTTTTCTCTTTTGTTCATTTATGAAAACAAATTAACACTTCCATTTTTCAAAGCATTCTTTGTTTACAGCATTTTTTTCACACCTGTCTAAAACTTTTGCACAGTACTATATATATATATATATATATATATATATATATATATATATATATATATATATTTATCAATCATTTAGCAATTTGTCACAACAATGTAAACTAACACACTGTTGGTAAACGTGTTAATTCAAAAAGAATGTAAAAGAAAAAGAAACAGAAAAACACTAACGCACACACTATTGTTTAGACATTTACAGCATTTTATTTTGTCATATTTAATGATGTTAATAAAATAGTGCTTTTGTGGCTCTGTGTTAAT
Organism: Tachysurus fulvidraco; assembly: GCF_022655615.1. Classification (NCBI taxonomy): domain Eukaryota; kingdom Metazoa; phylum Chordata; class Actinopteri; order Siluriformes; family Bagridae; genus Tachysurus; species Tachysurus fulvidraco. Next base: position 2,019,845 of record NC_062518.1, read on the forward strand.
AGTGTTAATAAAGAGACTCTACACGGCCGTTGTGTTGTTTCTCCCTCAGAGCAGTGAAACCTACAGATTTATATGGACATATTGAACAGATTCCCGGTTCTGTTTACCCTTTTGTTCATTAATCGATTCGAAGGACTTACGAATGCTATCATTTTCTATTTTATTCTAACCTGGGTGTAGTGGCAACTCACACACACACACACACACACACACACACACACACACACACACACACACACACACACACACACACACACACACACACACACACACACACTGTATGACTGTCCAGTATTCTGTATCCGTGTGTCACACAGACCGAGCATGGACATTGTAAATGAATCTGACGCCTTTTTGTACAGATATAATTCCTTTTGTTGGTGTATGAAGGACGATTCAGTGGAATATATTTTCTAACCCATGAACGTTGTATATCAGATCTATACTGCGCTTCCATTTTAGTCATGGCATTAATAATTATAAAAGATATTGGTGTAAGAAATGTCCAGTTATATGTTTTAATAAAAAAGCATCACGTTACTGCAAGGGTTTTTATTCTCTTTATTTTATTTATTTATTCAGCAGAAGTTTTCACAAATATACATCACACACACACACACACACACACACACACACACACACACACACACACACACACACACACACACACACACACACACACACACACACATAAACTGCTGGATGCATGCGGTGAATCAGAGCAGTTCGATTGATCAGCTTTGTAAATTCTCCTCAACGGATCTTATGTAAAATGGTCAGAAATGAGCTTCAGGATTAAACTGGGAGAAAACGACTAACCTGTAAACACTACGCTAAGATCCATAAATCAGTCAAATCTGCACATTGAAATGGAAATGTTGAGGTATTGTTACATGTTGAATGTTTTAAGTAATAAGACGTATTTAGTATTTCTGCTCATCATGAAAAAATTATATCTCATTACTAAAACTCTGTAATCATATGAAGGTAGAAATAATTTTATTTTTTTATTACACTATTCAGTTGACAATGAAATGAAATTATTTGTGATTTAAGAAGATAATAAAATGAGAATTGAAATATGTTCATTTAAACATCATTTTAGCATTAAACAGTAACGTGACTCTCTCTCTCTCTCTCTCTCTCTCTTCATCTCTCTCTTCACTCCATGTCACATCTGATCTCATGTCTATGCTGAGTGACATAAACAGGACACACACACACACACACACACACACACACACACACACACACACACACACACACACACACTAATCTAAACTAAATACAGACACTGTATTTCTGTTCACAGTGGAAAGCACATGCAGTCTTCAGCAGGAGGACCTGAAGACCGTCACTAAGCACTAATACTGTAAATCATTACATTATATTATTGATAAAATCTAGAAGAAGCTCAAGGATGAAACATCAGGAGCTCAACTTTTTAATCATGAATTAAATCAGCATTTAAAAGAATTTAAGGAAGAGTGCAGTGAGGAGTATGGTCTTTGTATTATTTACTGGTAATAAGAATGACACGAGTAACTACACCAATACCAGCACCAATAACTGCACCAATACCAGCACCAATACCAGCAACAGCACCTGTACCACAATGCTCATTATTACACTTATCACAAAGTGTAACAGCAAGCGCACTGATAACTGCTCCAATACCTGCACCAATAACTGCGCCAATAACTGCAGCAAGGACTTCCTTTATGTAAGAGATGGGCTCCACCTGCTTTTCCTTTACATCACATGAAGGCTGATCTTTACTCAGCTGATCCTTCACAGTTTTGATTGTGTCATCGTTGCACTGGCAACGACGACGCAGATGATCCGTCACAGCTTCGATTGCATCGTCGTTGCGCAGGCATCTTAACAGCCCTTGATCTTCATGAAAGAGACAATCAACAACGAACACATCCGTCATGTCCACATAGGATCTGACGTCTGGAACAACAATATCCGGATCAAAGGTGTGGTGGAGTATCACGAGAACGACAGGCTTATCCTCTGAGAGAGAGAGAGAGAGAGAGAGAGAGAGAGAGAGAGAGAGAGAGAGAGAGAGAGAGAGAGAGAGAGAGAGATAGATAGATAGATAGATAGATAGATAGATAGATAGATAGATAGATAGATAGATAGAGACAGAAAGAGAAAGATAAAGAGTGAGTGAGTCTCATTATTGTTTAATGCTAACATGATGTTTAAATGAACTTAATTCAAGAGAGTAAAAACTTGTTTTAAAACAGAGAATGTGCAAACTGGAGCTCATCATCTTTTAGACAGCACGATGCTTTACTTTGGTACCAGATTTTTCATATATATATATATATATATATATATATATATATATATATATATATATATATATATATATATATATATATAAAATCAAAAATCAACTAAAATCCTGAACTTTATCATTAATGTCATTATCAGTAAACATTCTTGGCTGGCTTTCTGTTCTCTCTTCTTTCTCCTGCTCATGTAAATCACCATTTTTGTTTGGCCCACAATGAAATTTAAAAGTTAACATTCTGCTTGTTTTCACTGTGTGTTTTACTCCTAGAATAATATTTTGCATTAATATTAAAATCTATTAAAAATGTTAAAAACAGTTTTAATCAGGAGCATTGTGTAAAAGTATGAAAAATCGTCTCCCTCTGGAGGCAGAAGGGACACTCTTGACCTGTCTCTGGACACAGAGCTGAGATAAAAGCGTTGACAGCAATGACGCCATGCAGGATAGATTTCCAGATATCTTGGAGAATGGCGGCTTGTACAGTACTCTCTACTGTGCTCGCACTTCCTCACACAGCCAGGGTGTGTCGGATCTACCATGAATATCTTTTTTTATTAAAAAACCTTTTTTTTTATTTTTTTTATTAAAAACCTTCCTATATTTCACCTCAGGCTGTCTGTAATATTAATTCGCCAATTCGCGCGAGACAAGACATCTCAGTAAAACTAGCAGAAGTGGGAGGGGTAACTCGCTTTACGCACCACAGTAACCTCCTTGTCGTCATGTGCGTATGACGTTGCTTCCTGTTATCACGTGCGCAAACAGACAACATGGTGCCTCCATGCTTGCAAAACGCGCCAAAAACTACTTTTAAACAGGAAATGACAGAATTGTACCGCACATATTTACAAATTACCTGAGGTAATTTTTCCGGACCTTTTAACAAAAGGTAAAAGTCCCCATAATCTTTACTGACATTGTCCGTAATGATTACCGAGATGGCACATTCGGGACTAAAATCACTTAAAGCACTATTCGGACGAGATTAGTTCTACGTGGGGGTAAAGTTATCACCAGAGCTTCTCAGTGATTTTAGTCCAGAAAAATTACCTCTGTCTACATTGTATCTCATCATCTGCATTGTTTTCTTGTATAGTATTGTGTTATTTATGTCTGTACATTTGAGAGTCACAAACTGCTGGAACCAAATTCCTTGTGTGTGTCAACACACTTTGCCAATAAACCTGATTCTGATTCTGATTCTGAGCCAGTAAGGTCACCCTTTCTGTGGTGCTGACAAACAGAACCACCGCGCTGTTCATTCGGGACGCCGCCACCACATTCTCATGCCTCTGGCAGCACTCCTCCACACTAGTGGCGATCGCCACTCTCGCCCCGTGGCGCCGTGTCAGTTTGTCATATCCCTGGGCAGCCATGCTCTCCAGCAACAAGCCGGCGCTGACAGACAGAGCTTTCTCTAAATCCAGAGAACTAAGATGTTTGTTAAGAAACAAAATAAAATAAATAAAAGATATTTAAGCGAAAAAAATTCTATCGAAATAGATAGAAATGTAGGAGAAACGAATGCGACAAGCACGCTCACGCTGCACAGCCTGCACTGCGCAAAGAGAGAGCGAGAGATAGGGTGGTGATAGAGAGAGAACGAGAGGGGGAGGGGAAGAGGGTGGGAGGGGAGAGAGGGTGGGGGAGAGACAAAGGGGGGATAGAGAGAGAAAGAGGGGGGGGGGGGTAGTGAGAGACAGTTAAAGCTTGTTTTAAGACAGCAGAGAATGTCCAAACTGGAGCTCATCATCTTTTAGACAGCACAATGCTTTTCTATGGTACCAGATTTTTACCCTTTTATAAAATACAAAACAGCCACTAAATCTGTGGTCCTCAGAACCATAAACTGAAACCTAAGATCCAAGGCAGAAGCATGCAGACTGAGAATGAGAGAATGAGATACAAGAAACAAAAGCATCACATTGAGATGCTAAAACACAGGAACATGTCTAATGGTGCTAATCAGGGTAAGAGAGAGAACTTAATGTAAATAACAGTGGTGCTGATGTTTATTGTAGATGATTTTATCTCTAAAATTCCCAGTTTAATACTCAGTTATTCATCATTCCTGTAAAATCGAGGGGTTTATACTTACCAGGAATGATTTTCATTGCAGACTGAATGTCAGTACCAGCTCGAGACACGACTGGGACAAAAGCAATGATGACATTACTCTGTTTTATGGATTGGACTTCATGAAGATTTGATGATATTGAGAGACGATCTAGAAAGATCTTGTGGGAATCTAAGGTGTCCCCAGTGATCATGACAAAATATCTGGTATTTCCTGTAAGTGTAAGACCAGGGGGGAAAAAAACAGCAGCAAACAAAAATGAGATTAAGAATTATATATATATATATATATATATATATATATATATGTATATATATATATATACATATATATATATATATATATATATATATATATATGTATATATATATATATATATATATGCAGTAACATTTAATTAAGAATACATACCAATTTGAAGTTGAACCATTTTGAAGGTAAAATATCAGTCCAGTTACTCGATGTACAAAGAGTCCGTTGGAAAACATGTGATGTGCAAACCACAGACAGGAGGAATGAGAGAAGGATCACTGTTACTTTTACTTTCACTATTAGACTACTGATTGCATTTCAGAGAAATGACTGCCTATAAATATAATCACTAACAGAATGTTCCAGAGCCTCCACCTCTTCCTGTTTAGGCAAGGCAAAGCAAGGCAAGTTTATTTGTATAGCACATTTCATACACAGAGGTCATTCAAAGTGCTTTACATAGAAATTAGAAAACAATTTATAAGAGAGAGAATATATATATATATATATATATATATATAAAATGTGTGTGTGTGTGTGTGTGTGTGTGTGTGTGTGTGTGTGTGTGTGTGTGTGTAAAAATAAGAGACACACGATAAAATCATAATAAAAACAAAGAACAATTAAAGAAAATAAATGTGATTTTAATAAAAACAGTTTAAAATGTGTTAAAAAGAATAAAACAGGAGTAAAAGTGATTTGGATAAAAAGTGCAGTCAGTGTGAAGCAGCACAGTCAGTGTGAAGCAGCACAGTCAGTGTGAAGCAGCACAGTCAGTGTGAAGCAGCACAGTCAGTGTGAAGCAGCACAGCGCTCATTCAGTAAATGCAGAGTTAAACAGATGTGTTTTTAATCTTGATTTAAAAGTGTCTACTTGTCATGATTCAGCTCGGACTTTGGCCACGTGCAGTTTTGTTTATGTTTCTCGTCACGTGTCTGCCCCGCCTTCGTCTGCTCCTTCCTGTCACCACACCTGCTCCTCATTGTGTCATGATTGTCTTGTATATTTAATTGTGCCGCGTTGCCTTGTGCAGTGCGGAATCTACTGTTGTCCTGTCTTGTCTTCAGTCTGTGTCATGTTTTGTGTTCCCTTTGTTATTAAACCCTGTTTTGTTTTGCTATCCTGCGTCTGGGTCCGTATCTTGCCCCGCGTCATGACAGAAGATTCCGCCGCACCAGGACCCAGCAGGATAGCAGCTTGGACTGGCTGATTGTGGGAGCTTTTTTGTTTTTTTTTCTCCCCCGGACTTTGCGGGTTTGGTGACATCAGTCCGCATTTTTTTGGTGAGGGACGCCGCTCCGCATCCGGTTTCTTCACGGAGGGTGCTGCCTCACTTCCGGGTTGCGGGCCATGTCGCCAGCCCGAGTTTTGTTTTGTTTTGTTTTTTCGGTGTCCTGCGATATCTGCCCCGCATTTGTCCGGTGGGGGGTGTCGCTTCACAATTTGTTCCTGTGGAGGGCGTCTTCCCACTTCCTGTTCGTGGGGGGGTGTTGCAGGAGCGTATTTTTTGGATTTTCTGTTCTGTGGAGGATATATATATAGATATATATATATATATATATATATATATATATATATATATATATATATTTTCTTCTTCCCCGCCCTCCCTCCCTTCCTGTTCCTGGTTCCTGAGGGGTGGGACTGGCAGCGGTGCATTGGGAGTAATGCGCGGCCCTTCAGCTTGGCTGTGGATGTCGCTCGGCCCTTCAGCTCAGCTGTAGACGTCACTCGGCCCTTCAGCTTGAGTGTGGATGTCGCTCGGCCCTTCAGCTCAGCTGTAGACGTCACTCGGCCCTTCAGCTTGAGTGTGGATGTCGCTCGGCCCTTCTGCTCGGCTGCGGACGTCGCTCGGCCCCTCTGCTCGGCTGCGGACGTTGTTCGGCCCCTCTGCTCAGCTGTGGACGTTGCTCGGCCCCCGCTGGCTGCGCCGCCGTGTGCCTTGCTCCCCCCACCTGCCTCGCTGTGTGCCTTGCTCCCCCCACCTGCCTCGCCGTGTGCCTTGCTTCCCCCACCTGCCTCGCCATGTGCCTTGCTTCCCCCACCTGCCTTCGCTGTGTGCCTTGCTTCCTTCACCTGCCTTCGCCGTGTGCCTTGCTCCCCCACCTGCCTTCGCCGTGTGCCTCGCCCCCCCTCCTGGACCTTGTTGGGATTTGGCGCTTCGGGAGCCGCGCCTTGGGGGGGGCTCTGTCATGATGCAGCTCGGACTTTGGCCACGTGCAGTTTTGTTTATGTTTCTCGCCACGTGTCTGCCCCGCCTTTGTCTGCTCCTTCCTGTCACCACACCTGCTCCTCATTGTGTCATGATTGTCTTGTGTATTTAATTGTGCCGCGTTGCCTTGTGCCGTGTTGCCTCGTACAGCGCGGAATCTACTGTTGTCCTGTCTTGTCTTCAGTCTGTGTCATGTTTCGTGTTCCCTTTGTTATTAAACCCTGTTTTGTTTTGCTATCTTGCGTCTGGGTCCGTATCCTGCCCTGCGTCATTACACTACTGTTGAAGCACATCTGATCTCTTCTGGAAGCTGGTTCTAGCTATAGGTGGCATAATATCTAAATGCTGATGCACCTTGTTTTGAGTGAACTCTTAGTATCTCTAACTGACCTGATCCTAATGATCTGAGTAGTCTGCTTGGTTTATATTCAATTAACATCTGTAATGTATTTCGGTCCTAAGACATGAAGTGATTTATAAACCAGTAACGAAACTTTAAAATCTATTCTAAATGTAACTGGAAGCCAGTGTAAGGACCTGAGGACTGGAGTGATGTGCTCAGATGTCAAAGACAGCACTAAGATCTAGTAGCACCAGCACTGATATTTTACATGAATCATAATTTAAGCGAATATCATTTATTATCTTTATGAGCACTGGCTCTGTGCTGTGATGCTGGCGGAAACCAGATTGAAAATTGTCCAGATAGGCATTTGAGTTTGAGAATTTGTTCAGCTGATTGAAAACAACCTTTTCAATGATCTTGCCTATAAAAGGAAGATTTGAGATTGGTCTGTAGTTGCTAAGTATGGTTTTGTCTAGATTACTCTTTTTTAGGAGAGGCTTAACAACTGCCGTTTTTAGGGACTCTGGAAAAGTGCCTGTGAGCAGAGAGGTATTTACTATTTTTAAGAGGTCAGTTTCTAAGCAGTTAAGTACCTTTTTGAGAAAGGATGTGTGGAGGGTGTCAAGGCTGTAAATTGATGCTTTAATATGTTGTACTGTTTCTTCCAGGGTTTTTAAATCAATTATGTCAAATTCTTAGAAATTGACACATTTTTGAGGTTGTTGTAATGATGTAATGAAGCGTCATGAGACTTAGGATTCCTTTGCACGCTTTATTAGGAAATTCGTGGTACAACAGGCGTGGGTCAGAGCCGGCAAACACAGCATTGTAGGAAGGCAAAATCAGAATCAGTAATACAGGAAAAAAGGTCAGGGCAGGTGGCAGACAAATGTAAATCAAAGCAAACAGAACAAAGTCAGAAACCGGAAGAACACAGGACATGAACGCTTGGACGGAATGCAGAGGCAAATCGAGACTTTGCAGTGAAATGGAGTTCAAGTTCATGTTTTATAGGAAACAGGTGACTGAAAGCAGCTGGTGGTGCAATCATGACAGGAGCGGTGGTTAGTGGGAGATGTAGTCAAGCCGCTAGAACTCAGGTGAAGGTTCCCTCTGGTGGCAATCAGGAGACGAGACAGATGCAGACGCAAGGTCGAGGGGCTGGTTTGTCCGGATGGGCCTGACGAAAATCAGCGGTGAGTGCAGGGTCCAGGATGTCTCGTGCCTTCACCCAAGCGCGTTCCTCTGGGCCGTACCCCTCCCAGTCGATAAGATATTTGAGCTGACCGCCCTGGCGCCTGGCATCCAGAATGCTGCGGACCTGGCACGCCTCCTCGCCACCGATCAGCAGAGGTGGTGGTGCTGGTGGGTTGGCAGCCTCCTCCTGCTCCGTTCTCCTGGACCGTCGGCAGGCTTGAGCAGCGAAACATGAAACGTCTATGAAATACGGTACGTATACCAAGCGGTATGACACCGGGTTCACCTGTTTGATTATCTTAAAAGTACCCACGAACCTGGGGCTGAGCTTTCTGCATGGAAGGCGGAGCCGAATGTCACGGGTGGATAACCACACCCACTGTCCAGGTTGGTATTCGGGATGTGGTCTACGATGCCTGTCAGCGTGGCACTTCTGCTGTTTGATGGCCCTCTGAAGTTGGTGATGAGCCGCACTCCAGGTCTCCTCGCGCAGCTGGAACCAGTCATCCACAGCAGGCAGATTGGATGGTTCACCTGCCCATGAGAACAGCAGCGGCTGATACCCGAGGACACACTGGAAAGGCGTGAGGCCGGTGGCTGGATTGGTGAGTGAATTCTGCCCGTATTCTGCCCATATGAGGTACCTGCTCCAGTCAGCTTGGTTGTTCTGGCAGTATGATTGGAGAAAGTGGGTAAGTTCCTGATTCAAGCATTCTGTTTGGCCATTGGCTTGTGGATGATATCCTGAGGTGAGGCTGATATTGATGTTTAAGTGCTTGAAGAAACCCGTCCACACTCAGGAGGTAAACTGTGGTCCTCTGTCTGAGACAATGTCTTCAGGTAGGCCGTAGAAACAGAATACATAATTACAGACGGTTTCTGCGGTCTCAAACGCTGTGGGGAGCTTGGGTAAAGATATCAGGCAGCAGGCTTTGGAGAACCGATCCACGACGGTGAGGATGACAGTGCAATTGACGGATTTGGGCAGATCAGTGACGAAATCGATGGCGATGTGGGACCAAGGTCACTGTGGCATAGGCAGTGGCTGCAACAAATCAGCTGGGAGCTGATGCGATGCTTTCGAGGTGTTGCACACAGTACATCTCCGGACGAACTTGCTGATGTCATCAGACAGAGAGGGCCACCAGAACTTGTTCTGAGCCAAGCGGACGGTGGCCGAGATGCCGGGGTGACCGGAACGAGTCGAGGCATGCAGTAGCTGCAGCAGGGTCGAGCGTAGATTCTCTGGCACGTAGACCTTGGTGGCGGGACAGACATTGAGAGGCAGAGAGAGTGCATTAGCCTGAGCGATCTGAGTCATGATGTCCCATTGAATGGGGGAGATGATCAGGGTTTTGGGGATAACGGGTTCTGCCGGTGAGCTTACGTCAGGCTCACTGTCAAGGCGGGATAATGCGTCGGCTTTAATATTTTTCAATCCGGGTCGGTACGTCACTGTAAAATGGAAGCGGGTGAAGAACATGGCCCACGGTGCTTGGCGAGGGTTCATCCGCTTAGCCGAGCATAGGTATTTGAGGTTTTTTGATCTGTGAAGACCGTGAAAGGATGTTGAGCGCCCTCCAGCCAGTGACGCCACTCCGAAAAGGCTGCCTTCATAACCAGTAGCTCTCGATCCCCCATGTCATAGTTGCACTCAGCAGGAGACAGTTTCTTGGAAAAGTAAGCACACGGGAACATCTTCTCAGACAGACCTTGACGCTGGGAGAGGACTGCTCCGATGCCCGTACTGGAGGCATCGACGTTGATCGCAAACGGCCGATCTGGGTCAGGGTGGTGCAGGATGGGTGCTGTGGTGAAGCGCTTCTTTAAGAGTTGAAAGGCTCTGACTGCCTCCGGTGACCATGTGAGACGGGTCAATACCTTCCTTATCATAGTCTTGAGGGGGCTGCAATTGTGCTGAAACCCCGGATGAAGCAGCAGTAGAAGTTGGCGAACCCGAGGAAACGCTACAGCTCCTTAAACGGTTTGGGGTTGGGGCTGCTCACTGCCTCCACTTTCGAGTCTTCCATGCCGACCCCTCCGGCTGAGATGACATAGCACAGAAACAACGTGGAGGTCTTGTGGAACTCGCATTTCTCAGCTTTGGCATAGAACTGATCAGGTGCTTGAATCAGGTGCTTTAGGATGGCTCTCACATGCTGTATGTGCTCCTCAAACAACTCTGAGTGGATGAGGATGTTGTCGATGTACACCCACCAATCCAGCATATCACGGAAGACATCATTAATGAAGGATTGAAATACGGACGGATTGTTAGCAAGGCTGAACGGCATAACCAAATATTCATAGTGTCCAGACTGTGTGGAGAAGGTGGTTTTCCACTCGTCCCCCTCTCGTATAAGGATCAAGTTGTATGCGTTGCGTAAGTCCAATTTTGTAAAGAACTTGGCCTTGTGCAGCTGTTCCAGGGCCGAGGAGACAAGTAGGAGCGGGTAGCGAAATTTCACAGTGATCTCGTTCAGCGCTCGATAATCAATGCATGGGCGGAGGCCCCCGTCCTTATTTTTTACGAAAAAAAAAAGTAAAACGTAAATCAATGCAAACAGAACAAAGTCAGAAACCGGAAGAACACAGGACATGAACACTCGGACCGAATGCAGAGATAAATCTAGACTTTGCAGTGAAATGGAGTTCAAGTTCATGTTTTATAGGAAACCAGTGATTGAAAGCAGCTGGTTGTGCAATCATGACAGGAGCGGCTACATAGATGCTTCGTTCGTAACAAATGAGGTCTGACTGACCGCATTACAATATGAGGTTTACAATTCTGATTTTACTGATTTTCTAAGAGAAAAAGGTTGCAAACTCATTGCGTTTGTTGTCAGAGAGCATTTTACTAGGAACTTCATTTGGGGGGTTTGTTAGTCTCTCTACAGTGGCAAAAAGAGTGCGAGTGTTATTTATGTTGTTGTTTATAATGTTTGAGAAGAAGATCTGTCTAGCTGTGCCTAGTTCTACATTGAAAGCACGAAGACTGTCCATATAGACGCTATAATGTACTTCAAATTTTGTTTTCCGCCACATACCTTCAGCTTTTCTGCATGTTCTTTTCATGCTCTGTACCATTGTTGTGTTTCTCCAAGGTGCTTTACGACTGCCAGTGATCATGCTGACCTTTACTGGAGCTATACCATCAATAACATCTTTAACTTTTGAGTTAAATTTTTCATGGAGAACATCAACAGATAATATGATGGTGAAGATGAAGGCCTAATTAATATCTTCCAAAAATATGACATATATATATACATAATATATATACACAATATATATATATATATACATAATATACATATATATATATGTGTGTGTGTGTGTCATTTTTTATCAATCATTGCTGGATCAGTAATTTGTCACAACAGTGTAAACAAACACACTTTTGGTAAGCCTGTTAATTCAAACAGAATGTAAAAGAAAAAAAACAGAAAAACAATAAAGCACACACTATTGTTTAGACATTTAGAGCATTTTATTTTGTCTGACTCTGTGTTAATTGTGTTAATAAAGAGACTCTGCGTGGCTGTCATGTTGTTTCTCTCTCAGAGCAGTGAAGCCTATAGATTTATATGGACATATTTTTTTCATTAATCGATTTGAAGGACTTACGAATGCTGTTCGATGTTCAGGGTTTTTATTTCTGAGAATTTGTTGTTTTGAGGCTGCAGCCTAACTATTGCAGGACATAATTAGTAAAGTCTCATTTTCTATTATATTCTAACCTTGGTGTAGTGGCAACTCACACACACACACACACACACACATACATTTATCCGGGTGTCACACAGACCGAGCATGGACATTGTAAATGAAGCTGACGCCTTTTTGTACAGAAATAATTCCTTTTGTTGGTGAATGAAGTGACGTGACGTGACATACGGCTAAGTACGGTGACCCATACTCAGAATCCGTTCTCTGCATTTGACCCATCCAAAGTGCACACACACAGCAGTGAACACACACACACACCGTAAACACACACCTGGAGCAGTGGGGAGCTATTTATGCTGCGGCGCCCGGGGAGCAGTTGGGGGGGTTCGGTGCCTTTCTCAAGGGCACCTCAGTCGTGGCCGGCCCGAGACTCAAACCCACAACCTTAGGTTGTTGAGTCAGACTCTCTAACCATTAGACCACGACTTGCCCTATAAACTCCACACACACAAGGCGGAGGTGGGAATCGAACCCCCGACCCTGGAGGTTTGAGGCAAACGTGCTAACCACTAAGCCATCGTGCGATGAAGGACGATTCAGTGGAATATATTTTCTAACCCATGAACGTTGTATATCAGATCTATACTGCGCTTCCATTTTAGTCATGGCATTAATAATTATAAAAGATATTGGTGTAAGAAATGTCCAGTTATATGTTTTAATAAAACAGCATCACTTTACTGCAAGGGTTTTTATTCTCTTTAATTGTTTTAATTATTTATTCAGCTGAAGTTTTCACAAATATACATCACACACACACACACACACACACACACACACACACACACACACACACACACACACACACACACACACACACTACTCTAATCTAAATACAGATATTTCTGTTCACAGTGGAAAGCGCATGCAGTCTAATACTGTAAATCATTCCATTATATTATTGATAAAATCTAGAAGAAGCTCAAGGATGAAACATCAGGAGCTCAACTTTTTAATCATTAATTAAATCAGTATTTACTGGAATGTAAGAAGAGTGCAGACAGTGTGATAGTGCAGGAAAATGGTATTTGTAATATTTACTGGTAATAAGAATGAGCAGACCAGTAACTGTACCAAAACCAGCACCAATACCAGCACCAGTACCAGCAACAGCACCTTCATTACAATGCTTCTTATCACACTCATTACAAAGTTCAACAGCAAGTGCACTGATAACTGCTCCAAAAACTGCACCAATAACTGCACCAATAACTGCATCAAGGACTTTCCTTTTGTAAGAGGTTTGCTCCACCTGCAAATAAAACAAAAATAAAAAATTGATTAAAATTAAATACAGAATTTGACTCACCTAAATGATGCTTTGTGGAAATATTTCATTTCTATATAAAACACTGCACATGCAAAATACAGTGTAGTTATTATTTTTGACCAGTAGTCAGCAGCAGAGACTTTGTGTATGTTTTATTTGTGAGACATGTTTCTGCTTTAATTTCACTTCCTTTACCTCTCCATTACTCTCATAATAACTCTCAAATAAAAGCCGTATTAAAAGCCTGTAATTTCAATGGGGTGACATTCAGGACTCTACCTTTGGGTTCTTTATTCCACACAGATGATCCTTCACAGCATTGATTGCATCGTCGTTGCGCAGGCATCTTAACAGCCCTTGGTCTTCATGAAAGAGACAATCAACAGCGAACACATCCGTCCTGTTCACATGGCGTCTGACGTCTGGAACAACAATATCCGGATCAAAGGTGTGGTGGAGTATCACGAGAACGACAGGCTTATCCTCTGAGAGAGAGAGAGAGAGAGAGAGAGAGAGAGAGAGAGAGAGTCAAAGAGAGAGAGAGACAAAGAGAGGGAGGGAGAGGGGGAGGTGTAGGAAGGGAGAGAGAGAGAGAGAGAGAGAGAGAGACAGAGAGAGAGAGAGAGAGAGAGAGAGAGAGAGAGAGAGAGAGAGAGAGAGAGAGAGAGAGAGAGAGAGAGAGAGGATAAAAACTTGTTTTAAGACAGCAGAAAATGTGCAAACTGGAGCTCATCATCTTTTAGACAGCACGATGCTTTTCTATGGTACCAGATTTTTATTCTTTTATAAAATACAAAACAGCCACTAAATCTGTGGTCCTCAGAACCATAAACTGAAACCTAAGATCCAAGGCAGAAGCATGCAGACTGAGAATGAGAGAATGAGATACAAGAAACAAAAGCATCACATTGAGATGCTAAAACACAGGAACATGTCTAATGGTGCTAATCAGGGTAAGAGAGAGAACTTAATGTAAATAACAGTGGTGCTGATGTTTATTGTAGATGATTTTATCTCTAAAATTCCCAGTTTAATACTCAGTTATTCATCATTCCTGTAAAATCGAGGGGTTTATACTTACTAGGAATGATTTCCATTGCAGACAGAATGTCAGTACCAGCTCGAGACACGACTGGGACAAAAGCAATGATGACATCACTCTTATTTACGGCTCGGACTTCGTGAAGATTTGATGATATTGAGAGACGATCTAGAAAGGTCTTGTGGGAATCTAAGGTGTTCCCAGTGATCATGACAAAATATCTGGTATTTCCTGCAACAAAAACAGCAGCAAAAATAAGAATGAGATTAAGAAAGATATTTACACACACACACACACACACACACACACACACACACACACACGCCTTAACATTTCATTAAGAATACATACCATGAACCATTCTGAAGGTAAAATATCAGTCCAGTTACTCGATGTACAAAGAGTCCGTATGAGATCAAGTGATGTGCAAACCACAGACAGAAGGAATGAGAGAAGGTTCACTGTTACTTTCACTATTAGACTGCAGACTGTTTCACAGCAGTGAGAGTCTATCAATATACTCACTTACAGAATGGTCCAGAGCCTCCACCTCTTCCTGTTTACAGTTTTTTTTTCAATTGTTTACACGCAATTTTGAAAACAGAGTCAAAATATAATCACAATTATCCAAACACCACAATCAATTAGCAAAATTCCTAGATTGTTTGCAAAATGACACACTTCAGTCAAAACATATACACATATTTGTGAAAATGCTATTTGTTTTCATTTAACCAACACAGTCATCAATGATCATACACTATTGCAGCCAGTTTCACACTGCTGTGATAAATAAAAAACACATTTGTAAAAAAAAACAAAAAAAACAATAGATTTTTGGCCAGACATTCTTACTGTATGTAAGAGATAATTTAGGTGACAAAAAATAGTGAGAAACTCATAACATTATTCAGGATTTGAGATATAAGGAGAATGTAGACAAATACTGTAGGCCTACTATAACCTTACCAAGCACTCCACAACACTTGATGTTGCAGACTGAATATTTCAAGTATTTATTTCAATACTTACAGTATTTCTTACCATAATCAGTTACAGTAATCAACCAACAATGATATCAATTACTGTAAACGAATAAAATCTATAGACAAATAAAAATTACTGCATGAATTACAGTACATACACTTTGACTCTGAAGAAAAGTAAAGTAAACGTAAACAGAAATGAAAGAAAACTACTGTAAAAGCAACAAGAATACTGTAACTATCCGTCTCTCCGTCTGGCTGGATCAGGCCATAAGATTTCATCCACATCACAGGCTATGTCTTCATTGGCAAGGCACCATTGGAAGAATCGCCTTGTGTGACGAATCCACCCCTGCACTGAAGCTGCTTCAATAAGATCACATGCCTGTTCCATGGCCTGAATGAGGGGCAAACGGTCATAAGGCCGCAGGTCATATACCTTCCACCGCCACGCTGAAAAAAATTCTTCTATAGGATTTAGGAAGGGGGAGTTTGGGGGAAGGTATAAAACTTCAAAAATCAGGGTGATCATGGAACCAGTTCTGGACCAGAGCAGCCCGATGAAATGAGACATTGTCCCAAACGATCTGGTCCACTTGGTGTAATGCTGTGACAATCTCATGCAATCGGTCAAGAAATGCAAGTATCAGATTTGCATTATAGGGTCCCAGATTTGCATGGTGGTGGAGGACCCCATTTTGTGTGATAGCAGCGCAAAGGGTGATGTTACCCTGTCGCTGCCCTGGCACATTGGTGATTGCCCTGTGCCCAATTAAATTTCTCCCTCTTCTTCTTGTTTTTGCAAGGTTAAATCCAGCCTCATCCACATATATAAATTCATGTTGAATTTCAGCAGCATCCATTTGCAAGACTCTCTGAAACACATTAAAGAAAATAGGATGCTATTCAATATCTATAGCACAGTATTTTTTTTGTGACAGAACATTATGAGCAGTGCATGATACCACACCATAGTCAGATGAATAATGCATACCTCCACATACTCATTGCGCAGATGTTTCACTCTCTCTGAATTTCTGTCAAATGGTACCCGATACAGTTGCTTCATGTATATTTGATTTTTCTTTAGGATTCGACCTAATGTTGACAGAGAGACTCGTTGGATGTTATTGAAAATATTGTCATTGATGATATTGGCTTGGATTTCTCGTAGCCTGATACCATTATTGGCCAAAACCATGTTCACAATGGCGGCCTCTTGTGCACGACTAAACATAGGGCCCCTCCCACCTTGGTGTCCTCGACCCTCAATCCTATGTAAAATACTGTCAAATGTCACAGTAAACAATATTGATTATACAAGCTTCAGTTTCAATGTATACTGTGTGGTTAGCTTACCTGTTTTCTCGATGAAATATCCGAATTACTGATGCAACAGTATTTCTGCTGAGATTTGGTTGAACTCTTTGTCCAGCTTCCATCAGTGTCAGTCCATGGTTGATAACATGGTCAATAAGTGTTGCACGGATTTCTTGAGTCAAATTTGGTCCTCGTCTTCTTTGTTCAGGTTCTATCACCTCTTCAAGTCCTTCTCTACCTCTTCCTCTACCTAGGTGTCTTCCTCTACCTCCTTCTCCTCTTCCTCTACCTCCTTCTTCTCTTCCTCTACCTTCTTCTCCTCTTCCTATGCCTCTTCCTCTACCTTCTTCTCCTCTACCTATGCCTCTTCCTCTACCTTCTTCTCCTCTACCTCTGCCTCTACCTCTACCTCCTTCTCCTCTTCCTCTTCCTCTATTCTCACTCTTCTTCTTCTTCTTCTAACTCCTTCCATTTTTGTTGAAGACAGGTGAACTCACCTGCTGCCTTTTATAGCACACCTGAGTGCTGTAATGTGTGTAGAGTTTTACAAATCACTGTGTGTAATGTTTTGCAAAAAGGGTGAAGCAGACATTGTGTGTAATGTTGTGCAAATCTGTGGAGGTGTTTTGCTAATTGTGTGGAAATTTTAATTTTAGTGTGTAAACAATCGTGAAAAACTGTAATATGATACATGGTGAATACGAAGGCCTAATAAACACTTTAAAAAAATAATTTCTTTGTTAAAAATGTCTTTCAAAAATATTCATACCAAGTTTATATATTTATTAATCATTGCTGGATCAGCAATTTGTCACGACAAAGTAAACAAACACACTGTTGGTAAACGTGTTAATTCAAAAAGAATGTCAAAGAAAAAGAAACAGAAAAACCCTAAAGCACACACTATTGTTTAGACATTTAGAGCATTTTATTTTGTCTATTTTGTTTGATGTGAATAGTAACTGAAGCTCTTGACCTGTATCTGGTGATAGTCACCTGGTGAGTGTATATATAAACAGCACAATGCAGCCCATGCCTCATACGGCCATATTATCTGGTGTGAAGATAATTTATTGAGTCCAGATTCTTGCAGGCTGTTTTCTAGCCTTTCTTGGGCCTTCTGCAATGCAGGCCAACATGAAGCAAAGGTAATAATCACCCCAGAGATGATTATTTCTATCCTTCAGCAGTTTCCTAAAAATAAAAAAATGACATTTATGTTAATTATATGTATTATTTATGAATATTATTAAAATGTTTTGATATTTTTGTAGTTTAGTTTAATGTTGTGTAAGAAATGTCCAGTTATATGTTTTAATAAAACAGCATCACGTTACTGCAAGGGTTTTTATTCTCTTTATTTGTTTCATTTATTTATTCAGCAGAAGGTTTTTCACAAATATACATGACACACACACACACACACTTCCGGATTAAACTGAGAGAAACATCAGGCATGCTTAACTTTTTAATCATGAATTAAATCAGTATTTAAAAAAATTTAAGATTATTGCAGGAGGTTTTTGTAATATTTACTGGTAAAAAGAATGACCAGACCAGTAACTGCACCAAAACCAGCACCAATACCAGCACCAATACCAGCAACAGCACCTGCATTACAATGCTCATTATCACACTCATCACAAAGTGCAACAGCAAGCGCAATGATAACTGCTCCAAAAACTGCACCAGAAACTGCACCAATAACTGCAACAAAGACTATCCTTATGTAAGAGGTTTGCTCCACCTGTAAATAAATAAAAAATTGATTAAAATTAATTACAGAATTTGACTAAATTGTGATTTGTAGAAATATTACTTTTCTAAAAAAAACACTGCACATGCAAAATACAGTGAAGTGATCATTTTTGACCAGTAGTCGGCAGCAGAAACTTTGTGTATGTTTTATTTGTGAGAAACATTTCTGATTTAATTCCACTTCCTTTATCTCTCCATTACTCTCATGATAACTCTCAAATAAATTTCAAAGGGGTGGCATTCAGGACTCTACCTCTGGGTGCTTCATTCTTCTCAGATGATCCTTCACAGCATTGATTGCATCATCGTTGCGCAGGCATCTCAACAGCCCTTGATCTTCATGAAAGACACAATCAACAACGAACACATCCGTCCTGTTCACATGGGATCTGATGTCTGGAACAACAATATCCGGATCAAAGGTGTGGTGGAGTATCACGAGAACGACAGGCTTATCCTCTGAGAGAGAGAGAGAGAGAGAGAGAGAGAGAGAGAGAGAGAGAGAGAGAGAGAGAGAGAGAGAGAGATAAAGATAGATAGATAGATAGATAGATAGATAGATAGATAGATAGATAGATAGATAGATAGATAGATAGATAGATAGACAAAGAGACAAAGATAGATAGATAGATAGATAGATAGATAGATAGATAGATAGATAGATAGATAGATAGATAGATAGATAGATAGATAGATAGATAGACAAAGAGACAAAGATAGATAGATAGATAGATAGATAGATAGATAGATAGATAGATAGATAGATAGATAGATAGATAGATAGATAGATAGATAGATAGATAGATAGAGTGGGGGGGTAAAAAACTTGTTTTGAGACAGCGGAAAATGTGCAAACTGGAGCTCATCATCTTTTAGACAGCACGATGCTTTTCTATGGTACCAGAATTTTTCCAAACATTAGCAATTTTGTATTGTTTTTTTATAGAATCAAAAATCAACTAAAATCCTGAACTTTATCATTAATGTCATTATCAGTAAACTATTGTGGCTGCCTTTCTGTTCTCTCTTCTTTCTCCTGCTCATGTAAATCACCATTTTTGTTTGGCCCACAATGAAATTTAAAAGTTAACATTCTGCTTGTTTTCACTGTGTGTGTTTTAGTCCCAGAATAATATTTTGCATTAAAACACATCTATTAAAAATGTTGAAAACAGTTTTAATCAGGAGCATTGTGTAAAACATGAAAAATCGTCTCCCTCTGGCGGCAGAAGGGACACTCTTGACCTGTCTCTGGACACAGAGCTGAGATAAAAGCATTGACAGCAATGACGGCATGCAGGATAGATCTACCAGATATCTTGGAGAACGGCGGCTTGTAACTTGACCCCTTGTGACATTAAGAGTGCACTGCTGACAACTGCTGGGTTTTTATTTTGCCAGTAAAATGTTTGTCATTTAAAAGAGCTGTATTGAAATGCCAGTATGCACTCTTTGGTTTAAAAATAGAGTTTAAAATTCCTTTACATGAGACCAAATTGTGGTCTGAAAGGCGAAACAGGGCTAATACAATAATACTTTTAATTGTGCGTAAAAACATAAAACCTGTCCAACTTCGCATAGGCATAAAATTGTTACATACATGAGCCCATGTGTACTGTCTATCAGAGGAGTGAAGAGATCTCCAAACGTCATTTAACTCGTGTTATGGATTAACGGTGTGCAGGAAGGTGTGTGGGGTTCTATATGGTTACGGTCTTTGTTGTCTGTTTTACCCGGTCAGACTTACTCCCAAAAGAGATCATCCTTATCGGGGAGCTTGCCAAAGAGGGAGAGATCCCTCTGCAGAGTCCCCTGTTTAATAAAGGGGGGGACATTAGACAGTGTCACTTTCTTAGAAGGGGCTGAAAGGGGGAATACATGGGTAAGAGAGCACCCGACCACAATCCACTTCTGAGCCAGTAAGGTCGCCCGTTCTATGGTGTTCAGAAAAAGAACCACCGCGCTGTTCATTTGGAAGGCCGCCACCACATTCTCATGCCCAAACACATCTCCAGCAGCCAGACAGCAATCCTCCACACTAGTGCCGCGTCAGCTCGCACTGACGCCCAGAGCTTTCTCTAAATCCAGAGAACTCATGGAATGAAGATGTTAGAAAACAAAATAAAATAAATAAATGATAGTTAACTAAAAAAAATTTATCAAAAAAAGATGTATGTGAAACGAATGCGACAAACGCCCTGGCGCTCCACTGCGCCTGCACTGCGCAAAGAGAGAGTGAGAGAGAGAGGGGGAAGGAGGGGGAGGGAGGGGGGAGGGGGAGAGGGGGGAGGGGGAGATAGAGGTAGGGAGATGGAGGGGGAGAGAGAGAGAGAGAGAGAGAGAGAGAGAGAGAGAGAGAGAGAGAGAGAGAGAGAGAGAGAGAGAGAGAGAGACGGTAAAAACGTGTTTCAAAACAGCAGAAAATGTGCAAACTGGAGCTCATCATCTTTTAGACAGCACAATGCTTTTCTATGGTACCAGATTTTTATTCTTTTATAAAGTACAAAACAGCCACTAAATCTGTGGTCCTCAGAACCATAAACTGAAACCTAAGATCCAAGGCAGAAGCATGCAGACTGAGAATGAGAGAATGAGATACAAGAAACAAAAGCATCACATTGAGATGCTAAAACACAGGAACATGTCTAATGGTGCTAATCAGGGTAAGAGAGAGAACTTAATGTAAATAACAGTGGTGCTGATGTTTATTGTAGATGATTTTATCTCTAAAATTCCCAGTTTAATACTCAGTTATTCATCATTCCTGTAAAATCGAGGGGTTTATACTTACTAGGAATGATTTCCATTGCAGACTGAATGTCAGTACCAGCTCGAGACACGACTGGGACAAAAGCAATGATGACATCACTCTCATTTACGGCTCGGACTTCATGAAGCCTTGATGATATTGTGAGATGATCTAGAAAGGTCTTGTGCGAATCTAAGGTGTTCCCAGTGATCATGACTGAATATCTGATATCTCCTGTAACACCAAAACAAAAACAGCAGCAAACATAAAAATGAGATTAAGAAGTATTATATATATAAGTATAAGTATAAGTAATATATATATTATGGCATGCCATTTGGGAAATTATTCATCAGAGAATTGAATGAAAAGTCTGAATATATTGAATGGATTCTGAATATATTGAATGTAAAGTTTTGCACTTTGCAGACGGTCCCTTGGGATCTGTTTCTCAGTCGTCTGCACATTTTGTCCACCACGGAGGAAGGATCATGGACTTCAGATCTCCTTAGTATCACAGAGTCTAACTGGAGATGTCTCAGGATTCTTAGAGTCGGCCTCGGCTCAGTGGACGTCCAAAGGCTTCGTCCCACAGAGGACGTTGGGAGCTGGTACAGCTACCTAGCCTCAGACAATAGGCAGACAGTAGTGAAGTGGACACAAAAAGAGACCCAAGTTAGTGATCTTGATCCGTGTCTGTTAGATATGTAAATAGGGGAAACTTTCCTTCACCTTCCTCTGTGAAATAGTGAATACATTTCTTCACCCGTAGTCCGACACCACTTTGGGCCGTACACACACTGATAAACGTGTTAACCGTCTCTTCAATTCTTAAAATTGCAGCAAATAAGTTTATTGCTGACTAAGTCATTCTGCCTAAAGTACAAGATATCGGGTGTGTCTTGATGATGTGAGGAATCATTCAATATATTCAGACTTTTCATTCAATATATTCCGAGTTTTTCATTCAATATATTCAGAATCCATTCAATATATTCCAGTTATGTGGTCACCATGCCGCCCACGCGACATCACCGCTAGGAGATGAGGCTGCATCAACTTCATTTTAACTTTTAAGCATTAAATCCTTTGTTTACTTACCTTTAAACTCTTCCCTTTCTTCACTGGGGTAATATTTTTCAAAACAAATATTTTTCATAAATCCCCAAGAGTCCAATGAAATGGAATATCCAAACGTTTTAATCCAAATTTAATAGCCTCACAATAATTACGTTTCTGACCGAAAAATGTAAACAGTAGTTCACTTCCGTCCATTCTTTCGGCTCTCGCTTCTCATTTGAGGCTTATAAAACTACACTTGGGTGTCAAATTTGTAGTCCAGAGTCTAACAAATCAAAGAAGCCCTCTCATGAGCCAATCGGTGCCCGTGGTGCAGAGATAGGCAGCTAAGAAGCCAATGATGGCTCTCCATTCTATCTGGAACACACTCCTTTGATTGACAATTGCTCCCTCCAGTAGCGATTTAATGATCCGGGATCTTTACAGCTCTTTAACCAATAAGGAGACGATTCCAACATGACCCATCTGTGAGGGGAGGGGTGCCTGGCAGAGGCGTGAGAAAACCTTTTATTGCGTAATTCTCGAACTTTCACACTTTCACGCCGCAGGGTGTCAGGTTTCAGGCCTTTTTTCACATTAGGTTTCTAGGCAGAGGGGTTCTCTTTGTTATAGGCCTTTTAAATTCAGCATGAAGTCTTTTTATACAAAGTTATACAGTAAACAAATAAACAAGCAAAACAAAAATGCACAGACATGTCTGTGGAAAAAAATTCATATGAAATCCATTTTTGAGTCTTTTGACTTCAAACGTTTTCTGGTGAAAGCTAAGACATGTGGCTATGACCCTGAGGTGTTGTGTTTAGCTCCTAACATGTTTTACAGCAGTGTATTAAATCAGTTTTTTCAGGTAAACAACTATGACGGAAATAAAAGCCCTCCATTCTAGCCTCTGTAACTCTGTGTCAGTAAGGTGTCAAAATATGTGGGAGCTGTACCACTTTTTGTTGGGTATGTCATGTAGGCAAAAATCATGAAACCTAGGGCGTTTCATAAATATTCTGAGTTTTCATTCAATATATTCCGAGTTTTCACACAATTCTCTCATGAATAATTCCTAAACGGCATGCAATAATATATATACTGTGTGTGATATATTGTGAGATGACCTAGAAAGGAGATCAACATAGAGAACTAGAATGAGAACTAGAATGAGATTCACACACACACACACACACACACACACACACACACACACACACACACACACACACACACACACATATAAATGCATTTATATTTAATTAAGAATACATACCATGAACCATTTTGAAGGTAAGAAATCAGTCCAGTTACTCAATGTAAAAAGATTCCATTGGAAAACAAGCAATTTGCAAACCACAGATAGGAGGAATGAGATAAGGTTCACTCTTACTTGCAGTTTTAGACTGCTGACTGCGTTTCACAGCAGTGAGAGTCTATCAATGTCACTTACAGAATGTTCCAGAGCCTCCTGCATAATGTCCCAGAGCCTCCACCTCTTTCTGTTTAATATGATACATGGTGAAATTGAAGGCCAATAACTTCCAAAAATAACCATACCAAGAATATATACTAGAATGTACATTTCCTGAATAAAATGTGAATGGTGTTTGCACTTGGCAAACCTCGGCACTCGGTTGATAGGGTGTTTTGTGGAGGTCACGTGACGTGACCAGAATACACATGAGGCACTTCCCCTCATTGGGCTGAGTGTTTTGATATATGACGTCCATGTTGTGCTAACTTTTTGATTTCGCTTATTGACCTCACATGGTGTCGAGTGCTGTCACCAGAATACCCGGTGGGGTGCCAATACTTTTGGACAAAGGTGGCTACTGAAGGTTTGGACATTTCATGTCCATACTTCAGTCATTATGAGATTCTACTTATTATACTGCATAGAACAGCACATGTAATTCCTAATGTTGAATGAACGATAGATAGATAGATAGATAGATAGATAGATAGATAGATAGATAGATAGATAGATAGATAGATAGATAGATAGATAGATAGAGGTGAGGTAAAGGTATTGAGAGTCTCCTTTGGTTGGATCGCTTATAAAAGTCATAGAACACCTCTGCTCAATGAGCCGGTCGATTTGACACCTCATTCATGGGTGTAGGACAAAAGCTGCGGGACAAGTTACGTGCCGAAGTTTTGTCCAGAAGAATAATAATAAGTGTGCAAGATAACAAGAATGTTGCCCTGCAAGCACCATTAATAATTTATTTTTATTTTTTTTATCAATCATTGCTGGATCAGCAATTTGTCACAACAATGCAAACAAGCACACTGTTGGTAAACCTGTTAATTCAAAAAGAATGTAAAAGAAAAAGAAACAGAAAAACCCTAAAGCACACACTATTGTTTAGACATTTAGAGCATTTTATTTTGTCATATCCTCTTATTGACCTCCGCCTATATCCATTGTACAACAAAAAGTGGTACAGCTCCCACATACTTTGACACATAGGGGTGAGCCTGGTCTCATTTGAAAGAAGAGATTGTCTAGTTTCAGAAACTAGTTTCAGGTTGATTCTAGGCCTTACTGGCACAAAGTTACAGGGGTTTGAATGCAGATTTTCCTGTCTGCCTGGGTTGTTTTTCTGATAAACTGATTAATCTTATTTTTCTGGAACATGTTAGGGACAAACCAACAACTGAGAGTCATAGCCACATATCTTGGCTTTCACCAAAAAAAATTCAAGTCAAAAGACTCAAAAATGGATTTTATATGAATATTTTTCTACGGCCCTGGTTGTCGGGTGCAGCGTTTTTGTGTACTTGTTTACTATATAACTTTGAAATAAAAGGCTGCAGGCTCAGTCTGACAAGCCATAAATAAGCCTAGACTCTCTCTCTATCACTCTGGTGTGAAAACAGGCCTGTAACTTGACACCCTGAGCTGTGAGAGGGACAAAAGGTCAGGGATTACGCAAGAATTCTTCTGCGCATCCAGTTCACGCAGACACAGGCAAAGAACATACGACATGTCATATACCGTTGGAATCGTCTGCTTATTGGCTAAACGGCTGTATAGGTCCCAGCCCATTTCATTGGTATTGGAAGGAGTAATTGTCAGTCAAAGGCGGGTTCCCAAAAAATGAGGTCATGCCACCATTGGCTTCCCAGCCGTCTATCTCTGCCACACAAGCACCGATTGGCTCAAATGAGGGCTTATTTGATTCGTTAGGACCTGGGCTATAAATTTTTGTAGGCTTTGAATTTTTGAATATCCCAATTAGGAGTTAGAGCGGCAAAACGAGATGATGGCGCACTTCTGTTTCCAGTTTTCAGAACACTAACGGAATATTTGCGGCGCAACCAGAGCGTTTTGGATTAAAACGCTTACAGATTTCAATTCCTTGGACCTGTGTGGATTTTTCTGGATTATTTGTGTTGGAATATATTACCCCAGTGAAGAAAGAGACGCGTCTAAAGGTAAGGGAAAAACCGGTCTAGCGCCACCTAGGTCAGTTTTGTCCGAAATTTTTTTCTAATTGTATGAAGGCTGTGAATCATATTTGTGTGTGGGCTTAAAAAATTATTGAGAGTATAAACTTTACTAGGTAAATAGGTTTTTTCGTGTTTTTTGAGGATTTGATGCTTTAAAGTTGAATTGAAGCTTGTTTCTGGGTCATCCCCTAGTGGTCACTTCTACTTCCGTGCCGTGTACGGCACAGGGCCCGTAATAGGATATTTAATGATGTTAACAAAATAGTGCTTTTCTGGTAGTGATGGGAAGTTCGGTTCTTTCGGACAGTTCGTTTTAATGAACCAGTTCAATAATCCAGTTCACCATTTCCTTCACGTAACGATGTAATTCACAATGACGTCATGACGTAAATTCTTACATCCCGCCGCTGCCGGCAGATATTAATACAATCAATTTAACACATTTGAAAAGTTCTTTATAATCATAACTTTAGTTGAATACGTTTCTTACATTTAAGTTTTTCAACTAAAACACCCAGTACAGGCATTGACGTGCAAACGTGGATGTTTTACGTGTCTTAAAGATATAAAGTTAATAAACTAATCTTCATCAACTTACAAAAACTTTGAAAAAAAGCATAATTTTTAAATGTTTCTTTCGCTCCATCAGTTGTTTCAAAAACTAATCCAACTGAGTTAAACACTCATACGTTGAAAAGTTATATAATTAAATTATAACCATTTCCATTTGTTGCTGTATAGAACGGGCATAGAAGCCTTTATTATCGCCACATATACATTACAGCACAATGGGACTCTTTTCTTCACATACCCCACCTGAGGATGTTGGGGTCAGAGTGCAGGGGCAGCTATGATACAGTGCCCCTGGAGCAGGGAGTTTTGAGGGCCTCAAATGCCCAACATTGGCAGTTTGGCTGTGCTGGCTGATCAACAACCCAGAGCCCTAATCAATTGAGCCACCACTGCCCCAATGTATCAGTATCAGTTCAGTGATTTACGCATGCGCAATAACAACAGCTCATCAGTTCTCAGTAAGTCGGACGCGTCCGAAAGAAACAGTTCTCATTTCAGTGTACTGATGATTCGCTGTATCAGTTCAGTTATTCAAGCATGCGCAGTATCAACAGCTCGAGCACAGCATGTCTTAGTTCAATGTACAGGAGTTACAAATACTCTGGGATATTAGTTTACATAGAGTCGGAGGGGCTGTAAGGCATGACCGAAGTGTGTAACTTTAGTAACTTGTGGATCAGCGCTGAATCAAGACGCAAACTGTTTAGATTGAATCAGTCCGATTTGGTGAACTGGTTCATCCAGTTCACTAAAAAGAACGATTCGTTCATGAATCAGCCATCACTATTTTCTGGCTCTGTGTTAATAGTGTTAATAAAGAGAATTTGTTGTTTCTCCCTCAGAGCAGTGAAGCCTATAGATTTATATGGACATATTGAACAGATTCCCTGTTCTGTTTACCCTTTTGTTCATTAATTGATTCGAAGGACTTACTGTAACGTGTCTGTCTGTTTCCCCTTGTTTCTGTCTGCCGTCTCTCCCTGATGTTAATTGTTGACCCCGCCCACCTATCTGTTACCATGGACACTAATTACATTCAATCTCTTCCTCAGGTGTTTTGTCTTAGTCCTTGTCTGTCTCTGTTTTGTGATTGGTTCTCGTTCACCATATATACTCTGTCTGTTCACTTCAATGTTGTTGGTCGTTGTTGGTGTGTGCATGTCCGTGTTCCCGTTTCCTGTTTGTTCCGCGTTGCCTGCCTGTTTGTTTGTGTTTTGTTTATTAAAAACCTTAAACTGCGTTTGGATCCTCACCCGCCTTTGTCTCACCGTGTCACATCGTGACAGAACGACCAACCTCCAATGGATCCAGCAGAACTCCTGTTTTGCCTACGTCAGGAGGACGCCCCAGTTGAGGAGTATACGGAGGTATTCGTGGACCTATGCAATGAGGTCAACTTTGGGGAGAAGGCCCTAAAAGACATTTTTAAGCATGGACTAAGGGATATACTGCGGTATCTGATGCCGTCTACCCGGGAGATCAAAACATTCTCAGAGTTCGTCAACCTGGCATTGCTCCTGGACGGGTCCACGCTAACCTTGAGCACTGTAGAGACGGAAGCCGGCCGTAAGTATTTTTTGGGGGGGGGGGCAGCAAGCATCGGGATCCGTGGGCCACAGAGTGGAATCAGCCACGGACGCCCGAATGCTCCACCGTGCCTCCGCCCAGACCAGTCCCGTGCACACCCGTGATTGAGCCAGTTCCCATGGCTACCGTACCGGCGAGCTCGGCTGAGGTCCGTGCTAACCAGCTGGTCTCCAAACTGGCGGATACACCGATGAGGTCGGCTCGGGCGGCCGGCATCCCTAAGCCGCCAGCTGGACCAGCCGGGTCGCCGGAACCAGCCGGGTCGACGGAACCGACCGGGTCGACGGAACCGACCAGGTCGACGGAACCTGCCGAACCGACCGGGTCGACGGAACCTGCCGAACCGACCGGGTCGACGGAACCGACCGGGTCGACGGAACCTGCCGAACCGACCGGGTCGACGGAACCGACCGGGTCGACGGAACCTGCCGGACCGACCGGGTCGAAGGAACCTGCCGAACCGACCGGGTCGATGGAACCTGCCGAACCGACCGGGTCGACGGAACCGACCGGGTCGATGGAACCTGCCGAACCGACCGGGTCGACGGAACCGACCGGGTCGACGGAACCGACCGGGTCGATGGAACCTGCCGAACCGACCGGGTCGACGGAACCGACCGGGTCGATGGAACCTGCCGAACCGACCGGGTCGACGGAACCTGCGGAACCGACCGGGTCGATGGAACCGACCGGGTCGACGGAACCTGCCGAACCGACCGGGTCGACGGAACCGACCGGGTCGAAGGAACCGGCCGAGCTGACGGAACCAGCCGACTCAGCCGGGTCGACCGAAATGACTGAGTCAGAGAACGTGGTCGACATCATGACACCCAAACTACCTGAACTCTCTGCCTGGCCTGAACCTATGCATGTTTCTGTTTTCCTGTGTTTTGCTTCGCTGGACTTGCCAGCCCTTCTACCTCCTGTCCCTGTTCATAGGCCCAAAGCACCACCCTGGCTGCCAACTCCGTTCTGGTCTCTGGCTCCGCCTCCAGCACCACCCTGGTCTCTGGTCCTGCTCTGGCCTCCGGCTCCGCCTCCAGCACCACCCTGGTCTCCGGTCCTGCTCTGGTCTCTGGCTCCGCCTCCAGCACCACCCTGGTCCCCGGTCCTGCTCTGGTCTCTGGCTCCGCCTCCAGCACCACCCTGGTCTCCGGTCCTGCTCTGGTCTCTGGCTCCGCCTCCAGCACCACCCTGGTCGCCGGTCCTGCTCTGGTCTCTGGCTCCGCCTCCAGCACCACCCTGGTCGCCGGTCCTACTCTGGTCTCTGGCTCCGCCTCCAGCACCACCCTGGTCTCTGGTCCTGCTCTGGTCTCTGGCTCCTCCCCCGGCGCCGCCCTGGCCTCCTGTTCTCCCGGCGCCGCCCTGGCCTCCTGTTCTCCCGGCGCCGCCCTGGCCTCCTGCTCTGCCGGCGCCGCCCTGGCCTCCTGCTCAGCGGGCGCCACCACTACACGAACCCGACCCGCCCTCCCACCCTGGCTACACCTTCGCTCCACCCTCCTGGACTGGTTTTTGTGGACTTGGGAGCGTCTGGAAGCCGCTCGTAGGGGGGGGGTTCTGTAACGTGTCTGTCTGTTTCCCCTTGTTTCTGTCTGCCGTCTCTCCCTGATGTTAATTGTTGACCCCGCCCACCTATCTGTTACCATGGACACTAATTACATTCAATCTCTTCCTCAGGTGTTTTGTCTTAGTCCTTGTCTGTCTCTGTTTTGTGATTGGTTCTGGTTCACCATATATACTCTGTCTGTTCACTTCAATGTTGTTGGTGTGTGCATGTCCGTGTTCCCGTTTCCTGTTTGTTCCGCGTTGCCTGCCTGTTTGTTTGTGTTTTGTTTATTAAAAACCTTAAACTGCGTTTGGATCCTCACCCGCCTTTGTCTCACCGTGTCACATCGTGACACTTACGAATGCTATGTTCGATGTTCACGGTTTATATTTCTGAGAATTTGTAAGCTGCAGACTAACTATTGCAGGACATAATTAATAAAGCCTCATTTTCTATTTTATTCTAACCTGGGTGTAATGGCAACTCACACACACACACACACACACACACACACAAACACACACAAAGAGTTTAGGAAATCATAATGTTATTGTATTTTCATGTTCTGGTGATATACATTACACACTGCTTACTACAATTAAGTGTAATAATCACCTGTGGAGGCTCCGCACTACTGAATATCAATCTTTTTGTTAGTCACCTTAAATACTATTTCCTGTTTTGTGCTGTAAATCTTCTTAGGTACAGGGAGATCAGCCAGTACACCATCCTGAGAATCCAGGATCCTGTTGGGCCACTGCATACATATTATATGTTATCCCTAAGTAACTACTGTAGCTATTAGCTGTGGGCCGTAGTTGTGTGTTTCAGGTGATGCCCACCTGTGAAAAAGTTACACTTGCTAGATGATTTGTTTTTTACACACACTGTATAAACTTGAGGGAATCTTTTGTGTGAAAATTTCAGTTGATCAGCAGCCTGTCTGGCATCAAGTGTCTATCATTTTGTTTCCTTTCCTGATGTTTGATGTGAATAGTAACTGAAGCTCTTGACCTGTATCTTGTGATAGTCACCTGGTGAGTGTATATATAAACAGCACAATGCAACCTGTTGTGAAAAAATCTTAGTAAAAATAGTTAAAGTATTATTCCTTACAATACTATAACCAAAATAAAGTATTAAGTCTTGCAAAATATTGCAATTGGTGTCATAAGACATATGTAGTCGAGTTTGTAGGCCACAGATGTTGTAATAGTTTTAAGGTAATATATGACTAACATGTAAATTGCCACACCTGGGTCAAAGTGTAAACAAGAAAAGATGTTTATTGTAATCATAAACTTAGTAAAAAATAACCAGACTCAGTGCTATCAGGCCTAGTCAGTCTGAGCTCTCTGATCAACAGGCATCAGCCTGAATCAGGCGACCAGCTGGACAGACCTGCTGGAATAGAGAAACTATGGCTTAAAATATGCCTGTGCAAGCCCAGTCTGGAAAGTGACAGACTGAGATAATGTTCAGCTCATAGGTTTAGTAAGCTTAAGGAGTCAACATAGAACTCCACTTAGTTCCAACAGTTATGTAAAACATTTAACCAATGTCCACAGACTCTTGTATCCTCAGGTGGGTCTGGCTATGCATGGTACAGCAGTAGAAGAGCCACATAATCAGGTAGAACCAGGAGACTACGTGTACATCAGAAGATTCAAGAAAAAACATTGGCAAGAACCAAGGAGAGAAGGACCTTTTAAAGTGGTGTTGGCTGCTCCCACAGTGGTCAAGGTTGAAGGTAAGAAATATTGGTATCACCTCAATCACTGTTGTCGTGTGACAGCTGTAGCAAACACTGGGGAGGAGCCCTCAACCTCAAAGACAGAGCAAGGAGCCGTCGACATCGACCCGCCAGAAGACTTTGAGACACTTGACTCATCATTTCAAAACTAAAACTGTAAAAGTGCATCTGTAAGCCATGGTGCAGTTAGCCTTGCTCCAAAACAAGGGCAAAGTAGGGTAAAACTGGCAAACAAAATGAAGCAGATAGATTAACTGCCCAGATCTTTTATATAGCATGCGTAATAGTATTGATATTGAACCTAGCAATCACAATAGGCTTTCTTACGATAGAGATCCATACCACTATCCCACGACAATGGTACCTGTAATGCCCAGGTGGCTTCTGATGCTGTTAGAAGTGGGTCTCGGGCAAAACGTAGTACAGGCACAGGGTCCACCACTATTGATGGCTATACAGTGTGTAAAGGAGAAGGGTTAATTCCCACATTAACAGGAGTTACCAAAGGAACAGCCCAATCAGCTATAGAAAGACACATGAAGTGCGCCCTAGGTCTACTTGCCATGCTAGCATGCAAAAGAAAATACAAAACAACACGAATTACTTTGCTATGTACTCGTTCGATTACACAGGCACTTTTCCAAAATCAGTTTCCAACCCAGTGACGTGGGCTATAAAACTGTAGACTGTAAAAATATGTTGTCATATGTTCTGTGTCTACTGTCCCTGTTTGTCTGCGTCTCCCCTGTTTGTGTATCTTTTTTAAGTGTTGTGTGCAGATCCACGTTGTGTGCAGATCCATGGAGTGCCACCCATCCCGACGTCTCTGACCCCAACCGCCTCGAGGACACCACAAGGCTTGTCTTGATCACGGCCCTGAGGGACTAATAATATGACTAATAATAGTGTGACTCTGCGTGTACACTTACTCTCTTTCCTGGAAAAACTGTTGATATATGTGTGTGTTGTATATTATGGTGACCCTGGTGACACTGACTTCACTGTCGTGCTATATATGTGGGCAGAGTGAGAATTTTCCCTCAAATTGGCCTCTGAGGGTTTTTTCACTCACTCCTGGTTAAGCCTTTGAGAATGAGCACGTAGAATATGTTACGTATATGGAGGGGGGGTAATGGTTATACTAGAGCACTGAAATGTTATTTTGTTAGATTCAAAGGTAGTCAAAGGTAGTCAAGATGGAGAAAAAATTAAAGTGTTATTAAAATATTAAGATTTCTTAGGTAATCTGGTAAATGGGGATGCTAAAAGTGGTGATGTTGAAATTTTGTTTAAAGTTTAAAATTTGTTGAAGTTTTGTTTAAAGTTTAAGTTTTTGGTTTGTTTAAATGTTTGAAATTTTTGTTTTGTTTAAATGTTTTGATTTCATTTTTTTGTTTGTTTATAACCCCTGTTGATGTTCATAAGGTTAGGGTTAGGGTTAGGATTTATGTCAGGATTACTGCAACATAGGTTTGGTTGATGCTTTACAGCCTCAAAGGGGGGAGTAATGTTGTGAAAAATCTTAGTATAAATAATTAAAGTATTATTCCTTACAATACTATAACCAAAGTAAAGTATTAAGCCTTGCAAAATATTACAATTGGTGTCATAAGACATATTTAGGCGAGGTTGTAGGCCACAGATTTTGTAATAGTTTTAAGGTAATATGTGACTAACATATAAATGGCCACACCTGAGTCAAAGTGTAAACAAGAAAAGTTTATTGTAATCATAAACTTAGTAAAAATAACCAGACTCAGTGCTATCAGGCCTAGTCAGTCTGAGCTCTCTGATCAACAATGTGTGAGGAAGTGAAAGTCAAAAGTTCAGCTGAAACAGGCCTCATGAAGGGAGTAGGGTGAGACAGCTGAATCAGGCAACCAGCTGGACGGACCTGCTGATTCTGAGATTGAGGGTCTAAGGGGA
This sequence comes from Tachysurus fulvidraco, assembly GCF_022655615.1. Lineage (NCBI taxonomy): Eukaryota > Metazoa > Chordata > Actinopteri > Siluriformes > Bagridae > Tachysurus > Tachysurus fulvidraco. The sequence goes on from NC_062518.1 coordinate 2,052,995, forward strand.
ACCTGACCTTTAGTGGAAACAGAGAAACTAAGGCTTAAAATATGCATGTGTATGCCCAGTCTGGAAAGTGACAGACTTAGATCATGTTCAGCTCATAGGTTTAGTAAGCTTAAGGAGTCGACATAGAACTCCACCTATTATACAAAGCAACATTATAACAGCAAGGGCTTAGCAAAAACAGCAATACAACATAACCAATATACTCAAGAACTTTTATCATAATTCAAACTCATGAAGATAACATATAATAATCAATTATATAATCAGTAGAAATCATATACAGTATAGAATAGCAAGAAATGAAATGAGGAAACTTACTCATTGTAGCTGTAAAAGAGGATTAATGCAAAACATCATAGTGACAGACAATGGGGACATAAAACCAGAGATTACCCACAGAAGAGCCCTGGCTGTGTCAGCACTGCAGTCTCTCTGGAAACCATTCTGGCAGCACCAGACGATCTCACGCAAGACGTAGCTCCGGATTTACAACTCAGCAGTACTCTCCATCCTGCTATATGACTCAGAGACTTGGCCCTTAACCCTCTGGGGTCTAAGGGTGTTTTTGGGCCTGGAGAAGTTTTGACATACCCTGATATTTGTGCTTTTTTCAGTTGCTTATGAAGATATAAATGGCTAAAGTCTAATATCACTGTAATCGGGACAAAGTGGACTACAATAATATGTGAGCAGCATGTATGTACATGATTGTGTTTTTGAGAAAACAATGTTTATGCGTGGTTAGTGAAAAATGAAACATTATAAATCACTTGAATAAAGCCATAAAACACATACAGAACATTGGTTCACATGACTTTTGAGAACTGGATCTTGTATCCTAGTGTTTTTGCTTCAAAATTATGTGAAAATCATCTTGTTTACTTGCTCACAGAAAACAATATATTGATTTAAATTTTCTAAGACACTTTTTGTTTGTAAAGGGCATATGCGAGTAGGCGTCAACTATCATGCATATTAATGTAATTCACACCTGAGAAGACAAAGGCCCGCATAATGAGCTGCATAATGAGTCTTTCAGGTAAGTGTGTGACTGAGAGAGGAGTTACAAGAATGTGGAGATTACAAGAAGAAGGAGTTAAAAGAATGTGAAGACAAAATAAATGTGTATATTTTGTGTTTGTAGTTTATTTAGAATATTTAACTAGTGCAAACTGTGCCAGACAAGAGATAAGTACTAAAAAATCCTAAAATCCAAATAAAGTGCATGTGTGCCAGACAAGAGACCGAGCAAACAGACACTACTACAAGACAGATGCTTAAAATAAATAATAAAGTAACAATATGTATACAAGTAACAATATTGTATATGACCAATACAATATGGCTCTGTTAAAATCTTTAATGGAATCTTTAATGGAATCTTTTTTAATCTTTAATAGAATCTGTTAAAACTTGGTGCTTCTTACAGCATTGTTTGGGGGCATTGATCTTGTTTGCATGCAATATTTGCTTTCAATTTTAATTACATCATTTAAAAGTAGACATTTCAGGCTTTCATTAGACATATGTATCATGTTCATGTGATAAGTATTGGCGGAGTTATCAGTTCATGTTTGTAACGTGTTTCAGGAAGATGGTCAAGGAGACAGAGATGTCTGAATGCACACCCTGGTTATTTTCTTTATTTGCCAAAAGCACAGCATTTTGTTGTACTTCACAGTTTCGAATGATGTATTACATGTATGTGTATGATTATGAATGACGGAGTATTTTAAGTGGATTTCACGTTGAAGAGGAAAAAAGCGCCAAAAACGCGCCGGCGTGCCTGTCGACCCGAGAGGGTTAAACAAGACACTGGCTGCAAGATTAGATGGCTTTGATGGCAGGGCTCTCAGAACCATCGAGAACATCAGGTGGCCCAAGCGGGTTTCCAATCAAATGCTTAGAGCCCGCATGTGCCAGCCCAGAGCATCCTCCCTGGATGCTTCTGACCATCCAACGAGCTGGAGATGACGACGAGGTAAACCCTGCACCCGATGGCTTGACGTCCTTGCAGGCGACCTTGAACAACAAGGAGTTGCTATAGAGGATGCAGAGCAGCTGGCACAAGACCGTCAGTGCTGGAAACAACTAGTTCATCTGGTCAGCTCAACGCACAGGGATGGGACACCCCCCCTACCCATCGCAGGAGCCAAATTGATTGATTGATTGATTGATTGATGAACTTGAGGGAATCTTTTGTGTGAAAATTCCAGTTGATCAGCAGCCTGTCTGGCATCAAGTGTCTATTATTTTGTTTCCTTTCCTGATGTTTGATGTGAATAGTAACTGAAGCTCTTGACCTGTATCTGGTGATAGTCACCTGGTGAGTGTATATATAAACAGCACAATGCAGCCCATGCCTCATACGGCCTTATTATCTTGTGTGAACATAATTTATTGGTTCCAGAGTCTTGCAGGCTGTTTTCTAGCCTTTCTTGGGCCTTCTGTGATGCAGGCCAACATGAAGCAAAGGCATTTATCACCCCAGAGATGATTATTTCTATCCTTCAGTAGTTTCCTAATAATAATAAAATGACATTTATATGTGTTAATTATATGTTATTATATATTATTAATGGAAATTATTAAAATGTTTTGCTATTTTTGTAGTTTAGTTTAATGTTGTGTAAGAAATGTCCAGTTATATGTTTTAATAAAACAGCATCACGTTACTGCAAGGGTTTTTATTCTCTTTATTTGTTTCATTTATTTATTCAGCAAAAGTTTTCACAAATATACATCACACACACACACACACACACACACACACACACACACACACACACACACACACACACACACACTACACTTTACACAGAATTCTTCATATATTTAGATGCATTAAGAAATTCTATTAGATCCTGATGAACAGTAAACTGCTGGATGCATGCGGTGAATCTGAGCAGTTCGATTGATCAGCTTTGTAAATTCTCCTCAACTGGTATCTTATGTGAAATGGTCAGAAATGAGCTTCAGGATTAAACTGGGAGAAACATCAGGCATGCTCAACTTTTTAATCATGAATTAAATCAGTATTTAAAAGAATTTAAGATTATTGCAGGAGGTTTTTGTAATATTTACTGGTAATAAGAATGACCACACCAATAGCAGCACCAAAACCAGCACCAATACCAGCACCAATACCAGAAACAGTACCTGCATTACAATGCTCATTATCACACTCATCACAAAGTGCAACAGCAAGTGCACTGATAACTGCTCCAAAAACTGCACCAGAAACTGCACCAATAACTGCAACAAAGACTATCCTTATGTAAGAGGTGTGCTCCACCTGCAAATAAAAAAATAAATAAAAAATTGATTACAATTAAATACAGAATTTGACTAAATTGTGATTTGTAGAAATATTACTTTTCTAAAGAAAACACTGCACATGCAAAATACAGTGAAGTGATCATTTTTGACCAGTAGTCGGCAGCAGAAACTTTGTGTATGTTTTATTTGTGAGAAACATTTCTGCTTTAATTCCACTTCCTTTATCTCTCCATTACTCTCATGATAACTCTCAAATAAATTTCAAAGGGGTGGCATTCAGGACTCTACCTCTGGGTACTTCATTCTTCTCAGATGATCCTTCACAGCATTGATTGCATCATCGTTGCGCAGGCATCTTAACAGCCCTTGATCTTCATGAAAGACACAATCAACAACGAACACATCCGTCCTGTTCACATAGGATCTGACGTCTGGAACAACAATATCCGGATCAAAGGTGTGGTGGAGTATCACGAGAACGACAGGCTTATCCTCTGAGAGAGAGAGAGAGAGAGAGAGAGAGAGAGAGAGAGAGAGAGAGAGAGAGAGAGAGAGATAAAGATAGATAGATAGATAGATAGATAGATAGATAGATAGATAGATAGATAGATAGATAGATAGATAGACAAAGAGACAAAGATAGATAGATAGATAGATAGATAGATAGATAGATAGATAGATAGATAGATAGATAGATAGATAGATAGATAGATAGATAGAGTGGGGGGGGTAAAAAACTTGTTTTGAGACAGAAAGTGTGCAAACTGGAGCTCATCATCTTTTAGACAGCACGATGCTTTTCTATGGTACCACAATTTTTCCAAACATTAGCAAATTTGTATTTTTTTTTATAAAATCAAAAATCAACTAAAATCCTAGACTTTGTTGTTTATGTTATTATCAGTAAACTATTGTGGCTGCCTTTCTGTTCTCTCTTCTTTCTCCTGCTCATGTAAATCACCATTTTTGTTTGGCCCACAATGAAATTTAAAATTTGCCTTTCTGTTCTCTCTTCTTTCTCCTGCTCATGAAAATCACCATTTTTGTTTGGCCCACAATGAAATCTACGGTGTTCAGAAAAAGAAACACTGCACTGTTCATTTGGAATGCCGCCACCACATTCTCATGCCCAAACACATCTCCAGCAGCCAGACAGCAGTCCTCCACAATAGTGCCATGCACTGACACCCAGAGCTTTCTCTAAATCCAGAGAACTCATGGTACTAAGAAGTTAGAAAAAAAATAAAATAAAAAAGGATAGTTAACCAAAAAATTCTAGCAAAAAAGCTAGAAATGTAGGTGAAACTGGCACTACACAGCCTGCACTGCGCAAAGAAAGAGTGAGAGAGAGTGAGAAAGAGAGAGAGAGAGCGAGAGAGAGGGAGAGGGAGGGGGAAGGAGGGGGAGAGAGAGACAGAGAGAGGGAGGGCGGGGAGGAGGGGGAGGAAAGGAGAGAGAGAGAGAGAGAGAGAGAGAGAGAGAGAGAGAGAGAGAGAGAGAGGGTAGAAACTTGTTTTAAGACAGCGGAAAATGTGCAAACTGGAGCTCATCATCTTTTAGACAGCACGATGCTTTTCTATGGTACCAGATTTTTATTCCTTTTATAAAGTACAAAACAGCCACTAAATCTGTGGTCCTCAGAACCATAAACTGAAACCTAAGATCCAAGGAAGAAGCATGCAGACTGAGAATGAGAGAATGAGATACAAGAAACAAAAGCATCACATTGAGATGCTAAAACACAGGAACATGTCTAATGGTGCTAATCAGGGTAAGAGAGAGAACTTAATGTAAATAACAGTGGTGCTGATGTTTATTGAAGATGATTTTATCTCTAAAATTCCCAGTTTAATACTCAGTTATTCATCATTCCTGTAAAATCGAGGGGTTTATACTTACTAGGAATGATTTCCATTGCAGACTGAATGTCAGTACCAGCTCGAGACACGACTGGGACAAAAGCAAAGATGACATCACTCTCATTTACGGCTCGGACTTCATGAAGTTTTGATGATATTGTGAGATGATCTAGAAAGGTCTTGTGGGAATCTCTGGTGTTCCCAGTGATCATGACCAAATATCTGATATCTCCTGTAAAACCAGAACATAAAAAAAACATAAAACTGAGATTAAGAAATATATATATATATATGCATTAACATTTAATTAAGAATACATACCTTGACCCATTTTGAGGGTAAAATAACAGCCCAGTTACTCAATGTACAAAGAGTCCGTTGGAAAACAAGTAATGTGCAAACCACAGATAGGAGGAATGAGAGAAGGTTCACTGGTACTTGCAGTTTTAGACTGCTGACTGCATTTCACAGCAGTGAGAGTCTATCAATGTCACTTACAGAATGTTCCAGAGCCTCCTGCAGGATGTCCCAGAGCCTCCACCTCTTTCTGTTTAATTTGCTAAATGGTGAAATTGAAGGCCAATATCTTCCAAAAATAACCATACCAAGAATATATATACTAGAATGTACATTGGTGAAGTGAATGGTGCTTGCACGTGGCAAATCTCGGCACTCGGTTGCTAGGGTGTTTTGTGGAGCGCTAGGGTGCCAAAATATTTGGATGCAAGTAGGGACGAGCATGTGATGTCATCCGAAAACCTGTGACGCAATCCCCACCCTCGGGCTGAGTCTTTTGATATGCCACATGTCCATGTTGTGCAAATCTTTGATTTTCATGTGACATCAAGTGACGTGACCAAAATACACACAAGGCACTTCCCCTCATTGTGCTGAGTGTTTTTATATATGACATGTCCATGTTGGGCTAACTTTTTGATAGATAGATAGATAGATAGATAGATAGATAGATAGATAGATAGATAGATAGATGGATAGATGGATGGATGGATGGATGGATGTGTGGTAAATGTATTGACTGGGGGCCAATACTTTTGGAATCATTGGATTGATAGTGTGGAGTTGATAGTTACATGTATTGAGAGTCTCCTTTACATCTACAGTCACTAGGAGAACACAGAAGAGAATCCGTGCCTGAGCTCTGTGCACGCTGCATGTATGAGAGCTTAAATGAATTTTAGGAATTTCCCATTCAAGTCAATGGGACTTGTTTGGCCGGTTTTGTCGTCCCCTGTGCGAACATCGTTATTTGGATCGCTTATAAAAGTCATAGAACTCCTCTGCTCAATGAGCCGGTCGATTTAACACCTCATTCATGGGTGTAGGACAAAAGCTGCGGGACAAGTTATGTGCCGAAGTTTTGTCTGGAATAATAATAATAAGTATGCAAGATAACAAGAATGTTGCTCTGCAAGCACATTTATTTATTTATTTATTTATTTATTTATTTAATCAATCATTGCTGGATCAGCAATTTGTCACAACAATGTAAACTAACACACTGTTGGTAAACCTGTTAATTCAAGAAGAATGTAAAAGAAAAAGAAACAGAAAAACCCTAAAGCACACACTATTGTTTAGACATTTAGAGCATTTTATTTTGTCATATTTAATGATGTACTTAACAAAATAGTGCTTTTCTGGTAGTGATGGGAAGTTCGGTTCTTTTCCGTGAACCGGTTCTTTAGGACAGTTCGTTTTAATGAACCAGTTCAATAATCCAGTTCACCAGTCCTGACGTAATGACGTAATTCCCAATGACGTCATGACGTAAATTCCTTCATTCCACCACTGCCGGCAGATATTAATACAATCAATTTAACACATTTGAAAAGTTCTTTGTAATCATAACTTTAGTTGAATATGTTTCTTACATTTAAGTTTTTCAACTAAAACACCCAGTACAGGCATTGATGTGCAAACGTGGATGTTTTACGAGTCTTAAAGATATAAAGTTAATAAACTAATCTTCATCAACTTACAAAAACTTACAACAAAAAGCATAATTTTTAAATGTTTCTTTCGCTCCATCAGTTGTTTCAAAAACTAATGCAACTTAATTAAACACTCATACGTTGATAAGACATTAAATCATAACCATTTCCATTTGTTGCTGTATAGAATGGGAGCATAGAAGCCTTTATTATTGCCACATATACATTACAGCACAGTGGAATTCTTTTCTTCACATTCTTCAGAGTGCAGAAGCAGCTATGATACAGCGCCACTGGAGCAGGGAGGGTTGAGGGCCTTGCTCACGGGCCCAGCAGTGGCAGTTAGGCACCTTGAACCCCGATCCTCCGATTAACAACCCAGACCCTTAAGCAGTTGAGCCACCACTGCCCCAGTGTATCAGTATCAGTCCAGTGATTTACGCATGCGCAATAACAACAGCTCACCAGTTCTCAGTAAGTCGGACGCGTCCGAAAGAAACAGTTCTCAGTTCAGTGCACTGATGATTCGCTGTATCAGTTCAGTTATTCAAGCATGCGCAGTATCAACAGCTCGAGCACAGCATGTCTCAGTTCAATGTACAGGAGTTACATATACTCCGGGATATTAGTTTATATAGAGTCGGAGGGGCTGTCAGGCATGACCGAAGTGTGTAACTTTAGTAACTTGTGGATCAGCGCTGAATCAAGATGCACACTGTTTAGAACGAATCAGTCCGATTTGGTGAGCTGGTTCATCCGGCCATCACTATTTTCTGGCTCTGTGTTAATAGTGTTAATAAAAAGACTCAACACTGCTGTCGTGTTGTTTCTCCCTCAGAGCAGTGAAACCTATAGATTTATATGGACATATTGAACAGATTCCCCGTTCTGTTTACCCTTTTGTTCATTAAATGATTCGAAGGACTTACGAATGCCATGTTCAATCTTCAGGGTTTATATTTCTGAGAATTTGTAAGCTGCAGCCTAACTATTGCGGGACATAATTAATAAAGTCTCATTTTCTATTTTATTCTAACCTGGGTGTAGTGGCAACTCATTCACACACACACACACACAAACACACACACACAAACACACAAAACCACCTGTGAAAAAGGGGTTACACTTGCTAGATGCTTTGTTTTTTTACACACACTGTATAAACTTGAGGGAATCATTTGTGTGAAAATTCCAGTTGATCAGCAGCCTGTCTAGCATCAAGTGTCTATCATTTTGTTTTCTTTCCTGATGTTTGATGTGAATAGTAACTGAAGCTCTTGACCTGTATCTGGTGATAGTCACCTGGTGAGTGTATATATAAGCAGCACAATGCAGCCCATGCCTCATACGGCCTTATTATCTGGTGTAAACATAATTTATTGGTTCCAGAGACTTGCAGACTGTTTTCTAGCCTTTCTTGGGCCTTCTGTGATGCAGGCCAACATGAAGCAAAGGTATTTATCACCCCAGAGAGGATTATTTCTATCCTTCAGCAGTTTCCAAATAATAAAAAAATGACATTTATATATGTTAATTATATGTATTATTAATGGAAATTATTAAAATGTTTTTATATATTTGTAGTTTAGTTCAATGTTGTGGAATTAATTCCTGTTAGCATTTGCATTAAAATAGCTAGAAACCGTGATTCCCTCAATAACCACTGTTCTTTTCTTAAGACTTTTATTTAAAATGACAGTTTATAATGTTATAGAGAAACCACAAGGACCTCTGTCCTCTAGCCTGAAGACATTCTCCAAAGTTACAGAATTACCTCTGACTGTTACAAAGTGCTGACACTGGAGACTCCTTTAAAAAATGCTAAATACATTTTTATTACAGAAAACTTTCCATATCCACAGTTACAAGGTCAAAGTCAACTTTATTGTCATGACATCTCATTTCACAAGATATTAATAATAGTAGAATCTCTCCTACAGATCAGTTATATCCTAATTATTGTTTTTTTGTCACTAGCTGTAAGATTACTTAAAAACTTTGTGTACACATCTCATTAGTGTCTTGTAGGAAAACACATCCAAATATATTATATTGTTTTACTGTACACACACACACACACACACACACACACACACACACACACACACACACACACACACACACACACACACACACTACTCTAATCTAAATACAGATACAGTGGAAAGCACATGCAGTCTTCAGCAGGAGGACATGAAAACCATCACTAAGCACTATTACTGTAAATCATTACAATATAATATTGATAAAATCTAGAAGAAGCTCAAGGATGAAACATCAGTCATGCTCAAGTTTTTAGTCATGAATTAAATCAGTATTTAACAGAATTTAAGGAAGAGTGCAGTGAGAAGAATGGTCTTTGTGATATTTACTGGTAATCAGAATGACCACAACAATAACTGCACCAATATCTTTCTCACTTCACCTCCAAAATAAAACAAAAATAAAAAAATTATCAAAATTAAATACAGAATTTGACTCACCTAAATGATGCTTTGTGGAAATATTTATTTTCTATAAAAAACAAACACTGCACATGCAAAATACAGTGTAGTAAACATTTTTGACCAGTAGTCAGCAGCAGAGACTTTGTGCATTCTGTTCAGCATCGTACAGTTTGCTTAAACCGAGCAAGCAACGAGGGGAACATTGTGTATGTTTTATCTGTGAGACACGTTTCTGCTTTAATTTCACTTCCTTTACCTCTTCATTACACTTACGATAACTCTCAGATGAAGGTCATTTTCCGCTCATTCGACACAGACATTCCTTCACAGCATTGATTGCGTCGTCGTTACGCGGGCAACTTAACAGCCCTTGATCTTCATGAAAGAGACAATCAACAACGAACACATCCGTCCTGTTCACATGGCGTCTGACGTCTGGAACAACAATATCCGGATCAAAGGTGTGGTGGAGTATCACGAGAACGACAGGCTTATCCTCTGAGAGAGAGAGAGAGAGAGAGAGAGAGAGAGAGAGAGAGAGAGAGAGAGAGAGAGAGAGAGAGAGAGAGAGAGAGAGAGACAGTGAGACAGAGAAAATATGATAACACAGAATTAATAAATGATACTTTTCCACATCAGAATCTTTCTAAACTTTGTCATTTTTATTCTATAATTTAAAAAAGTATTCTGTTAAACACCTTTGTGACGATGTCTCAAGTGTCCTGATCTTATGTGTTTACATCAGGGATTTACAGCAGATTCAAGTGTAGATTTTTATTTTTTTTATTATTTTATAAAATACAAAACACATGAAATGGTGTAACGTGGAACAAAGACAGAACTAAGACAGACAAGACAGTGCAGGACAAAAGACAGTTCAGGACAAAAGACAGTGCAAACAAAATAATTACAAGACAATACACAAAGACATTACACGATAGACAGAAACAGCGCAGTGTAAATACCGTATGTTCAACAATATTACATGTGCAGTAATATTATAATGAACAGTTTTATAGCAGCAGGTCCCTGAGATAATGTAAAGTGTTGTGCAAAACAGCAAAAGACTGAAATGTGAGACAGCAGGTGCAAAGAGCAAAAAGTGTGCAAAAAGAGCATGTAAACGGGTTGATGGTTGTAAACAGCATCTAAACAGGTTGATGGCTGTAAACAGCATGTAAACAGGTTGATGGTTGTAAACAGCATGTAAACAGGTTGATGGCTGTAAACAGCATGTAAACAGGTTGATGGATGTAAACAGCATGTAAACAGGTTGATGGATGTAAAACGCATGTAAACATGGATGTATATTGGAAGTGTGTGTATTTGCTGAAGGTCTGTGTGGTGCATGCAGGTGATGTGCGTGTGTATGTTGTGATCAGAAATGCTCAGTTTCAGTTATTGTGGAGTCTAATGGCTTGTGGAAAGAAACTGTTACACAGTCTGGTCGTGAGAGCCTGAATGCTTCAGTACCTTTTTCCAGATGGCAGGAGGGTGAAGAGTGTGTGTGTGTGTGTGTGTGTGTGTGTGTGTGTGTGTGTGTGTGTGTGTGTGTGTGTGTGTGTGTGTGTGTGTGTGTGTGTGTGTGAGGGGAGTGTGGGGTGACAAATGAGTGTTAGGGGTGTGTGGGGTCATCCACAATGCTGTTGGCTTTGCGGATGCAGCGTGTGGTGTAAATGTCCATGATAGAGGGAAGAGAGACTCCAATGACCTTCTCAGCGGTCCTCACTATCCGCTGCAGGGTCTTGAGATGGTGCAGTTTCCAAACCAGACAGTGATGCAGCTGCTCAGAATGCTCTCAACGGTCCCTCTGTAGAACGTAGTCAGGATGGGGGGGAGGGAGATTGCTCAGCCTTCATAAGAAGTAGAGATGCTGCTGGGCTTTCTTGGTGATGGAGTTAGTGTTGAGTGACCAGGTGAAGTTCTCCGCTAGATGAACACCACTCTCCACTGAAGAGTCAAGGGATCATCTACTGATCATCTGCAGAGATCATCAAGAGTGTGCTCTTCTGAAGTCAACAACAATCTCTTTAGTTTTATCAACATTCAGAGACAGGTTGTTGGCTCTACACCAGGTGGTACCTGGTAGTGCTTGATGTGCCTCATGATGAGCTTCTCAATGCACTTTATAACGATGAGGGTGAGCACGACGGGACGATAGTCATTGAGGCAGGACACTGTAGATTTCTTTGGGACGGGAACGATGGTGGTTGTCTTGAGGCATCCACCAAGTTGATGGAGTCGCCGTTGGTTGCAGAATCCCTGAAGATGTTCCAGTCAGTGTACTCAAAGCAGTCCTGAAGAGCAGAGGTGGCTCCTGATGGCCAGGCTTTCACCTGCTTCAGAACTGGTTTAGAGTCTGACGAGTGTTCTGTATGCTGGGGCTCAGTACGGCAGGGGCGTGGCGACACATGACAGGGGGCGGGGCTCCGCATGAAACGCACCGGGAATGTTTGTGTAAACAAGATCCAGCGTGTTTTCACCTCTCGTTATAAAGTCCACATGCTGAGGGAATTTTGGGAGCACTGACTTGAGATTTATATGATTGAAATCTCCGGCGATGATAAACAGTCCATCCGGGTGAACATTCTGTAGATCACTAATAGCTCCGTATAGCTCACTTAGAGCCTCTTTAGCATTAGCACTGGGGGGATGTAAATGACCTACATCTAACAGTCACAAACTGCACGACGATGAGCAGTAATTAGAAACAAGCACAGAGTTCTTTCACCATTCAGTGTTGATGTAAACACACACACACCACCACCACCACAACCACAAGTCTTACCTCACAGAGCTGCATTTCTGTCGGCTCTAAATGAAGTGATCCCGTCCAGCTGAATGGCGGCGTCCGGAACTCTGAGCCACGTCTCCATGAAAACAAACACGTAGCAGTTTCTAATCTCTCGAGTCGGATGTAGTCCAGGTTATTGTCCTGGGAGCAAACATTGGAGAGTAGAATGGACGGGAGAGCCGGCCGGCTAGGGTTTGTTTTTAGCCTATAGCACGGACACCCGCACGCTTACCGCGCGCACCGCTTTCGGCGTCCCCTCTCCTGGTCTCCGGTATCAGGCCACACCGAGGACTGGAGGCCTGGTCTCTCCACAGCAAGCCGAGTTCACGAATCCTATCCTGCACATCATCGTGCAGGTTGATTGTTGCACGGTTTCTGTATTTTATTAGCTTCTGACGGTTGTATACATGAACACCGCTGTCTCCGGTGTCCATGTACTGGTAGTAGTCGGGTTAAAAAACATAAATAAAACCGTAAAAAACGTAAATAGCACCATATTGAACCCGGAGTGGCCGCTGCGTGCTACTGCCGCCGCCACCGCCAAGAATGATGCTAAAGCACAGGAACATGTCTAATGAGGCTAATCAGGGGCGAGAGCGAGAACTTAATGTAAATAACAATGGTGCTAACATTCCCAGTTTAATACTCAGTTATTCATCATTCCTGTAAAATCGAGGGGTTTACACTTACTAGGAATGATTTCCATTGCAGACAAAATGTCAGTACCGCCTTGAGAGACCACTGGGACAAAAGCAAAGATGACATCACTCTCATTTACGGCTCGGACTTCATGAAGCTTTGATGATTTTGTGAGATGATCTAGAAAGGTCTTGTGGGAATCTCTGGTGTTCCCAGTGGTCTTGACCAAATATCTGATATTTCCTGTAACATCAGGAAAAAAACAGCAGCAGAAATATATTAATATATATATACATATATACATGTATATATATATATAAATGTATCAACATTTCATTAAGAATACATACCGTGAACCATTTTGGAGGTAAAATATAAGTCCAGTTATTTGATGTACAAAGAGTCCGTTGGAAAACAAGTGGTGTGCAAACCACGAGTAGGAGGAATGAGAGAAGGTTCACTATTACGTTCACTATTAGTCTGCTGACTGCGTTTCACAGCAGTGAGTGCCTATCAATATAGCCACTTACAGCATGGTCCAGAGCCTCCACCTCTTCCTGTTTAATATGATACATGGTGAAGATGAAGGCCTTATAAAGACATTTAGTTAAAAATATCTTCCAAAAATATTTAAATCAAGTTTGTTTATATATAGGGTTAGTGTTATTTAGGTTTTTTTTAAATATTTATTTATTTTTATCAATCATTGCTGGATCAGCAATTTGTCACAATAATACAAACAAGCACGCTGTTGGTAAACCTGTTAATTCAAAAGGAAACCCTAAAGCACACACTATTGTTCCAAACAGAACAATATTATTAGTACATTTAGAAAATATTATTTTGTCATATTTAATGATTTAGCTGACAAAATGGTGCTTTTTTTGGCTCAAATGATGTCTCTGTTTTAATTGTGTTCATAAAGAGACTCTACACAGCTGTAGTGTTGTTTCTCCCTCGGAGCAGTGAAACGTATAGATTTCTATGGACATATTGTACAGATTCCCCCCAAAAGAAGAAAGGATTGTCTTTCAGACATCTGCATGATTTTATGCAATTGCACAGATGCCACTTATAGGATGTGGTAGCTCAGTGGTTAAGGTGTTGGGCTACTGATCGGAAGGTCATGGGTTCGAACCCCAGGTCCACCAAGCTGCCACTACTGGGCCCCTGAGCAAGGCCCTTAACCCTCAGTTGCTCAGTTGTAAGTCACTCTGGATAAGGGTGTCTGCTAAATGCCGTAAATGTACTTATAGGACGTACAAGTGTTCCTTTTAAAGTCACCTGGTGAGTGTATATATAAACAGCACAATGCAGCCCATGCCTCATATGGCCTTATTATCTTGTGTAAACATAATTTATTTGTTCCAACAGGCCAACATAAAGCAAAGGTAATAATTACCCCATGATCATTATTTCTATCCTTCAGCAGTTTTCTAATAATAAAAAAATGACATTTATATATGTTAATTATATGTATTATTCATGAAAATTATTAAAATGTTTTTATATATTTGTGGTTTAGTTTAATGTTGTGGAATGTTCATGAAACAAATTAATTCCTGTTAGCATTTGCATTAAAATAGCTAGAAAGTGTGATTCCCTCAATAACCACTGTTCTTTTTTAAGACTTTTATTTAAAAATACAATTTATCATGTGTAGGGCACTCTGAGGGATTGGACATGGAAGAACAGGCAAAGAGACGGGATTAGAGCAAGCAGTGTTGTGGTGTTATTTTTCTTTAAGTTAGTGCAATTTAGTGCAGCAGAAAATCAGTGATAAAGTGAAAACAATCTAGTTTCTTCCTTTAAGGGGGTTTAGGAGCTCTTGGGAAAAAATCCAGGCTCCAAGGCAGCAGGAGGGTGTGGACGGCAGCAACAAGGTGAAGCAGTCCTCTCCATGAGCGTAGCGTAGGCCCACCCAGCAATCTGTGGTTTTGGGTCAGCTAGAGGTTTCTGTACAAGAATATCAAAGAGATGAAGTCCATTAGTTCCATCTGGCCTCCTTACAGCTTAAGGGACTTCGGACTACCCTCTCAGGTGCTAAAGACTTTCTACACCTTCACCATTGAGAGTGTCCCTGACCGACAGGACTTTCACAGCACGCGGTGCCAGACCAGGGCCAGGAAGATTGTAAAACTCCTCAGCCATCCAACCATGGACTCTTTTCTTTGTTGTGTTCAGGGAAACACTTCCGCTTCTTGAAATTAAACACAGAGAGAATGAGGAGAAGCTTCTTCCTGCAGGCCATTCGGAGTTTAAACCAGGAAACACCCAGGATTTAGTACTGGACCTCTCCCTCCATCTTCACTTTTTTCTGCACAGCCTTTTTTGCACTATGACACTTTAACTCCGGACTGTCACTTTAACTCTGGACTTGCACAGCACAGTGCCACTTTATACACACACCATACTGCACATGGACACTTTAAGGACAATCACACTTTTTATTTATCTGCTTCCTTTTGGTATTATTTTTATCTTTAGTTCCATACCTTTTTATGCTTGAATACCGGGCAGATGTAAAAAAGCATTTCACTGCATGTCGTACTCTGTATTCAATTCAATTCAATTCAATTCAATTCAAGTTTATTTGTATAGCGCTTTTTACAATAGACATTGTCTCAAAGAAGCTTTACAGAGCAGAAACATAGAGCAAATGTATGTATGTATATGTGACAAATAAAATTAGGTTAGATTATGTATATGTATAGGTTATGTATATGTGACAAATAAAATTAGGTTAGATTCCTAGCGGCGCTGACCATGGTCCTGAAGTTTGAGACCTCGCATTCACCATCGCTGGCCAAGGTGCTTAACCGCTACCATTTACTCTCTCTCTCTCTTCTTGGCTGCCGATACAGAGGGCCAAGAGAGGTTTTTTTGTGGTTATAGAGAAACCACAAGGACCTCTGTCCTCTAGCTTGAAGACATTTTCCTAAGTTAAAGAATTACCTCTGACTGTTACAAAGTGCTGACACAGGAAACTCCTTTCAAAAATGCTAAATAAACTTTTTCTCACAGAAAACTTTCCATATAAACAGTTACAAGCTCAAGGTCAAAGTCAACTTTACTGTCATTTCTTCTCGTTACAGATGTTCTAGAAAATCTAGTTTCTCCAGGACAAGGTGCTACATTTACCATTGAAAATCTGGTTGTGGTCCATCACCCAAACAAATCCCTGTGTACATTTTTACTACAGAAACAATGATGTAGTAAAATTAACACTTTGATATAAATCCTCAACCTTAAATGAGAGAACACATTCTAAGCAGTCAGATTTCAGAGATCTTGTGTCTCATGTGTGGATTTCTCTCCCAAAGTATAATTGCTCAGCAAAATATTCACTCATATCCAAATCTTGCTAGCAACTGATGTACCACCTAATGATCAAGTCACAGGTAAATGAGTGAGAGACAGATGGAATAACAAACTGAGATAAATTCAATCATTCTTGCTGGCTCTGATGCTTAAACTAATTGTCAAAATCATACCTGTATATATTTACACAAGTATGTGACGTGTACTTAAAGTGATATGACCAGGATTTTTAATGAAAATGCAATAATTCCAAGCCAGATATCTGGATAGCCTAATGCTGGCTCAGCTAGGTAACAATAATGTTAAAGAAACACTAAAGAAATGTGGTATAATTAGATTTCTCACTATACCTCAGTGGATCGTGAGGTGGAACAGCACTGACCGAGACGTAAATAGATGAAGACGCCAATTTGAATGAAATAAAGTGAATCTTCCATGTTGCCATGCTGCCATGTTGTTTCTCTCTCAGAGCAGTGAAATGTACAGTGTTTTATGAAACAGATTCCCAAACTGGATTCTCTTGCAAAGGTGTTAGCTAGTTGGCTAAACTAGCTAACCAATTTTACATCAGACTAAACACAAACAGCTCACATGATTAGACCCCCTACAAAAGTGAGTGAGTGTGTGAGTGAATGTGTGTGTTTGAGGTACAAAAAGTCATTATTTTTGCAGTAGTAAGTAAGTAATCTTATGGATCCAGAGGCTGATTTTGTATTTTGAATTTCTTTGTATTTTTTTTTTCCACAAGATAATAATAATAGTAGAAACTCTACTACAGATCAGTTATATCCTAATTATTGTTTTTGTTTTTGTTTTTTTGTCACTGGCTGTAAGATTACTTAAAAACTTTGTGTACACATCTCATTAGTGTCTTGTAGGAAAACACATCCAAATATTTTGTATTGTTTTACTGTATACACACACACACAAACACACACACATACACACACACACACACACACAGTATGACTATCCAGTATTCTGTATCCGTGTGTCACACAGACCGAGCATGGACATTGTAAATGAGGCCGACGCCTTTTTGTACAGAAATAATTCCTTTTGTTGGTGAATGAAAGACGATTCAGTGGAATATATTTTCTAACCCATGAACGTTGTATATCAGATCTATACTGCGCTTCCATTTTAGTCATGGCATTAATAATTATAAAAGATATTGGTGTAAGAAATGTCCAGTTATATGTTTTAATAAAACAGCATCACGTTTACTGCAAGGGTTTTTATTCTCTTTATTTGTTTCATTTATTTATTCAGCAGAAGTTTTCACAAATATACATCACACACACACACACACACACACACACACACACACACACACACACACACACACACACAAAATACATTTTACACAGAATTCTTCATATATTTTAATGCATTAAGAAATTCTATTAGATCCTGATGAACAGTAAACTGCTGGATGCATGCGGTGAATCCGAGCAGTTCGATTAATCAGCTTTATAAATTCTCCTCAACTGGTATCTTATGTGAAATGGTCAGAAATTAGCTTCAGGATTAAACTTTGAGAAAACAACTAACCTGTAAACACTACGCTAAGATCCATAAATCGAATCTGCACATTAAAATGGAAATGTTGAGGTATTGTTACAATTCCTAAGAATGTTTTAAGTAATAAGACGTATTTGTCATGGTCGAGACACCTGCCTCGTCCTCCGCCCACCACCAGAGAGAACCTTCACCGGAGTACTAGTGCTTCCGGACTGCATCTCCCATAATTCCCGCTCCGGTCCTGATTACACCGCCACCTTTTTTTACCCGCTATAAAACTTGAACTTGAACTTGAACTTCACCCCAGTGCGAAGTCTCGATTTGCCTCTGCTGTCGGTCTGAGCGTTTGTTTTCCTGTGTCTTCCTGGTTTTTGATTCTGTTCTGTTTTGCTCTGTGTACGATTGCCTGCCGTCTGCCCACATTTTTCTGATTCTGAAGTTTGCCTCTCCTACGTTATTGCTGATTCTGACCCAATCCTGTTGCTCCACGAGTTTTCAATAAAGCGTGCAAATGGATCCTTCGTCTCACGACGCATCATTACAATATTTAGTATTTCTGCCCATCGTGAAAAAATATAATTACTAAAACTCTGTAATCATATGAAGATAGAAATAATTTTAATTTTTGTATTACTCTATTCACTTGACGATGAAATTAAATTATTTGTGATTTCAGAAAATAATAAAATAACAATTGAAATATGTTCATTTAAACATCATGTTAGCATTAAACAATAACGTGACTCTCTCTGTCTCTCTTGGTCTCTTTCTCTCTCTCTAACCACCAATATAAACAACCAGCACCAATACCAACAAAAATACCAGCACCAATACCAGCACCAACACCAATTAATAGACCGATAATTATAACGGTAATTGCACCAAGAAATACACCAACACATGCAGCATGGACTTTCCTTGGGTGAGAGGTGTGCTCCACCTGAAAAAAATAATTTTAAAAAATGGATTAAAATTAAATACAGAATTTGACTCACCCAAATGATGCTTTGTGGAAATATATCCTTTCTATAAAAAACAAACACTGCACATGCAAAATACAGTGAAATTATCATTTTTGACCAGTAGTCGGCAGCAGAGACTTTGTGTTTTCTGTTCAGTATCGTACAGTTTGCTTTAAACCGAGGAAGCAACGAAGGGAACATTGTGTACGTTTTATTTGTGAGACACGTTTCTGCTTAAATTTCACTTCCTTTATCTCTTCATTACTCTTATGATAATGGAATTTGCTTGTAATTTAAAAGGGGTGACATTCAGGACTCTACCGTTTTACTGTGCAGATGATCCTTCACAGCTTTGATTGCGTCGTCGTTGCACAGGCATCTCAACAGCCCTTGATCTTCATGAAAGACACAATCAACAACGAACACATCCGTCCTGTTCACATAGCATCTGACGTCTGGAACAACAATATCCGGATCAAAGGTGTGGTGGAGCATCACGAGAACGACAGGCTTATCCTCTGAGAGAGAGAGAGAGAGAGAGAGAGAGAGAGAGAGAGAGAGAGAGAGAGAGAGAGAGAGAGAGAGAGAGAGAGAGAGAGAGAGAGAGAGAGAGAGAATGTGATAACACTGAGTTAATAAATGAGACTTTTCCACATCAGAAACTTTTTAAACTTTGTCATTTTTATTCTATAATTTAAAAAAAGTATTCTGTTAAAGTATTCTGTTAAAGATGACGTCTCAAGTGTCCTAATCTTGTGTTTATGTCAGGGATTTAGACCAGATTCAAGTGTAGATTTTTCTTTATTTTATCCTTTTATAAAATACAAAACAGCCACTAAATCTGTGGTCCTCAGAACCATAAACTGAAACCTAAGATCCAAGGCAGAAGCATGCAGACTGAGAATGAGAGAATGAGATACAAGAAACAAAAGCATCACATTGAGATGCTAAAACACAGGAACATGTCTAATGGTGCTAATCAGGGTAAGAGAGAGAACTTAATGTAAATAACAGTGGTGCTGATGTTTATTGCAGATGATTTTATCTCTAAAATTCCCAGTTTAATACTCAGTTATTCATCATTCCTGTAAAATCGAAGGGTTTTATACTTACTAGGAATGATTTCCATTGCAGACCGAATGTCAGTACCAGCTCGAGACACGACTGGGACAAAAGCAATGATGACATCACTCTGTTTTATGGATTGGACCTCATGAAGATTTGATGATATTGTGAGATGATCTAGAAAGGTCTTGTGGGAACCTAAGGTGTTCCCAGTGGTCATGACAAAATATGTGGTATCTCCTGCAACACCAGAAAAAAAACAGCAGCAAACATAAAAATGAGATTAATATATACAATATATATATATATATATATATATATATATATATATATATATATATATATATATATATATATGCATTAACATTTCATTAAGAATACATACTGTGAACCATTTTGAAGGTAAAATATCAGTCGAGTTACTCGATG